>NC_138053.1:5533672-5937232 GCF_964194185.1 Rhinolophus hipposideros | reverse complement strand
CTTGAAGCTTTATTGGCCTCTGTGAAGCTCTGGAAGGGGAGCAGGAGTGCATGAAAACACAGGCAACCAGACCCTCATAGAATATGTACTGTCAGCCAGGCCACCCCTAGAACGGTGGCTGGGAGTCGGGGTGGGGATTGCTGGAATTGGGGTTTGGGGAAACAAGGAGCAGACCCAAGGGAGGGGGATTAGAGAAAAGGCAGATGCCTTGCAGCCAGGTCAAATCAATGTTATTTCTGCATGAACATGATTTTGACCTACTCCCACAGCCTCTGATGAGATGCCTGGGTCCTGGCAGGCTACTTTGCTTTTGTTTTGGACCTGTGCTGAGAGTCATCTGGCTCCCGGGAGCAGACACTTCAGGAGTCAACACTCTCATCTGGCTGGGTGGCCGAACAGAACTACAGCTGCAGGACTGGCAGCTTCTGAGCCCTTAGGCCATAAGAGGCCATCTCATACCAGGGGTCATACCTGCTGTGAGGAACGAAAGGCTGGAACAACCCCAAAGTGCCAACATTGGCAACACAATCCCAGTCCCTCCTCAGGAGCTAACACAGGTCTCCCTCCACCCCACCCCAGTCTCCTCATCTTCCTGCCCAGGCCCCCTCCACTTTTCCTGGTTCACTTTTCTCTAGCTACTGTCCTTATTTCTGTTTCTGCTACACATTAACTTTGTCTCCCCCCGCCCCCACCCAACCCAGGAAATCTCTGCCCTCAGCTCTTTGCCCAGTTGCTGCCTTCTCACCACTCAGACTTCAGCTTACATCACTTCATCATTGTAACACTTCTCCCTCACCCCCATCACTTTCTGGTTTCTGGTCTGCTGTTCTGCTTCTTCTTCATAGCCCTTTCTATGATCTAAAATTACATTATTTATATTTGTTTCTCTCCGTTTAAATAAAACATTTCCAATAGCAGAGCATCCATCTGTCCTGTTTACTGGGAATCCCAAGGTCTAGTCTGGCCTCTGTGCAGAGAAAGCACTCAGAAAATGGCTGTTGAATAAGTTAATCTCTTGCCTTCTTCCACTCCGTAAAGGGTGAATCTCAGAAACACACCACCCACACCTCAGTAGGGACGTACTTGATGGTACCTGCCTGTGGACTCCTCTGGTTACACTCGCCAGTTTCTACCTGGGCCGTTTTAGCCCACGGTCTGTCCTCGGCTCATCCTGGACCACTGCCACGCCTGGAACACGGCCCCTGTATTTCACCTGCAGGCTTGACTTGCCTGAAACTGACCAGATGGAGCCCTAAGCAGGTAGATAGCAAGCTGGAAAGGATTGGAGATCATCTGGGGTGTTGGTCTCTATGGTTCTGTCCCCAGTGGCATATCAGAATTCAGCTCTTATCAAGGGACAAGGGGAAAGAAGGAGAGAGAGTGTCTTCATATGCCTGGGACAACAGAGGGAATAATAAGTGTGTTTCTGCAAGAAGTGAACAAGGAAAGGCTATCAAGATAAAGTTTCTTGAGGGCCAATCTGCTGAAGACCTCAGAGGTGAGGAAATGTGACAGCCAGGATGAGCCGAGGACAGACCAGGGGCCAAAACAGACCAGGTAGCAACTGGCTGGTGTAACCAGAGGAGACTCCAGGCAGGTACCATCAAGTACATCCCTACTGAGGTGTGGGTGGTGTGTTTCTGAGATTCAGCTTTTAAGGCAAGTGGCCAGAGAGAAAGAGTGTAGTTTGACAAGTAGAATCTAAGGTTCCCAGGTTATTGGGACCCAGGGAAGTGGAGCTCAGCATAGATAATGCAGAGTCCCAAAGCCAAGTGCAAAAACGGAAAGGGAATGCTGGGCTTCCCGAGATAACTTCCCACTTAGCAGCAAGAAAAGGCAGAGGCAGAGATAGAGGTGTCCCTGAGGGGCAGCCACAGCAGCTCACACAGAAACCCTTACACATTAGACGTGGGGCCCAAGGGAATGAGGGATTCTTGGGAGCCCACCCAGCTCCTGGAGATATGAGCCTGAAGAAAGTGGTCGTCCTGGTGGTCCAGGGAGCCCAAGGAAAAGATGCTGCAAAGAGGACGTGAGGACCAGAATCTGGACAGAGACTTTGGCTGGAAGGCTTAGCTGGTCCTTTTGGAGAAGTGCTTGGTATTAGCAGCATCTGTATGTCCTGTGGGTTAGTTACCTGGTTGTTCCATATCAGCTCAGGTAACTTGTTTAGGGGCCTGAATACTAGGCTGTGCAGGGCGTCCCTCCCTTTTCCTTCCCTAGGCCCCCTTTTCAGAACTGCCACAGAGAGAAATGATTTGTGTGTGACTGTATCACTAGACCGTGGACTCCTTTAGGGTGATATGGGGCCCGGCACACAGTAGGTACTCAACAGATGTTTGTTGAAAGGAATCACACATCATTCACACTTGATGTTCTCTTTTCAATTAAGACTCCCCCTTCCTTAAAGATCCAGATTAAAGATGGAATACCCGAATCTTGGTGGACACAAACCACCCCACACTCTGGGTACCAGCTTGAAGGAGTGCCTCTCCCCCACCCTGCAGATGCCAGCAATTGGGCACAGCCCTTCACATGACACGCACAGCTGCTCCTGCTGCACATCCTGCTTTCTGAGTGGTGCTAAATGGTCACAGGAAGTGGAGGGTGGATGAGTACATTGTGAGCCACAGGGATTTGGACATGAAACCAACACTGTGTTCTCTTGGAGAAATCTATAGCTCGTGGGCTTCACAAATTGGCCATTTTGCTGCCAAGAAATCAAAACCAGTTCTTCCTTTCCTTCTCCGGTGCATGCTGGAGAAAATAGTGAATCAGCCAACAGTCAATCCATCAGAAAGGGTTTGCTACATCCCAGATGTTGTGGTCACAGAGGCCACACGCTTTGGCAATAATACTCATGGCGGCCATGAATCTGCTCTGCTGGGCCTTTGTGCTGGGTGCTTTCCTAAAAGCGTCTTCCATTTGTCAAGCCCTCCATTTGTCGAGCCCTTTCGTATGTGCCCAGCTCTGTACTAAATGCTTCATTTCATCCTCCCGATAACACTGGGTATAATAGCCCCCATTTATAGGTGAGAGATCACATGATTCCTCTAAAATCACCCTGCTGGTGAATAAGAGAGTCAGGGTGGGATCCCATAGATCTGTCCCCAACACTGGGCTGCCACTTTGACCTGCACTGGGAGTGAGCACCTTCTGGTAAGCCATGCTCTGGGCTGGTGGCAGTGACTAGGAGGGGAGAACTTTAGAGGGGCCTGGCCTTGGTGGACATGGTCAAGATGACCTCATTTGTCTGGGGAATAAGTGAGGATGAGTAGGAATATGGGAAAGCAAGTTCTGGCAAGTTCCAAAGATAAGGCAAACACACAAGGAAAACTCTTTTTGGCATGGTCCTTTACCAAGGCAATCCCTAGGCACAGTGAGCAGTAGTGAGGGGTCCTGCGTTCTGACATTGGTGGCTCACAGAGGCAACCAACCGGGATAGGTCAACATAGGCCCCTGTAACACCTCTGGCTTGGGAATCAAGGTAAAAAGAGCCACAGTGAAGGTCACCTATGAGTTGCTGTAACCTCCAGTGGGTCAAAGACAAAAAGGTGAGTGCCTGATTTGTCCCTCTCTCCCTTCCTCTCTCTGTTCCTCTAGCTCTCTTTTCCTTCCTTCTATTTATCTCTGTTTACCTCTGTCTCGTTGTTGCCCTCCCTCTTTACCTTTCCATCCATCCATCCATCCATCGATCCATCCATCCATCCATCCATCCATCCATCCATCCATCCATCCATCCATCCTTTTTATCCAGTCATTGCTGGCTGTTACAGAAGGTTTTTAGGGTCAACACAAACTTCACCAAGGTCTGAGTTTTTTCAAGGCTGGCTTCGGTAAGGGTCATTGTCAAAGCCTCAGAAGCCTGCTCAGTCAGGGCCTCAGCCTCTTCATCTGTAAGATGGTAGAGTTGTTCAAGAGGCTCCCTATGGTCCATTCGAACTTGAAAGCCCTACGAGTCTATGAATCTTTGGCTTGGAGCCAGGAAACCTCCTGTATGATACACCCACCCCACCCCAGGAGATTCTAGGGTTGCTTTCCAGCTCGTGAACTTGTTTGGCAGCCACAGCTGGGCCTCCGGGGCAGAAGGAAGTCAGGAGCCAAGAAGCTGCCTTGCATGAGTGAGTGATTTGCACAGGGGATGATTTGTGAGGGCAGAGCTGAGGGCAGCAGGGCTCGGGTTTCCTGGGGCTGCTGGCGAACTCTGACATCTGCTATTTTTCACTGCGATGAGACTGATTTGCTGCAGATAGTCGTCCCCTGCAGACTGTTTTCAGCTGTGCCGGGAAGTGTGGCGGCCGGCTGTGTTTCATCTCAGAGACCTCTAAGAGAGAGCAGAACACATGTTAACTGCTTAAGCTAAGAGGCCAGACGATTCTACAAGAGGGCCCCAAATTTCACATGATCCCTTCTGAGCAGACAGTTTTATTCCCTGAGGTATAACCCTTACTTCAAAGAAATGTCTGCCCTAGATCTGAAGGAGGCTACCTGACTTGGCCCGCCCCTTGGTGACCAAACCTATTACTTTCAGAGTCTTTATTTCAGAGTAGCCACAGTCAGAGGACGATTCCTAGCCAGAAGTCGGGACTTGAATTGGAAACATGAATCTATTGCTTCCTGGCTGAGTGATCGTGGACAAGTGATTTGATTCTCCAGGGCCTCAGTTTCCTCATTTGTAACTTAAGGGACTCATGTCTTTTCAAAATCTGATGCTCATTGTGTTAATCATTCACAGTTTTCTCAGAGATGAGTGTTGTTGAAAGCAGTGGGCACCAGCCTGGACTTCTTTAGCAAAAAGAAGGTATCAGCATAAAGAAATATAGCAGTGGCAGGTACCATCAAGCCCCAGGCCAGGGACAGTGTCTCAGTTTTGCAGAACCCAGGGAAAACTCTTTTCTGCAAGGAACTAGTAAGCAGCAGGAGTGTCCTGGCCCTGACCTGGAAGGCCCAGGGAGTCAGCCCTCAGGATTACATCAATGTAGGCCCCTGTAACACCTTCAGCCTGGGTGAGAAGGTGAAGGCTTGACTTCCACTGTGGGTTTTCCCCCACCACCTTGACCAGATCGCTTCTCCCACCTTCCACTCAATAATACTAGCACGAAATTGAACACCTGTAGATTCTAATTAAATATTTAGATTTACATAGGATTAGATTATCACAAATGAAAATGCCTTCAGATATCTGTACGGAAAAAAGACGATGAGAAAAGGAGAAAAGTAAGAGAGAAAGAGGGGGAGTACAGTGGGTCTGTGCCATGTCAGCTTAGCTAAGTTGAAAGTATGTTTCCTGAATCACCTGCCCTGCTTAGTTCTGGGTTAGCCTGGGTCACATGGGACATCATACATGATATTTGGAAGGTGAACGTTGCACAGCAGCCACATTCTTTATTTACTTGACAGGTTGGAGCAAACTGTGGGCACGTCTGCAGCTCTCGTGTGCTGGTATCTGGCTTACCTAATTGGCTTTGGCCTCTCTGATGCCTGGACCCTGCGTTTATTTGGCTTTGGGAGGAAGGACACCAGATTCTCCTGCAGGTCAGTCCCATCATTGAAGGTGGAGACTCAGGGGCGATGAGAGACCAGTGAGAGCTCCAGTCTATCCTCACAGGTTGCAGGTTGTTTTTGCTGTTCCTTACTTCATACCCATCTTCCCTTCCTGACCACCTGCCCTGTGGACCTCAGGCGCCTTGCATCAGACACAGAAGCAACAGCCTCACATCACCTTGTGATCATCTCCCACAGGTGCACAAGGTCAAACACCTATAATAAGTTCCTTGTTATACACATCTCCTGGTGTTCCGATCCTCTGGTAGAAGCCTGATGGATACAGGAGGTGAAAGGGAAAGAAAATGACATGGGTGACTATAATAGTAGAAGAAAATAATATGGACCCAGAGTCATGTGCAACTATGGAATGGTGTGGGAAGAAGGAAAAGGACTGGGATGGATAAAGGCGAGGAGCAAGAGCCCAGCTATCTCCATATTCAAAGGCAGGGACTGTGCAATGAGAAGCTGGGGTGGCTAGTTTTGCTGGGGATGAAAAATAGAGATTGCTCTTGACCTGAGAAAGTCATAGCTGAGATTCATAAATTGGGCCGAGACAGCCTTCTTCTGGGAACTCCATTTCCTCTCCTACATCTCAGGTCAGTAGTAAGCAACCCTGGCTTCACACTAGGATCACCTGGGGACCTTTAAAAGTGCTGATACCCAGGCCCTTGCCAAGACAATTAAATCAGGATCTCTGGAGCATGCCTCCAAAATGCTTGTTTTTGGAAAATGCTTCCCAAGTGATTCTAAGGTGCAGCCAGTTGAGAACCACTGACCTACTGTGGTAGAGACACCTTAGGGTGACTCCCAGTGAATCACTCCCTTGTATAATTCCTTCTCTGGAGTGCTGGTAAAATCTGTGACTTGCATCTAATCAATAGCATGTGGCAAAGATAAAGGGATGTCATTTTCTTGATTAAGTTATGTTATATGACCAATAGGGGCGGGGACTTGTGGATAAACACCCCAGCCTTCAGAAGGATAATTCTGAGCATTTTGAATGTTTCTCAGAAGTTGAATGGGATAGTCTGTCTATACAGTACAGACTGTTTTTTGGCTGTGCTGGAAAGTGGGGGTGCTAGCTGTGTTTCATCTCTGAGCCCTCCAAGAGACAGCAGAACACATGGTAACTGCTATACTATATACAGTGGTGACCTTGCTACTCCTCTTTTATCAGCTTTCACACCCTTCTGATATCACTCTTCCCCTTGCCTGACTTACCTACAGAGAAACTCTCTGCACCCAGCTCCTTGTCTCAGGCTCTGTTTTGGGGTATCCAGGCTAAGATGGTGTCTTTTGGAATCCTCATGTACAATGCCTCAATGTGAGTCACTCCATCTAGGTGAGAGGCCAGGATGGGGAAGAAAATTGAGGAGGGTGCGTAGACAGTTCCCTGTGGGGGCAATAAATGGGGGCGGCTGTTGTGGAGAGAGGCCATCTGCAAGTGTGCAGAGGGAATAGCAGGGGCAGTATGGGACAGAGGCACCTGATGGGACCCTACCCTGTTCTGGAGTTGACTTCCTGGCCCCCTTCCCTCATTAGCCTCTCTCAGTCTCCTCGTTCTGACAGTGTTTGCTCACTTTGTGCCCTCTGAGGCTTGGCCGTCACTGAACTGTCACTGTCATGAGGTCTGTGTTTTGTGGCTATTAACACTGAGTTGTGGCCTCAGTCTTGGAGATTGCCCAGGGCTCAGTCCCTGCTACCTGCAGAAGGAGAGTGTAGTTGGGACAGAAACCCTGGGCTTTGAATCTGAAAACTTAGCTCTTGATGCCAACTTTGCCATGTATTTGCCGTGTGCCTTTGGGCAGCACCTCACCTCTATGGTTTTCAGTCTTCTCATCCAAAAATAGGGATGATGCCCACCTCACAGGGTAACTTTGAAGGCTTAGTGACTTTGGATGCCAGTGTGTGCTGAAAACATTTGAAGACGGGAGGGCACAGCACGGTACCGTACACCAAGGTCTCTGCACCTCACTTCCTGGACGATTTTTATGGACTCTCCAAGGGGAGGCGCCATGAATAGAACCTGGTACCTCAGGCACCTGCGTGCCCCAGGATGCTGAGGTGTGAGGATATGATGGGTCCCACTGTAAATTCAGTATCAAAAGCATGAAAAACAAGGTTTTTAGCCATGATGGTGGATCACTGTGTGGTAAGAGTGGGTCCCAAGTGAGAGCAGGAGAGAATGTCAGATGGGGACCAGATTAGGGTGCTCAGGGGAGAGGTGAGAGGACACTTCTGAAAAGGGAAGGCTGGGGGCAGGGCAGAGCCAGCAAGGCCCAAGCAGGGGGTTTCCATGACCTGCAAGGATAAAGTGCCTTAGTAGGATCAGCTCTACCTGTCCCCATACCCCCAAAAGCAGAGACCTCCCTGAGAGGAGCCAAGGGTTTGGGAAGTATAAGCCAAGTGTCATAGCCGGAGGGCAAAGAGAAAGAAGAAAGCAGGTGTAGTTGGAGATGGTGGGATAAAGTGTGAGAGTCAAGGAGAGGCATTCAGGATTGTGTCTAGGGATGGAGAACCTGCCTGGGTCCAGTCCTTTGGGGGGTATGAACCTCCACTACTTTGCAAGGGGCTAGCGGCGCCTTCTGATACTATGAGTGTAGCAGGGTGAGCTCCTGTGGACTTTCTTCTGGGCTGTTTTCGATCTCGATGAACGACCCCTTTCAGTTTTTCTCCGTGTAGTGGTCAGAAAAACTGAGACGGCTCTGTCAGGATTTTTGAGGCTTTCTAGCGGTAGAACAGTGTTGTGGAATGTTGGGAAGGAAAGCCTGTTCCTTGTTTGCCATTGTGTAGTGTTCCTAAGTCAAAGCTGGTCATTAGCTCAGTGGTGGAGGATTACACACTTTTAGCCCCTGATAGAGTATGACTGCTCTTGGGGACCCTTGTTGTCCCGACTTTTATTAATATTTATTACTCCACAGGACAATTGTATGTAAATAAGGCAGGAACTTTGGGTTAGAGCTGAGAAAGCTATGCAAAGCCCCTTGCAGCTTTGGGGATAAAAACCCCAAATTTCCACAACAAGGAGGGTTCCAACACATTTTCAGAGCTTGAGGATGAATTCAACACCACTCAAACCCCCCAGCACGATCGATGTGTTAATGGCACAGACTGGGGCTCAAGAACCCAAAGTGAGACAGGATGAGCAAACACGATCTTGCTGGGTTACTGCCTCAGAAAACTTTCTGGATCCATTTTATATCTACTTTATATCTGTTTTATAAGTGAAACAGGCACAGAGTGGTTAAGGATTTCTCTCAAGGTTACTTAGCTAGCGGGTGGCACCCATCTTGGTCTTACCTATCTCGTCAGCCACTCTGGGCACCTTCTCCTTTTGATAATACTTTTCCTCCTGGGCTTTTGTGACACATTCTCTCCTGGTTCAAAGTGAGCTGCTCTTTTGACTCTTTTCCCCCCCCCAAATCCCTCCCGAGCAGCTCCTTAGCATCGGTGCCCCCATATTTGTATCCTGTTGCTCTCTCTCCTTACTGTGCAGGTTTTACTTTGGGCAGTCCTGTCCATTCCTGTGGCTTGACCTGCAATCTCCATGCCGATTCCTGACTCTATATGTTTGGCCATGACCTGCAGGCTTCTAAAATAATGATATTATTATAAGTCATACTTATTTTAGGACTTAATTGATAGTGAGTTTGACTAAGCCAGATGTTGTTCTGAGCACTCTGCATGTGTCATTTAACTTCATCCACCAAGTCTCTTTGTAGCAGGTACTATTATCATTGTTAGCTGAGGAAATTGGAGTCTGTTAACGGTCCCCACCTGAATGTTCCGCAGTCATCACGTTTCACCAGTTCTGTCTCCTGAGCTCTCCATCCCTCCATCTCCTTGCCCATCTCTGGTTTGGCCACCAACATCTTTCTCCTTGACAAATGTGGTATCTTCGTAATATCCTACAGCCTCAAGGTCTTGCCGTCTGCAAGTCTTCTCAATGCACAGAGGGTTCTTCCTAAAGTGAAACACTATTATGTCAGTCTGGCTTCGACTGAAGTTTGAGGTGCAGGCACACAGCCAGCTGAAGTTTGTCCAGCCCTTGGAAGGGGTGGGAGTCTGGGTCAAGGCACGCTGGTCATGCTCCTTGGACATCAGTTGATCAGCATGTCCCACAGCCCTTGCACAGGGCTTGGGGGCCTGGCAATGCAGGTGGCCAGGGACTTGGCTGGCTGGCCGTGACATTTCAGGAAAGAGGCCCCCAGCCTGACAGAAAAGTTCTGGGGAGCAGGAGTCCAGAAAAGCATTCTTGGGTATTATTAAAGCAGCATGTTCCTTTGGAAGCAGAAGAGACCAGCCACTGTTCCCCTGTGTTTGCTCAGAGACCAAATAACCCTGGAGGTTTTATTCCATTTGGTCGACAGACAGCCTGTGATGACAGCGTTTGCGGCAGCTGAGCCTGCTCAGGCCGGTTGTAAATCACAGGGTTGGGCCATCCTGGGGGGAGGAAAGTGGTTCAAATTTCCACCCAGAAAGAGTCAGTAAATGTCTTCCAGAAACTTCAGGCTCCCAAAGCATGGCCACGTGTTTTCCTCCACAGTAGACTAGGGAAGGGTAAAAAGCTAAACCATTCTTTTATATTTGGGGAGAAACTTTACCATAAGCACCCAAAACAACAAAACCCCGAAAAACAGTCAACATGTTCAAATCTTTTGATCCTTAGACCATTCCAGTAATTTGTCTTAAAGAAAGAATTAGAAGAAGACATCTAATATTTAGACACAAACATGCTTGACATAGGTTTTTATAATAGCAAAAACAAAAACAAAAGCACAATACAAAACAAAACATGCACACACACACACACACACACACACTCATGAAAACAGCTGAAACATCCAATTATAGAAGTTAACTTAACACGTGTCCCATTAGGGAGACCACCTCAGGGATGATGTAGATGCCTGGTCACTGCACTGTACACCTGAAGCTGAACAATAATGAATACCAACTATAATTTTATATATATGTGTGTGTGTGTGTGTGTATATATATATGTATATATGTGTATGTATATACCTACAAGAAGCGGAGTACAGCATTAGGAATAGAGACAGTAGAAATGTAATAGCTCTGTGCGATGTCAGAGGGGTAGTGGATGGGGGGAGGGGGGTCCACACAGTGTGAGGGATATAAATGATAAACGTCTAAGTATTACTTTGTCTTGTGCGCCTCAAACTAATAAAAAAAGGAAAAAAAATAAAAGTACTCTTAAAAAAAAAGAAGTTAACTTAATTTCGGTACATCTATGTTGGACTCTATTCAGTGATTTAAAAAGCATATTTTCTATGTTAATTTGAGAGACATAGAAGAATGCTCATATAATATTAATCAGATAAAGCAGATATGTATGAACAGAAGAAACATTGAAAAGGAATATCCCCAAATATTAATAATCTCTCTGGGAAATGGGGTTATGGGTGATTTTTGTATAATTCTTTATACTTTTATGCATTTTCAAATGTTTTCAACACCACATGCTAATGTTGTAATCCTTGAAAAAGACATTAAAAAAGATATTAAAAACCTTAACAGTGTCCCTTTTTTTTTGGTGTGGGGATCAGACTCTCCCCATTAGTCAGATGTGCATTCTAATCCTATTAGAAATAAAAAAACAAGAGTATCATGGGAACAAAGAGAAGCAAGCAAATACCCATGCAACAAGCTTGGGATGTTATGACTGAACATATGAAATGGAATCAGGGTTTGGGGTGTCCCAAGGACCAAAGAGGACTTTTGTCTGCCCCATCCTCACGCCTGTTCCTGCTGTCATTGGTAGTTGGTGGAATGGCAGTCAGAAATCTGGAATCATCCTTGAGTGATTTCTCTGCCTCACCCAATTGATCTCCAATAGGGTCTTGTAAACTTTCTGAAGAAATGCCTTCTACATCCCTACTGCCCTAATTCAGCACCCCCTCATCTACTGACCAGGTTGCTGAAAAGGTTCCTAGCTTGCCCTCTTTCAATTTGATCCTATGGCTACAGCCAGACTGTTCTTTCAGAAATGCGAATCCGCTTCTGCTATACCCTTGCTTAAAATCCCTCTGTAGCTCTCTACTGTGTTCAAGGTAGAATAATTCTTAGTTTACAAAGTCTTTCTTGATCTGACCCCAATCGAAGTTTCCCAGCCTCATTTCTCCATTCGTTGTTTCACTCCATTTGCTCCCCACAATGTCAACCTCCTAATTGATCCCTGAAAGTGCCAGGTCCTTTCATGAACCCCATTCCCTCTACCCCATCACCCTCCTCTTCTCCATCTGGGAAATCCTTTTCATCCCTCTGGAGTCAGTTCACTATTACCCGCACCCCCCACAGACCCGTCCCAGGCAGAGCACATTTCTCCCTTCTCTGAGTTTTCTTAGATCTGTATAATGTTCCCCTTCTCATGTAACACACTGCCTCGTTCAGAGGGTTCTGATCTCCTCCCTTAGAGCATGAACTCCTTGAGATAGTGGCTGGTTCATCTTTGTCTTCCATAGGCTCCAGCATAGTGCCTCCTGTATGGTGGGTATTTAGAATTGTTTGCTGAGTGGGTGAATGAGGTTAAGGAGAGCAAGGTTGTGCCTCATCATAAAGAAGAGTCTGCTAACTAACACCAGGATTATGTTTAATTTCCAGCACCACTCAGATCAGCTGTTAATGGCTCCCTTACATGCTTTGTTTTGAAGGACTAAGGGTGTTTCACAGGTAAGGGATGTTTTAGTTATTTCAGGATTTTTCAGTTATTCATTGCAGCTTAACAGATCACCTCGAAATTTAGAAACTTGCAACAACGATAATGATTTATTTTGCTTCTGCATTTGAAATTTGAACAGGACTTGATGGAGACGGCTGGGTCTGTGTCATGTGGCATCAGCTGGGTGGAGGACTGGGTGGAACAGTTGGAGGGTTCACTTCCAAGATGCTTCATTCACGTTTCCGGTAACTTGGTGCTGGCTGCCAGCTGGCGCTCTGCTGGCGCTGTTGGCCGGGGTCTTCAGTTTCCCTCCATCTGGGCATCTCTACGATGCTTTCACAGGAGGCGATGGCTGGGTTCCAAGAGCAGTTCAAGAGACCTTGGGTGGAAGCCATTTGTTATATTTTACAGATCAAGCAAATCACTTGTTTTATCAGTTCACTGTGATCAGCTATGTTCATACCGTTAGCCTGGTCTTCCCAACTCCAGTCGTCAAGCTCGGAGATTGAACAGACTGTATGAGGATGAGGATGGCGATGATGATGACGACCGTGGTGGTGTGGTGATAATGACGGTGGTGGTGTGGTGATGATGACGGTGGTGATGTGGTGACGATGACGGTGGTGGTGGTGGTGACGATGACGGTGGTGGTGGTGGTGACGATGACGGTGGTGGTGGTGGTGACGATGACGGTGGTGGTGGTGGTGACGATGACGGTGGTGGTGGTGGTGACGATGACGGTGGTGGTGGTGGTGATGATGACGGTGGTGGTGGTGGTGATAATGACGGTGATGGTGGTGGTGATAATGACGGTGGTGGTGGTGGTGACAATGACGGTGGTGGTGTGGTGACGATGACGGTGGTGGTGTGGTGACGATGACGGTGGTGGTGGTGGTGACGATGACGGTGGTGGTGGTGGTGACGATGACGGTGGTGGTGGTGGTGACGATGACGGTGGTGGTGGTGGTGACGATGACGGTGGTGGTGGTGGTGACGATGACGGTGGTGGTGGTGGTGACGATGACGGTGGTGGTGGTGGTGACGATGACGGTGATGGTGGTGGTGATAATGACGGTGGTGGTGGTGGTGATAATGACGGTGGTGGTGTGGTGACGATGACGGTGGTGGTGTGGTGACAATGACGGTGGTGGTGGTGGTGACGATGACGGTGGTGGTGTGGTGACGATGACGGTGGTGGTGGTGGTGATGATGACGGTGGTGGTGGTGGTGATAATGACGGTGGTGGTGGTGGTGATAATGACCGTGGTGGTGTGGTGACAATGACGGTGGTGGTGGTGGTGACAATGACGGTGGTGGTGGTGGTGACGATGACGGTGGTGGTGGTGGTGACGATGACGGTGGTGGTGGTGGTGACGATGACGGTGGTGGTGGTGGTGACGATGACGGTGGTGGTGGTGGTGACGATGACGGTGGTGGTGGTGGTGACGATGACGGTGGTGGTGGTGGTGACGATGACGGTGGTGGTGGTGGTGACGATGACGGTGGTCGTGGTGGTGACGATGACGGTGGTGGTGGTGGTGACGATGACGGTGGTCGTGGTGGTGATAATGACGGTGGTGGTGGTGTTGGTGTGGTGGTGAGAATAGCTAACACGTGTATGATGTTTACTATTTTCAGGCACTGTCCTATATACTTTATACATATTCAGTAATTTAATCCTCATAATAATCTTATAAATTAGAGATTATTATAATACCCACTTCACAAATGAGGCAACTGAGGCAGAGAGAGTTTACAAAACTTACCCAAAGCTGATCAGCCAGTAGATGGTGGGCTGGATGGCCATCTGGCAGGTGTGCTGGGAAGAACTGCTGACCAGCACAGGAAACATCCCAGGGACCCTGGGACCCCTGATTTTCATTCCTTCCCTCATATAGTGCTTCTATCTCCTTCTGAGAGGGGCCATGCTCAGAACATATGTGGTTTTCTGAATGCAGAAGTGCTAGGGGCTGTCCTAGAGATGGCATATGACCAGCAGGAATATTATAAAATAAAATTCGAGCATCTAATGAAGAAGTGAGTTTAAAATGTTTCCTGGGCAACAGGCAGGCAGAGTTTCACTGGGACACGATTCTGAACCCCTTGGCACACCTCTTCACAAAAAAATGGCACCCTTTGCTGGGTTTAGAGGATAATTTTAAAGCAACCAAAACTGCCACATACTTCTCAGTGCTTCCTGAGCCCTCGGGTCCTTTCTTCACATGCAGTTCTCCTTGTCCAAGACTAATTCTCATTGATTCCTCGACAACTCCTTCTGCTCTTTCGAGGCTGAGTTCAGGGTTTCCTCCCTGTGGATACTTCTTCTATTGCCTCAGCCAGACTGAGGCTCCCCTCTGTGCTTACTCTATGGCTCAGCCCACATGTCTGAATTAATACTACGGCATCTAATGATCCCTAGGGTTGTCCGTCTCTCTCCCACAAAACTAGGTGCCCTTGTAGGCAGGGAGCACTGCTTATTCACCCCAAATACCCACTTGTGGGACAGTGTAGGATCTTCACTGATATTTTTAAGTGAACAACCCTCCTAAAGCACAATATGCTGGGATTTTCCTGCTGTCAGCTACCCCTGCCTGGGGATATCCACCTCTCTTCAGAGATAGGGGCTATATGAGCTGTGATCAAAAGATATGGTGAATGTTTAAATAAAAAACATTATTACAGAAAAAGACACATTGCCATTAATTGCCCTCAAAATACTCCCCCTCGCTTCCAACACACGTATCCCATCATTCTTGCCACTTTCTGAAGCAGTTCTGGAAGTCCTCTTTCGTGAGTCTTTACTTCATCCTCCATCATGACAAGGCTCCGTGTCACACGTCGCTTCTGATATATGGCAATTTCTGTGAAATAAAACATTATGGTGTGTCCTCATCCACCTTATTCACCGGATCTGGCACCATGCAACTTCTGGCTCTTCCCCAAAGTCAAAATGACAATGAAAGGTAAATGTTTTGAATCTATTCAGGACATCGAGGCAGCCACGACAGCGCAACTAAAGACACTCACGAAAGAGGACTTCCAGAACTGCTTCAGGAAGTGGCAAGAACGATGGGATAACTGTGTACGAAGTGAGGGGGATTAATGGCAATATGTCTTTTACTGTAATAAATTTAAAAAAAAATTTAAACATTCACCATATTTTTTGGTCACACCTCATAAATTTTTTAAATCCCAATTTGATATGTCTTCCTTAAGCAATAACTTACTGCCACTTTTAAATGAGTACCAATACCTAGAACTCCTGGTTCTTGCACTTGAGAGTTCATCAGAATCACTTGGAGGGCTGGTGAGAACACAGCTCCTAGGGCTTCTGAGTCAGTAGGTGTGGAGTGGGCTGGAGAATATTCATGTCCTTTCATTTCCCAGGTGACGCGGCTGTGGCTAGTCTGGGACCTCTCAGAACTGCTGCCCGAGACATCACGTACCAGAATGCCAGGCAACACTCAGGCTGTCTTTGAGAGTATCCATTGTTTCTTTTGTTTTCTGAATCCACACAATGTATTTGCGGCAGTTTGATTCCATCAATACACAGCTCAATTTCTGTTTTTAATAATAACCCTAGGAAACAGAAATGTATCTTGTGGAAAATGTTACCTCCATCAAACAAATGCCTAATGCCACAACATTTGAATTACGCTCTCATCTTTCCATTTATTAAAAACAGAATTAAATTGTTGGATGTATCAGTGGCAGCCTGGAGAGGAGGAGGGCACTCTGATATTTGGAAAACGGACGAGCATGCAAACAGTGGGTTTTCCAAAGTGTTTAGAATACATGGGGGATGTCTTTGGGGAAATGTACTTTATCCAAAGTGTAGATGGCACATGAAATGTGAATAAATATTAAGATTGCTATTAAAAAATTTCTTTTTTTTTGTTTTTGAAGTGAAAAAAATTGGTTTTTAATGAGATTTGACAAAAACTTTTATGGGTTGCAACACAGATAAATTGGAGATTTGAACATTGGGACCAGGCTCTAGGCAGCTGAAGACGGAAGAAGATGAGAAGCGCGGAATAATTTTCAAATATTATTGACCAGCAGCCTCTCTCAGTGCTACTTGTAGATTACAGTCTGGCAATAGGTTTTGTTCTGTATCACAGTGCTGCTCTCCCAGGCAAAGATGGGGGTGGGCAGAGCAAAGATGGTGTGATGTATACAGATGAGTTTGCTTAAAAGGGACCGGCAGTTCACCCCCAGGTAAGGGACCCACCAGCCACTCAGGCCTGACTCAAAATCCCTGACCTGAGGGAAACTCAGCCCCAAACCAAAGCAGTATCCCAGCTGTCTGGTGAGAGCTTTAGGGCACTGTTTTTCAGAATCTCATCTGCATAGGTCTATAGTGCCAAAATATGACAAACGTGCAGAAGAGACAGTGATCATGGGTTCTGTGAAGGGGATGGCCAGGCCCCGCAGCAGTACACATAATAGCAGTTACGTCTTGTGTCCCTAAGATGAATGATACTCCCTGGAGATGTACAACACAGAGATACTGATGGTCTTGGAGCCAATCACTCAGTCAATCAAGGGAGTTGGGGCCAACATAATGGTCTTTGCCTCCTGAGCCTGTTTTTTTTTTTTTTTTGTTGTTGTCAAAACTCTTTTCCTGGAAACGAACAGAAATGCACTATGTTATCCCAAGGGGAAGGATTACAAGGAAGGTACAATAGGCAGTCCATGGATATCTGGTCACAGGCATGAAATATAGCTGGGGACAGGATTGCTATGTTCAGTTGCACAAGCTGTGCACTGCACAACTTGAAAGGTACTATTTCCATGGATTATGATGTGTATGGTGATCGTGAGAGTTGTGTGACATGGTGGCTCTGCACTGGAATATCTCTGGAGAGCTAGGGATGGAGGCCTTTTTCTCCATTAAGTTTGTGGTGATCCCTTTCACTTCTTCTCATCTGTGTGCGTCTTCCCCATCCCTCCTTCTCTTCCATCTTCTGTTTACTTTTCTTGCATGTGGCCCAACATGGCTACCCATTATGCTCTCTCCCTACTTTGATCACTTTCCCATTCCAGCCCCTACCCTGGAGTGGCAACATCTCTCTCTCTCTCATTTCACATTTTTGGGAGGGAGGATGTGATTGGTCCCTGGATTGAGCCTTACAGCTGCTCAGCCTAAAAACATCGGAGTGCTCCTTAGTTACCGTCTGTGGGGACAAAGCCCCAAAAAGCAGTTTCCAGGCTCTCGGCCTCACATAGAAAGGTGCTGGCTCGGGTAGTAAATGGCCATCAACTGTGGTCAGATGGCCATCAGCTGTGGCTAGTTGGCTGTCAGCTGTAACCCGTAAGCCAGTGGTCAATAAAACTGCTGTGGCTACGCTAGCAGAAGAATGGGGGCTAGCAAGAGCGGATTGCAGAGAGGCGGATGCCGCCGGTGAGAATATAGTGATATGACTCCCCTACCTATGGCTCCGTGGGTGTTCCTTTTTGGCCTCACCATGTCCTGTGTTCTTATGTGGGGAGCGGGACCAGAGACCCCGCCTGACACCCTGCACGACACCCTCTTTCTCTTTTCATACCATATCTAATCTCTCAGCAATATCAATATTTCTCTTGACTATCATGATATATCCTATTCTGGTGGCTTCTTATGACCCCCACTATTACCACCCTGGTCCCATCCATTCTTCTTTTGCTCAGATTATTGCAATAGCCTCCTAACTACTTCACCTTTTTCTACAATTATCCCCCTTCCTTCTACCTTCAATATGCAGCCAGAATGTGCTCAGAGGTTCACATATGAGTCAGACCATGTCTTCAAACCCTGCAAGGGCCCCCTTTCATCAGAAGAAAAGCTAAAGTCTGCAGTGACCTTCAAGTGCTTATCTTTCTGCTTCTCTGGCTGCTCTTCTCTTCACTTGGTCTCTTCCCGCCATATTGGTTTCTCAATGTCCTTAAACATGGCAGGCACACTCTCATCTCAAGGCTTTAGCATTTGCTGTTCCCTCTGCCTAGAATCCCCTTCCTCCAGAAGCCCGTGGTTTTATTTCCTCACTATCTTTCAGTCTTTCCTTAAGTATCACCTCAGACCTTCCCTGAACCCTTATTTGCAATGACTTACCCCCTCACTCCTTATCATCTTTTGTTGCTGTTGTTTTCTTTAGCAGCTTCTAACATACTATGTACTTTTCTTATATATTTTATTTATTGTCTGTCTCTTCTACTATGATGCAAGCTCCACGAAAGCAGGAATTTGGTGTATTTTGTATTAGCACCTAGATCAGTGCCTGGCACTACAAAATACACATGGAATGAACAAATGAATGAATCTAGAAAATGAATACATGAATCTAGAAACTCATATTCCAAAACAATAATAAAATTCACTTATTGAGAAAATATGCATTACATATATAGGTATATATCTGTCAATTTCTTAATTCTTTTTCTCCCAGCCAGAAAGCTTCAGTGCAAACTACTGAGTTCCAATCTGGACATCTAGCCATGCCACCTCTTGTCCCTCCAATTATGCTCTCTGCCAGTGAATTCCCATCTCAGGAGAGAGGGTCCAGCCCACTCTGCACATATACCACAGGTTAAGTGTACTGCTGACCGAAAGAGGGACCACAGAGTTTAATTTCCTTGCCTGAGCACTCTTTATCTTTGAGGATTTGGGCTTCCTGGTGACTTTCTCTTGATTTCCAGAATTCTTCTTCCAGGACTTTTGCGACATGATGGTAGTGAGGTCTCACATGGAGTGGGGTATCCTTCAGAAGGAGCCCCAGGACTCATTTAAAAGCCTCCAACAGCAGAGGGAAACTTGTAGCAAGTGGAATCCTGACTTTTGCCAGAGGATGGCACTGTGGTCGTTTCCAAGAGCCAGCCAAGCAATTTGAAAAAGCAATTTTCCAGTGGCAATAACAGCTGCACTTCAAACCCTGCAGGGAACATTAGAAAATGTTAACCCCTAAATAGTGGGGAAACAAGGGACTAGAGGCAGATGTGGGGATCTTCATGGTGGAGGCCAGGCCTGGAGAAAGGCAGGGGCCAGCAGAGGGCCCGAAAAGGAATGACTACCAAGATGCTGGGGGTTGGCGTCCTTCCCTGTTGGGGCTGAGGGTTCTGCTTACCCAGGGCTCTGGAGGGCTTTCAAGAGTCTTCTAGGGCTTTCTCAGCATCCCCAGGCAGGGAGCACTGGTTTTTCAGAGCCAGATCCAACTGGAAACTGGCAGGGGGCAATGAGGGAGGGGTGGTGATGGGGGCTTTCCTGCTTTCCTCCTGTGCCCATTTCGTGTCAGTTACATAAAGTGTGCATTTCAACCTCCCTTCAGGACTCATACCAAGTCTTGTTCATCTTTTAGTTTTTCATGTGCCTGGCACGTAACAGGCACTCCATAAATGGTTGTCAGATAAGTAACTGACTGACTGAATCTTGGGTTTGGGGAAAGAACACAGTAAGTCTCCTCAATTGAAAATACACACACTCACACAAACAAACAAACAAACAAAGCAAAACAACACAAAAAAGAAAGGAAAAGGAAAGTGCTTTCAAGTGTCTTCTGATCTCTCCAGGATTTCTGCTATCATTATTGCTACCACCCAACTATTAGCCCTTGATGATTAGCAAAAATCTTGCACTCATGTTATCTTTGTCCACCTCTCTGTCCATCACTCCATCCCTCGCTCCCTCCTAGTTCCCTCCTCGCTAGCGCTCGTCTCTCTCACATTCCCCCCCTTGAATGAGAACCATCTCCCAGCTGGACAGGGTATTTGAGGGCATTCCCTGGTGTGTAGGACAGCACAGGTGTTTGGGCAGTGTATATGGGATGTATGAACACACATGCAGCACTTTTCCCAAGCGATTTTACAGCCATTGTGGCATTCCATCCTTGCATCGCCTCTTTAAGGAAGATATTGGCACAAGTTGTGTTTTCCAAAGATGGTTATACGAAGCACATCCTCGTGTTCTTCTTGTGATGTGACCTCGCCATTCCTCCTTCAAGAGATGGCACCAGTGTTCCCTCTTGTTGAAGCTGGGCAGACTTTGTAACTGCCCAGTCAACAGAATGGCAAAAGCGATGCAGTGTGACTTCTGAGGCTGGGTCATCCAAGTAGGAAAACTTCCCCTTGGGCGATCTCTCTCTCTCTCTCTCTGTCTCTCTCTCTCTCTCTTACCCAGAGCTGACATGTAAGAAATCCAGTTACCCTAGAGCTTCCATGCAGAAGAGATCACAAGCAGAGACCACAGAGAGACAGAGAGGCAGAGAGAGCTGCTGGAGGAGCCCCAGCCGTTCTAGCCCCAGCTGTTGGAATCTTTCAGCAGAGGCCTCAGAAACCACAGGCCAGAGATAGGTGTCATGGTATGCTGTCCTAATTCCTGACCCACAAAATCCGTGAACATAACAAATTGGTGTTTCACACCACTAAGTTTTAGGGTGATTCGTTATACAGTCATAGTAATGGAACACTTTATTATCCCCCCTCTTTTTTAGGTGAGAAAACTGAGGCTTAATGAGCAGTTGAGCTGGCGCTTGGACCTCGCTCTCTTGACTCTCAGCCCAGGGTGCCTTTCCTGATATCAGGTTTCAGGGCCAGGCTGGGGCTGAAGAAAAGACATGGGTTCAGTTCAGGGTCAGTTGAGGCTGGGGTAAGCCTTTGGCTTTGTTCAGACATCAGCAAGGCAGGAACGTGGGCTCTGAGATCTGTCTGGTATCCAGCCAATGAGAGTGGAGCTTGCCGTTTCGGGTTTCCGGTTCAGGGCAACTTACAATTACTGGTCTGTGACCAGTGGTCTCAGGAGCATCAGCCAGTGCTAGGACCCTCTGAAAACCACTCACCCAGACCTGCAAATCTGCCAGCAGCTGGCTAATGTAAAGTCACAACTCTGACGCAGGGGTTAATTGACTTTATTATCATCACGATGGACCATGTCTGAGGGTGTAGCCAAGAAGCCACAGAGCAGGAAAAATCCCAACAAACCACAATGTTGCCATGACGACATGATTGCTATCCATTTGCCTTGGCCACTAACACCTTTTTCAGGAAACCACCTTAGACCAATCTTGTGGCGTGGGACCTTGAGATGGTCTTGTCAGTGGATGTTCTCATCAGAGCTGGATTTGGGGGTGAGCAGACCTTCCTGGTGGGAGGGCCACAGCCTCTCAGTGAGTCTGCATTACAAGTGGGTGGGATCCTCTTCTCTGAGATGAGCAGTGAAGTCTCATTCTGGGCTCAGGGGTTGTTGACAAGGAGACTTTCCGTGGCAACACAGGAAGCTGAAGCTGAATGTGAATTTCAAACTTGGCAGAAATCAGACACCACAGACAGACTTGGCCAACCCTACAGCCATTGAGAACTGTGGAAGTGAGTCCTGAAGGATCTCTGTCCCTCATAGTACAGGTTCGTGGAGAAGCCCCTTTCCCAAGGCCAGTTTGGAACCCAGTTGGGTGGGGGAGATGACAAGAGGATACTGTGATACAGAGAACATCTTGTTTGCAGTACTAGCTATGGGTTGTCATTTTTGGAGGGCATAATGCCCATGACTCACGTTTATTATAAGGTTGAGCTGTTTGGAAGCCATTGTGTTGTTGGGATGTGTGGTCACGGCAATGTTGGGTTCCTGTGATATTGCTGTGTCCTAATGCTGGTGGGCTCTGTGCTTTTCTACTCTGTGTTGGCAGTGTTGGGGCAGTAGCCCCAATCCTTCAACCCTGTGCTTCTCAGACTTTAAGGTGCATTCTAATTACCCAGGGATCTTATGAAGTTGCAGGCTCTGATTCAGCAGATCTGGGGTAAGGTGGGAGAGTCTGTGTTTCTAAGAAGCTCCCAGTAAGGTCAGTGCTGCTGGCCTGTGGACCACACTCAGAAAAGCCAGGCTTGTCTAGAGCAGCCCTATCCCATAGAACCTTCTGTAATGATGGCGATATTCTATTTCTGCACTGTCCAAGACGGTGGCCACTGGGCACCTATGACTACTGAGCACATGACTTGTGGCTAGTGTGACTGAGGAATTGATTTTCAAGTTTTATTTAGTTTTTACTAATTTAAATGTAAATAGCTAATGGTTAGTGGCTCTCATATTGGACAGTACAGCTTTAGACTGCACTGTGGCGGTGTGTATCAGAATTCCCTAGAGGCCTTGTTAAAACACGGATTGCTGGGGGCCACCCCCAGTTGGTCTGGACTGGGGTCTGAGGATTTGCCTCTGTCCTGGGTTCCCAGATGATGCTCATGCTGTGGGTCTGGGGACAGCACTCTGAGAACCATACTGCCTGCTAATCTCTCCCACGCTGAACACCTCCGAATGCAGGCTGCTGTAGGACAAAAGGCTTCAGGACATACCAGTGTTGTGATTTGATTCAAATTTACCCCTAATGAATGGGATGGGAGCCGGGATGAGGAGGCGCCCACTGAAGGAGAGCTCATGGAACGTTTAGGCGGGAACATTATTTTGAAACAAATCGAAGGATCCCTAATTAACACTGGTCTCTATAAACTCAAAGGCTCCTAGCTGGGAGGGACCCCAGGAATCATCTGATTTGTACTCTCAGTTTACAGATGGGGAAACTGAGGGATATCCAAGTGCAGTTGACCCGTGACATCCAGCACTAGCACTTGGTTTCCAGATTCCTAGCCCATTGTGAGTGCCTCTACTCCACACTGCCTTTGTGTCTGAGCTGGGGGAGGAAAGGGTCTGTGACACAGACTTCACAGATGTCACTTGCAGAGAGTGAGGACTTTCTTTATGGATGAGGCGGGCCTCTCATGTTCACCTCTCTACCCCAACAGAGGCAGCTCTGCATGCCATCCCTGGGTCTGGCCGTTATCACCCAGAAGCCATAGCACGGTGATTTTTCTCCTCTTTGTCTATCCCTCTGGGAAATTTGGTTGGATTTTAGCAGCTGTGGTTAAAAAAAAAAAACAACACAAAAAACAAAAACAAAAACAAAACATAGATCAAAACAATTGGTTGCAATGCTATTTTGAAGACCTTACATACATATTTCTGTAATCTGTGTTGTTCCTCTTCCCAGGGCTGAACACGTGAGGACAGACACACCACAGTGACATAAAATTGCTGCCATTTATCAAACTTCCACTGTGAGCCAGACACAGGATCAAATCCTTTGTATTCCTGATCTCATTAAAACTTCACAAAAAGTCTACGAGGTAGATGTTATTGTTACCATTTTTTAGATGGGAAAATGAGGGCCTAGAATGATTAAATAACCAAGCCAGCTCACACAGCTTGTAAATGGATGGATAGAGACTTGAGTATAATCTGCCTGATGCCAAGTTCTGGGTTTTCTTCATTATGCCAAGGGGGGGGGGGTAACCTGAGAGGTACCGTGAGCTCCCCAGCCCCACTTTTGTGAAGCTGGTGCTTCTGCGTGGTGCTGCCCCGATTCTGCCTGCCATCCAGCAATGAAGACAAGACACCTGAAGAATGAAGCTCAGCCTGGCCATGAGCCAATGAGCCAGGTGTGTAAGTCACAATGATTTTAGTTAGAAGTAACAGAAACCTGAATTTAAAAAAAAAAAAAAAAAAGACAGTTACTGGCTCATGTCCCAGCGAATTCCAAGGGAAGCAAAAGTGTTCTTCAGGTATGGTTGGATCCAGAGTTTCACCCATTTGTCATCAGGGCTCTCTCTCTCTTTTTCATTTCCTGGCTCTTTTTCTTTGGGTGGGTTTCATTCACAGGCAGGCTCTCGCCATGTGCTGGCGAGGATGGCCTTCAACAGCTATAGAGCTATGTTGTCTTTAAAACTAGGAATCCCAGTGAGTAGAAAGCAAACCCCACCCCTCAAACCACAGCTCCAGCCAAAGTCCCAGGGATGAGTGCCATTGGTTCCTCTCAGGTCATATGACTCTGTACCAACCAATCACTACAGTGAGAGGAATGGATTAGTCTAATTATCCAGACCCTAGTCTCATAACTGCTGCTGAAGATGGGATGGGATCAGTTCCATCTGCATGCTTCCTTGAAAGTAGGATATATTCTGTTACCAGAAAAAGCATGAAAAACAAAACAAAACCCCACTGCTACTACCATCTGCTAAACTGGCCTACACAGTAAATTGAAGGCACCTTCTCTGGTAATGGGGTGGCCTGGCGTTAGATTGCTCTATTCACTGTGCCAATTCTGGAAGATTTTTTGAATATCAGCTCCATTTACCCTCCTAATTGCATCATGCATCTTCTGGCTGCTGATACCTGCCTCACCCCATGGTGTCTGAGCTCACCCTACCCCACAGAGCTGGTCACATGGACTCCTGGCTTCTGGTTGGGCAGGGGCATATGTCTTAATCACCTGGCTCCTAGCTTCTCCTCAAGGTGCCCTTAGTAGCTCTCCTCTCACCCTACAGCCCTCCCAAGACCACCTACAGCCATACGTTATCAGGGAGAAGGCCACTGAAGGAAACTGACCTTCACATTTCAATGTACCTGGGTCATAGTGGGTTGGCTAAACATATCTCAGTGGTGTTCAGGTGCAGGAAGTGGCTACTCTGATTTGGATGATGCACAATTGGGCAGTCTGTCTGTTCATCTATTTATTTATTTTCCCAAAGGAGGGATTGTCCGTGGGCCCTACCAGCCTGAAGATGGCATGTCCCCACTCGGGACAAGCCAGACTTCAGGATGCCCCTCTGGTTCCTAGCTCCGAGGATGCCCTACACCCTCCCATACCCTTATATTCCTCTCTCTCTCCTCTAATCTGCATGACCCCAGTCCTGTCCAAACTGCTGCCAAACTGCCCTGGTTTAGGGCAGAGACTATTAGCACCCATAGAGTATGCAGAGCAAAGCACTGAAGACTTGCTCACAGGCACAGCCAGCTCCCGATTTGGCAGTTTCACTAGGAAGAAAGGAAGGGGGTATCAGAGAGATGTCAGGTGAGTCAGGATAGGTTGCTTGGGGGAAAGGGTTGCTTATTAATCTTAAAAATACGTATATTAAAGGCACTTAAGCATCTTTACTAAAAGGAAGAACCAAGAAATGCACACATAACACTTTGTCTCTTTTTATGTGGATGGGTGGAAGCGCTCGGCTGTGTTTATCCAAGCAGGTGAAATGCCTCCTTTGTGCCAGGCATGAAGCTGCAGGTGTGTGGCATCCGATTGGTTTTAGTTCTCCTACTCACCTTGTCCAAAAAGTGTGAGCCATCTTAAGTGGCAGAGGCAAGATTTTTTTTTTTAAATTTATTTATTGGGGTGACAATTGTTAATGAAATTACATAATTTCAGGTGTACAATTCTGTATTACATCATCTGTAAATCCCACTGTGTGTTCACCACCCAGAGTCAGTTCTCCTTCCATCACCATATATTTGATCCCCCTTACCTTCATCTCCCTTCCCCCACTTCCCTTACCCTCTGGTAACCACTAAACTATGTCTGTGTCTATGAGTTTTTGTTTCTCATTTGTTTGTCTTGTTCTTTTGTTGTTTTTGGTTTACATACCACATATCAGTGAAATCATAGGGTTGTCTGCTTTTTCTGTCTGACTTATTTCACTTAGCATTATACTCTCAAGATCCACCCATGTTGTCACAAATGTCCTATATCATCTTTTCTTACCACCGAATAGTATTCCATTCTGTATATATATCACAACTTCTTTATCCATTCATCTATCGAAGGACATTTTGGTTGTTTCCATGTCTTGGCCACCGTAAACAAAGCTGCAATGAACATTGGAGCACACATGTCTTTATGTATAAATGATTTCAAATTCTTTGGGTAGATACCCAGGAGAGGGATTGCTGGTTTATATGGTAATTCTATTCGTAATTTTTTTTTCTTTTTTTTTAAAATTTATTTATTGGGGTGACAATTGTTAATGAAATTACATAATTTCAGGTGTACAATTCCGTATTACATAATCAATAAATCCCATTATGTGTTCACCACCCACCTCCACACTGCCTTCCATAGCGGCTGCACCAGTGGCAGAGGCAAGATTTGAACTTAGGTCTGCCTGACTGCCAAGCCAAAGGCACACTTTTTATAAACACAGTGGTGGAAGAAGTCCTGGAAGGCCCTGGGACAAGGAGGGCTTGACAAGTGAAAGAAGCCACTTAGGCAATGGGGGAGAGCCCAGGTAAAGTGGGGCCCTCACAGAGCAGCCACTGTGGGTGGTTCTAAAGGGAAGCAAACAGTGGGCGGGCAGGCCTGGGGTCAGAGAGTTTGAGTGAACACAGTGGGCCACAGAAACCTGGGAAGGTTCCTGAAAAGGGAATGCTGGGGTAAAAATAGTCTTTGAAAAGATTGCTTGTGCAGTTTGGTTCCAGGCAGCATTTCGAAAAAAGGAGGGGTTAGGGAGACATGTTAAAAGAGAATTCTGTGTGTTGCCTCAATTCTCAGATGAATCTCGATCTTACTGGCCACGGAAAAGTGGCTTGTCCTCAGCCTCTTTCCGTGCGTCTGCTGGAGCAGCCTGGAGGCCCCAGCAGCCAGTGTTTCCTTCTCCCCCTGACAAAGGGGTGGCGGGAGCTGGGTCACATGGAGAGGCCCTTTTCTTCCTCCTCAAAAACAGGGAACGGCTCTTATGGGGCCTGGCTACCGCTTCTGCACAAGTATTTATGAGCTGCGAGAGTTAAGATCATAAGGCTCCCATATTTTGCTTTTTTTTTTAAAGCCAATAACTTAAGAAAATGTTTTCTCCATAAGAGAAACTTCAAAGGTCCTAGAGAATAACACACTAAAATTATTGAAAGGCCGCTTCTCACACATCTTGAATGTCGGCAGGAAAGAATGCGCTGCAGCCAGGCAGGGCCTCTTCCCAGCCTAAGGATTCCTTTGTTTTTCTTCATCGCCCGCAATCAAATGCAGGACCCAAGCTGTTAGGCATTTAGCTGTGGCCTGATGCAGGGCCTGCTCACCAACCGGGTTCTTTTTTGTCCAGAGGACGCTTACCCAGGCAGGAACTATTGAAAATATCTCCGCACTTTAAGAAAATAAAAATTTAAAACCTTCTTGCTGCTCTTGAGGGGCAAGGTGGCCTCATGAGCCTCTGCGTGGAGCATGTGGGAGTTATTTAGGGCAATTACACAGAGAGGCCGCGAGTGGACATGCAGAGAGCGTAAGCCTGCGTTTACTAGTTGGGTTGAGTTTGGCCAACTTATTTAAACTGGCTGAGCCTCAGTTTGATCACCCATTAATTGGGATAATATTTGCTCAGACTATTTCACAGAGCTGTTGAGAAGATCAGATGAAGTTATATTTAAATTGCATGTGTGTGCGTGCACGGGTGTGTACACACCTACATTCCTGCTTCAGGGAAAAGGAGAGGCTTGTCTAATGGATGTGCTTGGAAGCCCTGGGCGGAGGCCCCCTGTGACTCTCAGAGTGCTTGGTAGGTGCTGTCTGCTCCAGCCCCACCTGCCTGATGGTGCCAGTGGTGCCAGCGGACGTCATCATGCAGCCAGCGATGGGAGGTCTTGGATGTGGGCGCCGTAGGCCACAGCACACCTATGGCAATCCTTATTGTGACAGTCGCCGTCTCAAGCTGAGGTGATGGGGCACTTGCCCGGCAGGTGTCCTGGCTATTTTGGCTTCCAGTTGGCTGGTGACCTTTGGGTGGGGAGGAAAGGGTGATCTTAAGGCCTGGAAAGACAGAATGCGTTATTCAGGGATTGTGATTGGACCAACATCGAAAACCAGCCTCTGGCAAAATTGTGACCCTTGCAAATTGTGTCATCGGGAAGTTGCCCTCCTCTTTCTGCATTTACATTTTTCTCCCTTTCCACTGCTTTCCAAAAAGACTCCAATGCCAGTCATCTGTACTTTAAAGAGAATTGAGGTTCATGTACCCTCTGTCCCCAGTGGATTTGTATCTGAAGCTTAATGCTCACTATGGAAGCAAACCTTCAATCATGTATTAGAAACATTTCGTTGAGAGAAGTCGGGGGAAGGAGTTTCCAATGTCTCTGATGTTTTGCCCGTTATATTTCCCTTTCTGCTTCCCAAATGAAAAACTGGTCCAGTCCACTGCCCTAGGAACACAGGAGCTTGACCCTGACACTCCTCTGGGGATAGATTTAAGGCCCCTTTGAAAGACCTGTCTCTGCTCTTCATTTTAAGGAAGAGGTAATAGCTGACAGTACAGTCTTCCTCTGTATTTAGAGACTCATTTATGTGACCCATTGGCCTCTGAATAGGAATAGCATGGCAGCACAAAAGCCCCTACATGGTTAAAAAGTAAAAAATGATAAAGTTATAATTAATTTATCCATATAGTAGTCCTCCCTTATCTGTGGAAGATATGTTCCAGAACCCCGTTCAACCACGGATAGTACCAAACCCTGTATATACCATGTTTTTCCTATGCATACATACCTTCCTCCTTAACCAACTTCAACTCTGCCGGAAACGTGACAGCAGCGTCTTCATCAGCAGACGCAGCCTCTGCAGTAATTTTCACATTTCTCAGTCCAAACCCATTCCTGAATCTGTGTAACCATCCCTTACTTGCAGTAAAAGGTTTGGTGTCAGTCCTTTCAGAGGCTCCCTTGCTGAAGTCTTCATACAGGCTCAGTGCTTTCTGGCGCAACACCGTGCTGTCAACCGGAACACGTTTGCTGTTCATGTCTTCCACCCACAAACTTAATGCCTTTTCCATCTTAACTAAGCACTTATCACGCACCGTGGCCGTCACTTTTGCAGTTTGAGGTGCCACAGCAAAACTAGCACGAATTTCCTTTTCCTTCTTCCCAATTTCACGGTTCGAAGATTCATTCTTACTGTAGATCTTAGCAACTTCATCATAGTTTTATTTTTTTCCTTTGCTTAAGTTAAGAACTTTCACTTTCTCACTTAAAGGAAGCATTTTATAGCTTTTATTTTTGGCATATCTGAATCACCAGCATCACTACCCTTGCACTTTGGGGCCATTATTAAGTAAAATAAGGGTGACTTGAACACAAGCTCTGTGATACCCAGACAGCCGATCTGATAATGGAGACGGCGACTAAGTGACTAATGGGCAGGGGGCATACGTGGCATGGAGACGCTGGACACAGGGGTGGTTCATGTCCTGGGCAGGATAAAGAACAGGGTGAGATTTCATCACTACTCAGAATTGCGTGCAATTTAAAACTTATGATTGTTTATTTCTGGAATTTTCTATTTGACTGTGGGTAACTGAAACCACGGAAAGCGAAATCGTGGAGAAGGGGGACTACTGTAATTGTTACTTCAAGGAAAATGAAATGTTGACCTTGTTGAAACGACCAGTTTAATAAAAACAGCTCACATTTACTGAGGACTTTCTCTGTGCCAGGACCTAAGCTCAGTGCTTTGCATTGAATCCTGGCATTTTCTCTTTGAAGTGTGTACTATTATCACATTCATTTTCCAGATGAAGAAACTAAGTGTTAGAGAGATAAGTAGCTTGCCCAAGCCCACTCATATTGCGAGAAATCAGAGGTGAGACACAGATGAAGTCTGTCTGATGCTAAAGACTATGCCTCCCATCAGCCATCAGTGGGTTTCTCTTCTAGCTTTGCTGATGTGCCAGGTTTTTTATTGCCTCACAATTTGTCTGTGAGTAAGAGAACACCAGCTACAGCGGCTTAAGCAAGCTCGAGTTTATTTTCCCCACATAAGCAGAAGCCCATAGGAGAGCAGCCCAGGGCGGGTTCCGGTCCTGGTATCTTCGGCTACGTCAGCCTTGGCACGTCTCCTCTAGCCTCGTGGCCACAGTGTGGCTGCCGCATTTCGCTGCTTTGCACTTACATTCCAGGCAGAAAGAAGGAGGAAGAGACAAAGGGATTTCTCTTGGTTGGACAACACTGTTTTCAGTCTGGAAAATCTCATTTTCCTAGAAATGTTCTGTTTATAGCTCCTTGTCCAAAACAATGTCACAATGTTATCCCTAGCTAGAAAGGAGAATAAATATCGACTATCTTAGCTTTTTTATCTCTAAAAAAAGAGGGAGGTCTGAAACACAGGGCTGGGAATAGTTAGGGGGAGCCAACTTACAGTTTCAGCTCAGCTTGCATCTTGAATGCTTTGCTGTGAAGTTTACTGTTGGGCACAGCTGGGGTAGGGCCAAGGTTTTCCCTAGAGGGGGAATTTCTTTACATAAACATGTCGTACTGAATCAGTGCCTGCTCTCTTTGGTCCCTCCTGGGTGGCAGCATATGTGCTTCTACTTGTGGGCTCAGCCCTGCAGTTGCCTCGTCATCTCCAGAGCCCCAGAAGGTGGGGTCTGGTGTTGGTCTTGTGGGAGCTAGGGTTTCACGTAGTTTCTCACATTGTGTCTTTTCTGACCTCTGCTCCATGTCAGCCCAGCTAGAACAACTGACTTGAATTGTAGTTCTTCTGCCCCAAACCCCAGCTTGTTTGACTGTGTGGGGTTGAAGGTCCTCCCTGGGGATTGCCAGCTATTGTGGTCACCCCACAGAGGTGGGATGGACCCCTGCCCCAAGTTTGGCTTGGATATTGAGACCATGATGCTGCAGATGTACTAAGAGGATGTGAAAGGACTTGTTACTCACCTAATGAGGCGTTCTGGGGAGAGCAGGGGCGGGGTGAGGGGGTTCCCACATTGCTCTGACAATGGCATGGAGAACAGGGAGAGGAGATTGGCTTGGGTTTTATGATGGTGTCTTAGTCAGCGTGGGCAGCCATAACAGAGTACCACAGACTGGGTGGCTTAAACAACAGAAATTTGTTCTCACCGTTCTGGAGGCTGGAAGCCAAGATCAGGGTGCTAGCTGGGCGGCTTCTGGCAGAGACTCTCTTCCCAGCTCACACACAGACACCTTCTTGCTGTGTCCTCTCAGGGTGGAGACACAGCACAGGCTCTCCAGTGTGTCTTTTTAGAAGAGCACTAATTCCACTGGGAGGGACCCAACCTCAGGACCTCCTCTGAACCTAATTACAAGCCCTGTCTTGTCCGTTCAGGCTGCAATAACAGAATACCATAGAGTGGGTGAATTATAAACAACAGAAATTTGTTTCTTCCAGTTCCAGAGGCTGGAGGTCCAAGATCGAGGTGCCGGACCATTCGGTGCCTGGTGAGAGCTTGTTTCCTGGTTCCTGAAAGACTGTCTTCTGGTCATAACCTGACATGGCTGAAGGGGCTAGTGAGATCTGGGGGGTGTCTTTTACAAGGGCACTAATCCCATTCATGAGAGTCCCACCCTCATGACCTAATCACCTGCCAAAGGCCTCACCTCCTATGTCACTTGAGGGTTAGGGCTTTAACACATAAATTTGGGGTAGGGGCTACAATTTAGCCTACAGCAGGTGTTCATGGAGTGGGGCCAAAGTGAGAGTTCCTGTGTACATCTGGTTTGATCTTCCCACCGACATCTGGGCTTTCTTACCATCTTGCCCAGATGTGTGCAGAAGTGGAAGGAGGAGTGATGGGACTTGGAAGTTGTCAGTAGTTAAATGCCAAAAATGGAGTCTGACTCCTTATTACAGCAGCCCTCTCCTTTGGCCTTCCCTCCTGTACTCGGCTCATGAGCTGTGGCTTGATGCCTAGGACAGGGAAGGTGTTATCTCCTGACTTTGAGCACTTTCTGCTGCTTGGTCCCCTCAGCAGGGTCCTGCCTGCTGGATGGGCTCCTTTATATCTCCGTGCACTCCAGAACCATGGTTCAGCTCACCGCAGCGTTGGACACTGTCTACGGGACTTTGGCTGACCCTCTCAGGGCTGGTCAGTGTATTGCTGGTTGATTTGGTTCTTTTCTTTTTTTGCCAGCTGTGTTGCTGAGACTCCAGCATCATGCCATGTGGCCACAGATTTTGGAGTGAGGACCTGTGTGACATACTGATGTCATGCCGTTTGTGACTTTTAGCCCTTGCCTCTCCACTAGACCTACAACTATTTGTGTCCAGTGAGGAATGGAAGCACTTTATTGCCGTCATCCTCATCCTCATCAAAGATTTCTTGGGCATCTCTTGGTGGCCCCAATCCGTAGCACAGCACATGGACATTCAAGGATAGAAATGCGGCCTCATCTCGGAAGGGACTTGCAGTTAGATTGGGACTCAAGATTTGAGGCGGGGGGGGGGCAGGAAATAGGTGTCAAATAAATAAGGCAGTAATTTTGAGAGATCCTTGATCATTGGTACAGTCAGGAAGGCTTCCTGGGGGAGATGGGCCCTTGAGCCAAGCTGTGGGAGAGTAGGATATTGATGAAGATGATATGGGAGCAGCCATCTGACACCCCTCTTCAACATGTATGCTCCTGTACTGAGCAGTGCGGGGGATTCGACAGTGTGAGCCCATAGTGTTCAGAATTCTCTAGAATGATTCTCATGAGGAAGCTTACTAGAACCACTAGGAAGGGTGAGGTTTACGGTACTCAGAGGTGTCTGCAAACCAGGAGTGAGTGCCAGTGGAGAAGAAGACTGAGGGCCCCAATTTGTGAGCTCTTACCCAGTGCTCTCCAAACATCCTCGTTAGAAGGAGGAGTATGATTTTTACATCCTTATTCCAAAATCCATTATTGATGAGTAAGTGTTTTATAACCTAAAACAAAGGTTGGTTTTTCCTTTTATTTTTCACATAAACTTGTTGTAGATAAGTCATTTCACTACTTTGGGACTCGGTTTGCCCATTGGTCTAATGGGTAAGTAGCTACACCAATATTAGTAACCAATCATTATATATCATTGTAAATTTACAAGGCATTTCTCATATACAAACTTATTTACTTTGCTCACAACTGTATGTGTGCTATTTTCTATATTTTATGGACAACATAGAAAAATGAGATTCAGAGAAATTCAACACTTATATATGTGAGTATATAGAAGTAAAATAGTCAGAACCTGAACTCAAATCTTTTGAGTAACGTTTATGGCCTTGTTGCCTCTCAAAGTACAGAACAAACAAACAACGGAGGCCAAGCCCATTGAAGACCAAAAGCAACCCCAAGCTCTTCATGCTGTCTGTTGGGACAACACACCTGGGAATTCCTTGAGGATGTCGCAGTGTTCTGGAAAGGGGGACCCATTGCTATTGCAGTCATGCGCCCATAATGATGCTTCAGTCAACACTGGACCTCATATATGAAGGTCGTACCATAGATTATAATGGGGCTGAAAGGTTCTTATTGCCTCGTGATGTCATAGCCGTCACAATTGCAGCATAACACATTGCACATGTGTTTGTCATGATGCTGGTGCCCACAAACCTACGGCACTGCCTTTCCGATGAAGGTATAGCAAACACACACAACCGTGTACAGTACATAATGATATCACGTGACTATGTAACTGGTGAATGTATTTGCGATAGTGTACTTTTTATCATTATTTTAGAGTGTTATTAAAAAAAGGTTTGCTGTAAAGCAGTATGCCATGTTACAGCATGCAGCAGCCTCCTGCCTGTGTGTTTACGGCGTCTGTTGATGGCATCATTTCCTCCTGTGCTTGATTTAATCTCCTGCTGTTTGGTTAGTTGAGGGCCACCTAGGTGTACGGCGTTTACAACGTCGGCAGTCCTATACAGTCCTGCTCTTCTCCTTCACTCACTCACTCACTCACCCAGAGCAACGTTCAGTCCTGCAAGCTCCATTCATCATAAGTACCTTCTATCATTTTTTATCTGTTACACCATATTTTTACTGTGACTTTTCTGTGTTTAGATACACAAATACTTACCATTGTGTTACAATTGCCTGTAGTATTCAGTGCAGGAATGTGCTGTCCAGGTGTGTCGCCTCGGAGCAGTAGGCTATACCATCCAGCCGAGGTGTGTGGTAGGCTAGCCCAGTTGGTTTTGTGGAAGGGTAGTCTGTGATGTTCCCACAATGACAAAATTGCCTAACGGTGCATCTCTCAGAGCACAGCCCCGTCGTTTAGTGGCACATGGCTATGCTGTTCTCTGTCCTGCACTAACCCAGTGCAGGCAAAGGTATTCTTCTGAGGAGGGACTGCAACAAGCTCCAAGCAGAGCCTCTCATTTTCAAGTGGGCTGTAGTGGAGGCACTGTCTAGTCCTCAGCCTTCCTAAGATGCCACGTCTCCATCCACTGGAAACCTAGGTGCTCTGCCAGCCTGAGGGGTCTTGGCACTGTCTTTGTTGATATGTTGATATGTTTTTGGACACACCCTCCCCCCCACACCCACCCACCCACACGCACACGACCTTTTCTCTTGTTCTCGTGTTGTTCCTGTATCAGTCTTCCAGTCTTTCTCGGTTGCATTACACGGAGTGCTGGGACTCTTGATGAAGGATTTCTGTACAGTGATGACAAGAATTGATTTCCAATTTCCTGCCGAATGACTCTATCATTGCCACCGACTCAGGCAATTTAGCTTCTATCCAGGCCTGCCTGGAGGTTATAGATCACACTGACAGCTTCTAGTCATACAGGAGGTAGATTTTGACAAGAGAAGGAAGACATTTTCAGAGCGTTTTGCACTGGGGGTGAGCAGAAGGGAATGCCTACCCCAGGGCTTTGGGCCATGCAGGCATCCCGCTGAGTGTAGACATATCTTGGCCACGATGGGGAAGCCAGTCTGTGATCGGGCTTCCAGGGGCTGCCCAGGACAGGCTTTTCCTCTCTCCGTAAACTGCCCAGTTCTGCTTGGCATGAGAACATTCAAAGACCCAGCTAAAAGATACAGGGGATCAGTTATCAATAGTTTCCTCCTTCCCAAATACTTAGACAGCCTCTGTCTATTAAAAAAAAATCTAACATGTAGATTGGGCTTTTCCTTTCTCAATGGGCTCCATCACAGTAGGTGCAATCCTTTACATCTACTTATTAATTCATTTTCACCTCTCAAACCTGCGTTCACTGTGTATTGGGTGCTGGATGAAATTGCCCTCCCTGAATGCACGTTGCAATGATAGCAGTGCTCTACCTCCCAGAGTCATCCAAGCAAAGCAGAACATGGCCACACTAGGACCAGGGGATTGCCCTGTGGGCTGTGACTCTACAGTAGAACCTAATTCTACTAATTTAATTCTACCTAATTTAATTCTACCTAATTTAATCCTCAAAACCCTATGAGGTAGGCTCGTTACTATTTCTAGTTTGCAGATGTGGAAAATAAGGCACAGGGGATAGGTCCCAAAAGAGAGTGGCAGAGCAGAGATTCGAACTCAGGCCCCTTGGAAACAGAGTCTGTGCTCTTAAACATTGCACTATATCCCCCATGAGTGGTGGTTGAATATAGATGATTTTCCATGCAGTGGATTGAATGGAACCCCTAAAAACTGACTATCAATTGCCCTGCTATTAGGACTTTATTGAAGTTTTTGACAGTACAAATAATTGCTGGAAGCCCAGGAACACACACATACATACACACCCACAAGCACAGACACTCACATATATGCACATACACCACATGGACACACACATGTGCACATACACACGTGACAAAAGGATATAGCTCAAGAAGTCACAAAAGCTGGAGTTAATGAACAGACACACTGATTTCTCCCTAATTGTTCAGTCAAAAAAATTATGTTTTAGAAATCATTATCAAACTGCTTCCCAAGCGAAGGCCAAGCTTGACGAATGCAACAGAAAGCTGATTGACTGAATGTGTTACACCAACAACAACCATAAGCTGGGTGCTCAGCTGGGCTCTTTCACAGACATAATGTCCATGACACTGTACTCTAAGGACTGTTACACCCATTTTACAGTTGGAGAGACTGAGGCACAGGCAGAGCTCTCTAGATCAGAGAGCTACCGTGTTTCCCTAAAAATGAGACCTAACCGGAAAATAAGCCCTAGCATAATTTTTCAGGAAGACATCCCCTGAGCATAAGCCCTAATGCGTCTTTTAGAGCAAAAATTAATATAAGACCCAGTCTTATTTTCGGGGAAGCATGGTAGCAAAGGACAGGGACAGATGGAAACACACGCCTTCTGAGTTCCAGTCCACACACGTCCAGAATAATGCAGACACTCTTTTCCATATATGCTCTGTCGATAATTATTTTATTTTGACAAACTGGCTCTCTGGAATTAATCTACTGGGTTTCCCATGATTGTCACAAGCAGATCCGATCCCTCAATTCCCGTTCTGAGAACACGGTCTGTTGTTCAACGAGGTCCCACAGCCCTGGATTTGGCCCTCCTTTCTCTTCCTTGTCAGGACGCCCTGTGGGCCCTGTGCACACCTCCCACAGCTTCTCTGTGGAGTCTGTTTGCTCTGATCCGCCCCTTTCCCCATCGCCTTTCAGAAGCCACATGTAAGGCTGCCAGTCAAGTTGTCTCTCATTAATTGCTCCCGAGGATGGAACAAGACAATATAATCACTCCCGGTGCATTTGTCAGGTAGATGCCATATCAGCAGCATGTTTGAGGTTGTTGTTAAGTTCTGATCAAAGTGATGGAAACAGATGTACCTTGTGGGTCTTATTGAACGGTAGGGAAAACTACTCATCAGACAACTGACTTGCCCCTTGAAGTCTGTGTATGCAGATAATGTTGCCTTTTCCCCCTGGAATAAACAAGTGTTTAATTTTCTGATCAGTAGTTACGATTGGACTTGCCAGAGGAGAATCCATTTAATCCCAGACATACGTAATGGCAATGGCCTATTATGATGCTCTCCTGATGTAGAGTTTAGAAGCAATTGCTCCAGTAGACAGAGAGAAACATTATTCGCTACTCATGCATTTACTTATTTATTCATTTTTTCAATAAATATCGACTGGGTGTCTATCAAGTCATGTGGCAAGTCAGTGTGAGGTGCTAGGAATGTTCTAGTGATGAATCTGACACGGTCCCTGCTTCCAGGAAGCCCACACTGCCTGGGGTCGGGGTAGAAATAAATGTACAAACAATTACAGCAGAAGTACGAGAGATGGTAGACTACCCACTCAAGAAATGTTTATCTATAGACATGGGGGGAGGTAGCTTCTGAAATGGCACCAGTGCTTGCTGCTTCCTTCCATCCATGCCATGTGCAATCCTCACCCCTTGGTGATAGGCTGGACCTGTTGACTCACTTCTAATAAACAGACTCTGGCAAAATGATGGGAAGTCACTTCTAAGATTAAGTTGCTGTTTGGTTGAAATGTGCCCTCCCTCCAAATGATATGTTGATGTCTTAACTCTCGGTACTGCAGAATGGGGCTTTATTTGGAGATGGAGTCTTTGCACATGTAGTCATCTCAAGCGGAGGTCATTAGAGTTGGCTCTAGTCCAATAGGACTGGTGTCCTTATAAAAAGGGGAAATATGGACACAGAGACAAACACAGAGACAACGCCTGTTGCGACCTGCACAACACAAGTCGTGGGAAGGCGAGGGAGGCGGTGAGGGTTGAACTATAATAAAGAGACAGAGACTCATATACACTTAAATCACAGAGGACCAAGGCACTCGCAGCCTCAAGAGACTGGAGCCCCGAATAGGGTCACTGACAGGATTTATTCATTACAAACAATGAATATCACACGATTAGAGGCAGGGTCTGTGAAACTCTTACACCATTAAAAAAAAATGATTTCAATACCCAGTTATTTGTCCCAAAGCATGGAGTCCCATGATGACTAAGGTGCGGTATGCACCACCCTGGGGGAGAGAGTCTCTCGCTGTGAAACTGTCTCGTGAGCTGAGCAGAAAGAGCGTGATCTTATTGCTCTAATGGGCCTCTCTCACAATAAGGTGAGAGGGAGGAGCAGAGGCAAGCGGCAGCTTCCCACAAGAACAAGAGGAAGGAGGGGCCAGGCTCCCTCCTATTATTTCTTATAACAGCTCATTGGGGTCTCAATGGGGTCCCGTCTGGCTTGAGTTGTCCCTCCCATGAGGAATCTTACTCATCATTGACCGCAGACCCTTCTCTTGAAGACCACATGGAGAGACTCAGGATATTATAAACTCAATCCCAGAGAGGCACAGTCCCACACATTCTTCTTTCCTTAGGGAAAGGTTGGGGGGGACAAACGGCTAGGCTGCTGTGTGACGGCAGGTGAAGGCAGAGATAAGGTGATTCATTAACGAGGTGAGCAGCGCCCAAGATTGCCAACATATCATCAGAAGTTAGGGGAGAGGCAGGGAACAGACTCTTTTACAGCCCTCAGGAAGAACCAATTCTGCCGACACCTTGATCTTGGCCTTCCAGCCATCAGGACAGTGAGACAATACATTTCTGTTGTGTAAGCCCTCTAGTCTGTGGTATCTGTTATGGCGCCCCGAGCAGACTAGTACAGTTATAAAAAGACTGATTTCTGTCTCACTCCCACTCTCTCTGGTCCTTCTTGCTCGCGTTGATGAGGCCCGCTGCCATGTTGTGAGCTGCACCATGGGGAGGCCCATGTGGCAGGGAACTGCAGGAGACTTCTGGGCTGACAGCCAGGGAGAAAGTGAGGTCCTCTGCCCAAGCCCAACAGCCTTTGAGGAACGGAATCCTGCCAACAACCACAGAATGAGCTGGGAAGCAAATTCTTCCGTATCCGACAGCGTGGCTCCAGGCTTCTGAGAGACCCTAAGCCAGAGGCACCAGTCTGGATTCTCGACCCACAGAAACTGAGGTGATAAATTATTAGTTTTAAGCTAATAAGCTTGGGGCGATTTGTTATGTAGCACTAAATAGCTGATACCAGTTCTGTGAAATAGACTAGACACTGTTCAAGGCCCCAGGGCAATGCAGGTGACATGGTCCTGGCCTTCTGAAGAGGCATTTGGTTAAAGAAGCTTGGGCTTGGACCTCTGGCTGTTCTGGGTTCAAATGCTGTTCATTTGCTATGTTATCTCTATGATTTCCCTTATTTTGTTTCTTTATCTATTAAAAAAGGAACAGTAATGAGGGTCCTTGGAAGATTGTGTTAATTTTTATAAAGACTGTAAAGAGTTTATTTCAAATTCAACAAATATTTATTGACCCTCTCTGGTTAGACACTTGGGGGACTCTGGGGTGACTTGCCTGGAGTGGGTCCCTGCTTTTGTGGGACATTCCACACAAGACCGAAGTTTGGGAGCAATTGCCAATGGGAGCTGATCAAGGACCAGCAGGTGGAGCAGCCCCGAGGGATCCCGTCTTTGGGCTGGGAGGATTCTCTCCTTGTGTTCCCAACCTGGCTGGGGCAGAGAAGCCAGACTCGGCCGCCCTGGCGTGGGGGTGCAGAGTTACTGCTGCAGCAGGAGGAAACCTGGACAGAGCTGGGACCCTTGGGAAAAGGTTTCAACTCAACACGAGAGCAGCTGGAAGTGGGAGCAGCCGGTGCAGCCACCCAGGGCCTGTGAGGCCTGCCCTGGATTTCAAAGCTCACCACATTCTTCTGGCACAGTTGAAATGCCATGTCTGTGAGGCCACCCCGCCTCTTCCCACGGGACTGCACCCCATCCTTCTGTAGCAGCCTGTGGCTGCCACCGACTCTGCTCCCTGAGTCCTGGCTCCTGGCTCCTGGCTCCAGGCCTGCCTGTGCGGGGGCTGGGCTCCTGGAGGCCATGGGGCTGGCTTGTTTCTTCGTCTGCCTATGGGTCCATACTGAGGTGATCTAAATGCCCTCCCCATCAACAAGTGATTGCTGAACAAATGGCACTCACCACGATTGCTCCCAGAGGTCATGAGAAGGCAGAGAAGAAACATTAACAAATCATAATGAGTTGCCAGGGAGGTAAGGTAGTTTTTCTTATTTGCAGTGACATTCTTACTAAACTCAGGTTCAGCTGCTTGCTAGGTGTGAGCCAATGATTGAGAGACAAGTGTTAGTGGAAAGAAAAGTAGGTTTATTTAAAATGCCAGCATTCTGGAAAGATGGTGGCCTGCTGTCTCAAAGGCCATTTTACCTATTCGTAGAACAGTCAGGACTTTTTATAAGTACATGAGAAGAAGCAGAACAAAGGAAAGGGGGAGTTAGTCAGGCTACTCCTTGGAGCTAACGTCCAGGAGAATATCTCCTGGGATCCGGTTTGTTCTGTGATGGTTAGCTCCAACCTGGTCTTAGGGGTGACCATATGTCATGGAAACTTGCAGTCCAGAACTGCAGTCCAGAAACTTGAGTCCAGATGCCTCCTGAAGGCATCCAGATGTCTGAGCGCTGACTCAGTTTCTTTCAAGTCAGCGTTCTGGCAATTAATCAGATTAACAAGGTAAGTGTGTAGCCTCAAGGAAACAGTTATTGAATCAGGTAGGAGGGAAAGGAGAAAGAATAAAAATCAAAATCAAAGGAAACTAAACTGTGACTCTTGAAAAGTACACCATCACCTTTACAAAATCGCCAGCTCCTTGTTAAAAACGCACATTCCAGTTTGGGTCTCGACAGACCTGTGTGTTCACCTTAGCACTGAAGCTTACCAGTTGTGTGATGTGGGGTGGTGACTTCATTTCTTTGAGCCTCAGTTTCTCATCTGTAAAATGGGGTCAATAAACACAGCATGGATTACTAGATAATATGAGGCGACGACAGGTACTGACGTGGAATATGCCCTCCATCAGAGGTGGACTGTGTGTTTTTTGTCTTCTCATCAGGATTTAGGGAAACAACAGGTTTCCCCACTTAAATAGATTAACTGTGGGTGGGGCGACCATCACATGGCCACAGCCTGTCATTCCAAACCCATGAGTAAAGCTAAAGAAGGCTCAAAGGCCTTTTTATCTAGTGTGGCCAGAAACCCTTAGAGGTGGTTGCCTGAACATGCTTTCTCCTAATACTGGTAATCTCTTTTCCTTGGAAACTCTGCTTTAGCCTTCTGCCTTCCCCTGGGGAGGTGTCTTTTGCAGGAATGGTTGGTTGGACAATAGACAAGCTAAGAAGGGCATCTCTAAATCCCCATGCATGCAGTTTGGGTCTCTGTCACTCAGGTCCCCGGGAGCTCCCTCTGATTCCCTAACCCAGATGGATGGCACCAGAGGAGAGAGAGAGAAATCTTTGAAGTAGAAGGCACTTGGGCTAATGGCATAATTACTCCGTAGAACCATTTGTGAAGTAATTGCGGACTATTGTTAAGATGCTCCAGCTTTCTCTCTCTCTCTTTTTTAAAGTAATGAGGCTTTTCTTGGAGTAAGTGGTTATGGGGGGAGAAGGCAATAATACATGTGTGCATTTCAAGAGGAGGGAAAAACTCTCATGCCCCACAATGTGCATCGCTGGGTTCCCCTGCCCTGCTTGGAAGATTTCTGGTATCCAAATGCAATTTTGAGATATACCGGCCATAGAATAATTTGCTGAGAAATGCATTTCTCCTAAGGATGGAAGGATCTTGAGGTCACATTGTTAATGTAATGAAGCCCAAGGGTCTTTGAGGTGGAGAAGTTCTCTAGCAGCTCTTGTCAGCACTTCCTGCCAGGGCTGGGCTTCCTTCGCTTCTCCCCTGGCCTGCCTTCTTGGTCATCTGTGGGGTCTGTCTTTTCCCAACCTGCCGGCTCTGCTTGACAGGGGCTGCGGCAGCTAATTGAGATACATATTACAATATTACCTTTTTAAATATTATCGCATTAGCTCTCCATTAGGATGAATGAGGTACTCAGGAAAACTGTAACAGACCATTCGTCTCGACCTGCACTTAGCACATTGATTATGTCCAGATGAGAGCCTCAAAGCCAGCCCCGGAGACAAATGGGCGGGGAAAGCTGGGGCCAACAGTGCTCTTTCTAAGTGGAAATTCAGTCTGAAGGTACAGGTGCTGAAGGAGAGGACAGCGTGGAGGAGCTGAGTCTTGATGAAAAGGACTGGGTTCATCCAGGTCCTCCCCAGACTTGGTCCCTGCATCCCAGACCAAGTGGAGGGAATTGTCCAGGCAGCCTGGCAAGGTCAATAACAACAATTGTGAATAATTGTAGCTACCATTTGCCAAGCTACTAGAAAGGACAAACCCTTCGCGTACATGCTCATTTAATCCTCATTTCAGGGACAGACAAACTGGGGACCAAAGCAGGAAGGGGTTTGCCCAAGGTCTCTTAAAACAGAACTTCGCTTTGGGGAGGAACAACCCATGTTTGCATGACAAAAGCCTGAGGCCCTAGCACCTGGCCCTGAGGTCTTGCTGAGCCAGGGGCCTGGGAGGGTACAGGGGCAGCCTGCGAATTCCCAGCCAGGATGTTTTAGTCTGGGCCTCTGTAACCAAACACCACAGGCTGGGTGGCTAATAAACAATAGAAATCTATTTCTCACCGTTCCGGAGCTGCAGGTCCAGGATCAGGGAGCCAGCGTGGTCGGGTGAGGGCTGTCTTCAAGGTCTCAGACTCCTCATTGCATCCTCACATGGGGAAAGGGACAGGGAGCTCTGCGAGGTCTCTTTCATAAGAGCTGTGATCCCATTCATGAGGGCTCCACCTTCATGCCCTAAGCCCCTCCTGAAGGCCCCACTTCCTAATAGCTTCACACTGGGTCTTAGGATTTCAGCATATCCCTTTACTGGGGGACACACACATTCAGCCTACAGCACAGGGCTTTATGGACACCATGCTTTGGCCCTGTCGGGGTCTTTGTGGCCGGGTGGCTCTCCAGACAGACACAGACTCTCATCAGAGCCAGGCAGCCATTTCCTGTGAACACAGACGATGCATGCGGATGAGACTGGGGAGCCACTTCAGATCCTGTCACTGCTCGTGATGTTACCCGAGTCACAGGTGATTCTACTAAAGGAGGCAGCTACGCCCGCGTCTGATTTCTGGGTAGCTGAGGTGACAGTGTCACAGCATATGAGTTAAGCATTTGTCTCTGGCTTTATGGTGCCTGGGGTTTGAATTTACTTACCTGAGAGACCTTGTACAAGTTCACCTCTGAGACGCACTTGTAAAATGGGTATAGTAACCCCATCTCATAGGGTTTTGGGGATTAATGAGACAATCTAGATAACACACTTGGCATGGGGCTATATACATATGCTGTGCTTACAAACATCAGTGGCTCTCCTAAGTAAATTAACATTGAGAGCTGGGTCTCTGGAACAAAGCCCACCCGAGTTCAACTTTTGGCTCTTCTATTTACTGGTTGTGTGATCTTGGGCTAGTCCTTACTTCCCTAGGGCTCAGTTTCCTCATCTGTAAAATGGGGATGATAGGTGCACCTACTTCAGAGAATTCAGATTAAGTCTGCTAATGCATTTAATGCCCTCAGCCTAGTGCCTGGCACATACTGTAGTTATATATCTCTGCACTTATGTTTGTTCAGACGTAGAGGAGATGCCTGCCCTTTGGTGCTAAAGCTGGAAGGAGTTCACACCTGGTTAAGGCCAGCTGGGCAGTGAGTAGTGTGAGGATGGCAGGTGGAAGGGCATGGATGTACCCTTGATCTGCTGGGCTCCAAAGCTGGGGTCGTGCACTGCCTGGCGCTGCCTCCTCCGGCCAGGAGTCAGAGGAGCTTTTTGGAAGACAGTGACAGCCGGTTTTAGAGCATGGCTCTGTGTGTGGGACTCCGACGTCAGCCCCTTTAGGACAGAGGGGATGCGTGGCTCATCTTTGTGTCACCTGCTCAGACCAAACCTTGGAGCACTGTAACACCTCAGTGCATTGCTCTGAGTTGATCATGACACAAGAGATAAATGTGAACATCTAAGATGATATATAATTAAGTCTCACGTTGTATGGTGCGTATAATTTGAACAGAAAGAGTCCACAGCCAGCTTCTTCTGGGCAGAATGTGTGAGTTGGAGGTTAGAAGGTGATGGAGTTTGAATTCAATGCAGTGTACTCTAGAGAGATGCGGAAAGTTTCAGAGGTGGAACGACCTCTTGGGAGTATCCTAGGAGGTTGGCCTGATGGCTGCAAGATGAATTGAGCGTGTGGCCGAAGAGCAAGGACTAGAAACAGCCACGTTCTCTTGACATCCGGAGGCTGAAAGTGCGCTCTGGCTCCGAGCACAGCCACCCTCAGCCTCTGGTCTGATCCAAGCCTCCTGGGACATTAGGCGGTCTGCTGGTGCTGCCAAGTGGTGCTGCCACTTAACCAGGACCGACAGATTAAGTCACCTATTGTGTCGTGTAATAAGTCATTCTCAGAGGCTTTTGTGCAAGCAAATAGAATATTTCTCTAGGTCCCAGGAAAGCGGGGACACCTTGGAAGCAGGCGATGGCTTTGAAGTGGAGTCAAATGAAATCCTAAGCCTCCGTGTCTGCGGAGCTGTTCACAAGTCATAGCCTGTCGACTTCAAGGGCAGAATGTTTCATTGCAAAGCAGCTTTCAGTGTGAACCTTGAATAGCACGCCTGTTTGGAGCACACACAGCTTTTTCTCAGTCTCGTTAGTCAGGGCACTGTGCACCAGGCAAAGGCAAAATACAGAGGGAAGGTGACTGGCAGAAGGCCACCTGCGCTGAGGCCCTGCTTGGTCACAGTCCCACTGTGTGACCGTGAACAACATGGGGGAGCCGGCACCCATGGATAATGAACCCCATGCGGGCGTTTCCCGCGACAGCTTATTTAACCTTAAACTTCCTGGGAAACAGCTTATTGATGGGGAAATCAAGGCTCAGAGAGGGGAATTCACTTGCCAATGGTCACATTGTGTGATTCCTTTCAATGAAAACCTTGGTGCCTCGCTGCTGGGGGAGTTGTCAGCCCCTTCAGGGACCGCCCTACTGCAGAGAGGCTCTGAGGCCAAAGTCACACCCTCTCAGAGATCCTCACCCCGTGACTGATCAATATGGGAATACAAGGGCCAAAGCATCTCTGTCCTACTCAGGGAAATTCAGAAAGGTCATTCAGCTTCGGATGGTCAGCTAAGGTTGTCAATTGGCCTGATAGCAGCTAAACTTGTCCCCGATACTGTGGCTTCCTCCTTCCCTGCCCTTCACAGGTGTGGAAGGGAGCCTCCCTTAAAAAAAAAAATATATCCTATGTACTAAACTCCATCTCAGAGTCTGCTTCCTGGAAAACCCGACCTATGACACATGGCAGGAAAGTTCTGGAGCCTGGAGTCAGTCATTCCTTCTCTGGGCCCCAGTTACTTCATCTTCAAAATGCAAATGGGGCACTAGATCAGAGGTTCTCAAACTACGGTCCATGGAACCCTGAGGGTGCCCGAGATGCTTTCAGGATATTCATGAGGACAACAGTATTTTCACATTATTATTATTGTTGTTATTGTTATTATTTATTTGCCATTGTCACAGAGTTGCCGTTTGCACTGATGGTGTAAAAACAATGGTGCCTTGACAGTGGGATCAAATTACTAGTCTTACCATATTTTTCACCCATGCACTCACGGTTGAAAAAAAAAGGCAGACTTGATGGAGCAGTCAAAATGATTGATTTTCTTAACTCTCAGCCCTTGACTACAGTTCTTTCTACTCTTCTGAGTGCCCAGATGGGCAGCATACACGCTGAAGTGCAGTGGTTGCCTCGAGAAAAAGCACCGGTGCAATTGTTCAGGTTGTAAGCTGAGTTACCTGCTTTTTTTCGTGGAATACCATTGCTACATGGAAGGACAGTTGACAGAGAAGCCATGGAACCAATTTCTCACAAATGTACAAAGTGAGGCTGTCAAGTCAAGGATAATAATTGAAAGTATTTGTTACCAATGATAAAATTCAAGCTTTTAAGTGATTATTTGAATTTTGAGAAACGTGTATCTGCCACCATGAGCTTGACAGCTTCCCATAAGAATATGTCATTAATGTAAAGACATAGTTGGGTAATTATTCTTATTTTAAATAAAAATTTAAAATATTCTGAATGTAATTTCTAGTATGGTAAAGATCTATATTTACAGAAGATCTTGAGATCTGTGTTACTTTTCTATTGTCGTTGTAACAGACTGCTACAAATTTAGTGGCTTAAAACAACACAAATTTATTATTTGATAGTTCTGTAGGTTAGAAATCTGACCTGGGTCTCAAGGCATAGGCAGGGCTGCCTAGGGGGAAATCTGTTTCCTTGCATTTTCCATTTTCTAGAGGCACCAACATTCTTTGGTTCGTGGCCCCCTTCCTCCAAAGCCAGCCTTGATGCATCTCTCTGACCATGCTTCCATAGCCAGATGTTTTTCTCTGACCCCAACTGGGAAAGGTTCTCCACTTTTAAGGATTCATGTGATTAGATTGTCCCATGTCCCAGGGTAATCACTCCATTTCAAGATCCTTACCCTTAATAGCATTGGCTAATTCACTTTGCCATGTAAAATAACATATTCAAAAAATCACGGAGGAAGTGTGTAGCCATCTTTGAGGGGCCATTATTCTGCCTACCACAGTCTACCTACCCTCTGGCTCCCAGAGATTCACTTTTGTCCCACATGCAAAATACATTCACCTCATCCAAGTTCCCCCCAAATCTTTACCCATTACAGCATCAATTCAAAGTCTAAAATCTTATCTAAACCTCAGCTCCAAAAGTCTCAAATGTTACCATCTAAATAATTTAAATCAGGTATATGTGAGTCTGGGTATGAGCTATCCTGGGCTCAATTCCTCCCAATGAAACTAGTTCTCTGCTTCCAAAATACGATGGTGAGACAGGCACAGGATAACAGTTACAGACATTTTGGTTCCAAAAGGGAGAAAATGGAAGAAAAAAAACCCCACCAGTCCTAAACAATTTTGAAATCCAGCTGGGGCAAACTCCATTGGGTTTCAGTCCATTTGAACCTTGGGAATAGACCTCTGTGGTTTGTGGTTCTGCCTTCCTGGCTAATGGCTCCATCATTATTTTGCCCACCAGAGTCCTCAATAATGTTTAAGAATGCAGAGGAGTTCTGAAGCCAAAGTTTGAGAATTGCTACACGATATCAGCTGTACTACAAGCTGACTGCCGGGAGGACTGCTGAGAAGGATCCTCAGGTCATCCGGAGTCAGCAGGAAGAGTCCAGTGATCAGCTACTAATTCTGCTGTGGCCCTGAAAGGGGCACAGTGGCATGTGTGCCATCCATAAAGGCCCCTCCAACATTTTTCTGACTCTGTGGACATTCTCAGAATGTTCTCAGAACATTCTGGAAGGACTAGATAATAACACAAGAAGTAGCAGCACAGGCCCAGTGAAGACAAGTGACCCTTATAGGCAGAGCTGGCCCTGGGACAAATGATGAGAGAGTTCTAATTTTTGCTATTATTCCAATTTTCTCTTTTCAGCAGTGTCTCTCCTACCCACACATTCAGGGTCTTGGCATATTTTGTCACACTCACTTAAATCTCATTTTATAAAAAGTTATGACAAACCCGTTTTTGCTGGAGAGTATATAGCAGGCTAAATGTACTGACTTTCCTGGGAGATTAAACTTTTATTGCAAGACAAAGTCTTCAGCCAGTAAATTTCAAACGTTTTAAACCCATGCTCTCTCTCTTTTGTGAATATAAAAGTCTTAGACCTTCCTGACATGACCCCCTGGGAGCCATAGTGTTGTCTGTGTATTCCTACCAATCAAGAAGACTTTCTTAAGCTTTGTTTTCTGAAGTCCGTGTTGTGAAAACATTTTCATGTTTTCCAAACATGAATTAAAACATTTGATTATGCTGTTTAACCCCCACCCACCTTTGCCTTAGCCCTGAAACCCCAAAGTAGCCTAAAAAAGTGCAAATTTCTCTCCCCACTCAACCCTCAGTTGAAGATCCTTGTCTCAAGCTGTGGCAGAATACATTTTCCAAGATGGCATCATAAGATCTCCCATTCCACATGTTCTTTTAACAATGTAACAACTCCTCTCACTGAGAGATGAGGTCTGTACCCCCTCCAATAGAATGGGTCACCAGTGACTATGGGAGAAGTGGCATATGTGACTTCTGAAGCTAGGTCATAAAAAGAAATATCTTCCTGGTCATGTTGGGACTTTCACTCTTGGAGCCTAGCCACCGTGCAGCAAGGAAGCCCAGTCCACAAGGAGAGACCACGTGTAAGGGTGCCAGCCAACAGGCTGCAATTCAGAAAATTACAAGCCAGGTGAGGAAGCTACTGACAGCCAGCATCAACCACTGACAAATGAATGCACCTTCAGAGCCCCCACTGGCTGAGGTTTACCAGCTGTACCTCAGACATCAAGGAGTAGAGGTGAATTGTCCCCACTGAGTCCTGCCCAAATTGCAGGTCCACCAGCAAAAGAAATGATTGTTACTGTTTTAAGCCTCTCCATTTTGGGGTGGGTTGTTACGTAGTAGCCATTACTGAAATAAAAGTCAAAACAGCGTAAGAGCCTATGCCATTGGCAGATGTGGAGATGTGTTCTGGAATAAGACTTGGCTCCTCTGTCTATGTCACTCCTGAATACTGTGGTCGGCCCGCACTGTAGTTGGGGGGAGACAACCATGAGATTGGGCTTTTTTTTTTTTTTTGGTGAATTTCCCCATTTCCCTTTCCCTGTGTCTATTATTAATCGTATCCACATAAGGTTTTGTTTGTTTGTTTTTGTTTTTTAGAGCTTGGGGTGAGTCAGATTACTCATTTGGGCTTTAGCCTCCTCACCTATCAAAGGAGGACTTGGACCAAATTTCTCAGCAGCTTCCCAGCTCTGACATCTCAGTTTCCTCTCTTCATTTTATTTTCCCATGTTTCTCCTCTTTTCAAATTTAACAATGAGAATTGTAAACTCAACAAACTCTCCATGTCTCTGCTAGTAGCTAATCCACTTGGGGCAGATAAGCTGCAGGCATAGCTTTTCCTGGCTCTGTGAACTTGACAAGTGTGTTTGCATACCACCTGGTGATTTGTCTGCATTTTCTCACTTTTGGATGCCAGGAATCCCACTAACAGCAAGCATCACAAGGACAGCAACTATGTGTCCTCTTAATTCTTTCTTTTTTTTTCAACTTCCAATCGGAAATACTTCATATGAATCTTTAATTTTCTTAGGAAGTACAACCTAAACAGATTACAGTTTTTCTTTTTGGGCAACCTATGATTGTAACAGATTCGTGCAGGTGGATTAACAAGTAGTTTAAGAGTTGTGCACTAGGTTTGCACACCGGGAGACTGGAAACTGATAGACCCAGAAAGGACAACTCAGGTGGGTTCCATTAGCTCCAGAAAAATTTGGAGAATAAAGAGATCATTCTGTGTCTCTCTACTCACACAAAGTTGCTTGATTGTTTTACCCCAAGGCATGAAAGGGTGAAATCATTAAACTGGAATATTCCTTCCAATTTCTGGACTGCAGGAAGAAGAGCCGTATGGATCCTGCTGATCTGGAGTGACATGATGTTGAAAACTTGGAATGTGAAATCACCTACCTTTGAGCTGCTGGGCACTTGGAAAAGAAGGTGGAGGGGTGGAGATGAGCAAAAAGCTCAGCCGCCATAAAGACGAGTCGATTAGGAAATTACAAGGCATTTAAAATACATTTTATTTTTGCACATTGCATACAAGCTGCCCCTGTTTTATTTTTGATATCTAAATATTTATGACATTTTTATTAATAAATACTGGCTATAATTTTTCTTCTGGTAGTGGTTCCTTGGGAGTTCAAATGATCTTTTTCTTTAAAACATACTTATCATATATATTTTATACATACATCTGTATCTTCGATAAATAAGAATCATAATAGATAATTACAAAAATTGATAAATGTAGGAATATATATTCTGTGCTATGATATAATCTGTGAAGGAAAGGTATATTAGGTTGTTGTACATGTTCTCGAGTACTTGGGGACTTTCAGCACAATGCTAATTAAACTGAATCTGTACTTTTTTTTCCATTGGAAAATTGAACCCATTTTTGCTTATTATCATGACGAATATGTTTGGTTTCACTTTTATCATATTACTTCATGCCTTTACTCATTCCCATTTTGTTAGCCTGCCTTATGGACCATGTTTGCTTTGCTTTGATTTTCTCTTGTGAGAGTTGATAGCATGCAGTCAATATTTAATTTTACTAAGTGGTTAACGTTACATTTTTCAAAAACATTTTTGCTTGTTTATTTCCTATAAGAAATAAAAGCAAGGAGGATACAAGAACTTGTGACTCCTCTTTTTGAAATGAGGAATTTGTGATGTGGTTTAACTCTCCCAGTCAACTTGCCAGGCCATGCCAGACTCATCTGGGCTACATTGTAGGACATGTGTTTATTCATATTGACATTTTAAATAATATATTAACCTGTGTTTCAGGAATCCTTGTAGGTTTGGATATTCACTTAATTACTATATTTATGTCAATTATTTAAACAATCTCTGGTTAATGGTGGCAATGCTTCATTTTATAACTTTTTAGTCTTGGGTCCTTACTTTTGATTCATTTGCTAGGCTTAGGAATTATAACTTTAGTTAAGGTTTTTAGGAGGAGTGCATCAATAACAGAAGTTTCAATGGCATTACTGAACTCAGACTCTTTCTTTGCATTGCCATATGAACAGCATCCAGGGTAGCCAAAGAATTCTTGGGCCACAGAATTCCCTCTCAACACTCTGCAGACATTGCTTTTGGTTTTTCCTTTTCTCTGTTTATGTTGGTAGAATCTGGGGTCAGCTGGATTTTGGTTCTTTTGTTAAGTGACCTGTTATTATATTTTATTTTTTGCTTAGCTTAGTGACATTTTTCCTCTAACCTCTATGTTGAAAAAATGTCACTAAAATACGGCTCATTTGTCTCTTTTCATAAGCTTACTTAAAACAGTGAGTCCTTTTGATTTGCATGCTCAGATGTTTTTTCAAGCACAGGAAAATTGTCTCCCATTAAATCATTGATTTTTGCTTTCTCCCAACATATTCTGGTTTCATCTTTAAGAATATTACTAATCTAGAGATTAGATATTGGATTTGTAGCCTATATGTGTATTATCTTCTCTCTTATTATATTTATCTTTTTGTACTTCCTCTTATCCCCCTCAATCTTACTGAGTTTACCTGGTTAATCATGTCTACCACCAATCTGTTTTTTTCCCATTGTTGATTTTTGCTTGTTAGTGCTGCCACTGGGATGTTAATTCTGTTTAATTCTGTTACTGTTCTTTGCTACCATGCACTCTTCTTAACTCTGCCAGTTTCATTTTTGTCTGAATCTCCATTTTTGATTTTTCATTTTGTCATTCAAAACTTGCTCTATAAAATTCCTTTTCTTAATTAAAAAAAAATAAGAACGCAAAACAGGTGCATTCCAAACATTTCTTCTGTTTCCTACAATCAAGTGATTTCCAAGATAAACTTTACCTCTGTACACTAGGGCAAAGTTTTCCTATGTGTATGAAATCCATCCTTCAAATAGATCCAATTTTAAATTTCACATATGTGTGTGTGTGTGTGTATATATATATATATATATATATATATATATATATACATATATCCTCGAGCAAAGAGAGTTTTTTCCAGGTATGTATATTCTCTTTCATCCCCTTCATAGGGTGCCTGCATTCTGCCAGAATTCCCTTTCTAGATCTCAGGGTAGAGGTAAATTGATGTGTAAAACCCTTAGCCACATTTCTGGTGAGTGGCAAGCATTTATCTAGGGTAGCTATTCACAACTGAAAATTTTCCTTACTCCCATCATCTCCCTTGAGTGAGAGAAAGTGATTATATTTCCAGATAATTGAAATAGTCAATAGTTCTTTTGCTATGAGTAACCTATGAAAATCTACAGTCCACAGAATCTGTTGCTTCCAGTTCACACCTATGAAATAAATTTTCATAGATATGTCTCATTTTATTGGCCATGTTGTGTTTTGAGGAGTTTTCTGTGTAAAACAGCATTTCCAAAAGGGTATTTCATGGAACGGGATAGAAATTCTAAGTGAGGATGATAAGAGATAATTCAATTAACTAGCTAACTAGTCAGTGGTCAAATATATTTGGAAATGTTAAGTTCATCAAAGCCAAATGCTTTTTTTTTTTTTTTTTTTTACTGCAGTAAATCATTCTGAGCCCTTTTGGTTGAAGCGGAGAAATCAATGTTGTGAAAGGGAAACTTATCTCCAAGTTATCTCCGAGGCCTCCATGGAGGGCTCACATTACTCAGGCTGGCAGTACAGTGGGCTCCCAAAGTGCTTGGACCTGGGCTCCCAAGCTCCCAAGCTTTGTCTCCCATCTCTCCTCCTTACTGGGCATCTGTTATCATGCTTGGCCCTCCTCTCCTAACATCCTAGCCTCCTTCAGCACTCTAGTCATCATGGTGGAAAATGTAGTGATTACAGATTTCAGAGCTTTATTTCTTATAGCTTCAAGCTCTAGAAAGACACCGACTTCTTTGTGTCATTCTCAAATTCCCAGGGAATAAAACTGCCTCTTCTTGAATCAACTGTCCATCCTGGGACCAGTCAATGTGGCCAGCAATGGGGCTGGGAAAGGGACTGTGATTGGCCAAGATTAGGTCAGGGGCTTACTCTTGAGCCAATCGACTGCAGCCAAGGGTGTAGCCGGTCACATTGAACAAAATGGCTGCTCCCTGAGTAGCTACATGAAAGGGAGGAGTGGGGAAGGGCACTTTCCAGAAGCACCAAGGAGACTGGGGAGACAAGACAGTGTCCATTATACAGAGTCATGGTGATACGGAATTCCAAAAAGCATCACGTTATATGTTTGACCACAGGTATCTATTTTTGGTGAGCATCTCAGGAATTAGCGTGAGGATTACCTTGTGGAGGTAATGTCCTAAAGGCCACACAGAGAGAGGTGGGGTGGGGGAGGGGTGGGGGGGGAGGTGCTCCGGCCAGCTAAGGGGGCAGATCTGACACTAGAGGGCGGCTCACTGCCTAGGTTTCTGGCTGGTGGCTTAGACTCTGGGTCTCTAACGCAGGGGTTCACGGCGGTGGTGGTGGTGGTGGTAGGAGTGGAACTTTTTGCCACCTCTCTCCTGCCTTGCCATGTTGTTGTTACAGAGATCAAACCTGGAAGGACCTATTCGTGTTTCCAAAATTCCAATTTCCTTAGCAGATCTCCTTTTTCCATTTGGAGACAAAATTCCTGGACCTTCCTTCCCATGTAAGGACCCACACGTCTGGTTGAAACTCTTGGCTATGAATTATGTCTTTGTCATTGACCCAATAAATAGTTGAAACAATTTATAACCAACAGATTTTCCATGCAGATCTATGCCTGCCATTTGTTAATGATAAGATTTATTGCAATAAAATTGATCTGCTCCAGTGTCCTTTTTAATAAGGCAAAGTAGATAGCACAACTCTAATGTGCTTTGTGTGACTTAAGTCAGGGACTTCAGCTGAATTGTAGTTAGTTGGTGTCTGTGTTCAGATCATGGAAAAGCAGGCTTTCTTCTACTTTCAGCAAAGTCCTTAATGGCAAAGTTGATGCTTTGAAAGAGCTCAGGGTAGCTTGCTGAGAGGAGATAATCAGGAAACCCATAGACCAGGGATTTTCAAGGTTCTTTTCAATTATACACTTTCTCTGTCTCAAGTCTCCCCAGGAGACTCAAAAAAGCTAAACTATTCTGGTTAAAGAAGTCTCACCATTCAGTTTCCATTCTGCCACCAATGTGGCCCTGCGCAGGACTCCTAAGAAGTCCGCTGGATTCAGTCAAGGACAGTTTGAGAGCCACTGCTAATTATAAGATGCCTCAGGGCAGGGCCTGGCTCAAATTGTGCTCAGAAGATGCTCTATCAAAGGGAGCTTCCTTTTCTTTCTTCTGACACTAAACTCCTTCATCAGAATCTTCACAGCATTTTATGTTTCTCTCTGGAACTCCCTTACCTGTGTCTTATAATAACAAAGATATATGACTTACCTCCTTATATCTGCTTACTAGTCTATAATATACTCCAAGAAAGGATTCATTAATTCCTCAGACATCCAGTCAGCATCCACATTTCCAAGATTATTTCTTAAATGTGTGTGTGTGTGTGTGTGTGTGTGTGTGTGTGAGAGAGAGAGAGAGAGAGAGAGAGAGAGAGAGAGAGAGAGAGAGAGAGAGAGAGAGACTGCACATGTGTGCATGCATGTTTTAGTTTGAACCAGGATCCAATCACATCCACCCATTACATTTGTATTTTAATCTACAGTTTCTCCTACCTTCTTTTTGTTTTTCTTGCAATTTATTTGTTGAAGAAAATGGATCATCCATGCTCTATAATTTCTCACATTGTGGTTTTTGCAGTTTGCATGATTTAGCATAACACATTTAAGCAGAATTTAACAAGAAATTGCAACAGAGATACACATTCATTTTCCTACAGCATACCATCCAGACTCCTTGGTCTGTGGTATTGGGCCCCTTTATCAGTGTGTTCTCCATCTGGGCTCACACTCCTCATTGCCCGAGGGCCATTTACTCTAGCTAGGCCAGCCTGCTTGTCACCTGGGATGGCACTGTCGTCTTCATAAAATCATAAACCGTTAAGACATAAAGAACCTAAGACCATTCTCACATCCATGACTCCCACCCAACTGGAATACCCTTCCTTTCACTGCCCCGCACTCATATTCATCACCTTCTTTAAGACCAGACTCAGATCCACGTGGGAACTCAGAATGAGAGTGGGAAGAAAGAATAGGCTTTGGAGTTAGACATACTGGAGTTAGATTCTTGGGTTGGCTGCTCCCCAAGATCTTCTGATCTTGTGTGAGTTATTTAACCTTTCAGAGTCTATACAGTGTTTTCATCTGTATAATGGGTATGTTACAAGGACTGAACAAGACAAAATGAAGCAGAACAAAACATTCTCCCAGTTGCTTAGGCCAAAACCATTAGAGTATTACAGGAAAAGAGGGTCCTTGCCTTCACACAGGAAAGAATTCAAGCATGAGCCAGGAAGTAGAGTTAAAGTAGTTTATTAAATAAAGATCTACTCCACAGGTAGAGCGGAGAGTGCCTCTGAGTGAGAGACAGCTGCATCTTCCCTGGCTGTGGTTTTTATTAGTTAAGCTTTTTAGTATAGAAATAAGGGGGAAGAATATTCCTATTAGTTCCTGGAAGGGGGGGGTTTATCTGGGAATTGGGGATACACTCCTTTTTGATTCTTATGTGGCCCTCTTTAGAGGTGTCATGGCCCTGAGGGGAGTGTCATTTAGCATCATATTATAATGACCGTATAATATGGCTGGAGGTTACTTGGAGGTGATGTTTGTCACCATCTTGGTTTTGGCCAATTCTGGCTGGTCTCTTTTTCTCATCTGAATTCACTGGTTGTTTGTCTCTGACTGGTGGTTAATGGTTTTCTAGGAGGCCCTGCCCCTGCCCTATCTTAAGAGTTATTCTTACTGCTCTCTCTCCCAGTCCACATTAGAAAAAAGACCCGGAAGAGAAACTCAGTGTTTCATGGTTTGGTCAAGTCTCCTCTTTGAACCCTTTGTAAAATATAGGAAGTTCTTTGTTAAAAACAAACAAACAAGCAAACCAACCAACCAACCACAGGCACAAAATGGCGTCACTCATGCTAAAAGCCCATGATATCAAACCTTTTTTTTTTTTTTTAATTTATTTATTGGGGTGACAATTGTTAATGAAATTACATAATTTTAGGTGTACAATTCCGTATTACATCATCTATAAATCCCATTGTGTGTTCACCACCCAGAGTCAGTTCTCCTTCCATCACCATATATTTGATCCCCCTTACCCTCATCTCCCTCCCCCCACCCCCCTTACCCTCTGGTAACCACTAAACTATGTCTGTGTCTATGAGTTCTTGTTTCTCATTTGTTTGTCTTGTTTTTGGTTTATATACCACATATCAGTGAAATCATAGGGTTCTCTGCTTTTTCTGTCTGACTTATTTCGCTTAGCATTATATTCTCAAGATCCATCCATGTTGTCAGAAATGTTCCTATATCATCTTTCCTTAACGCTGAATAGTATTCCATTGTGTATATATACCACAACTTCTTTATCCATTCATCCATCGAAGGACATTTTGGTTGTTTCCATGTCTTAGCCACCATAAACAAAGCTGCAATGAACATTGGAGCACACGTGTCTTTATGTATAAATGATTTCAGATTCTTTGGGTAGATACCCAGGAGAGGGATTGCTGGGTCATATGGTAATTCTATTCGTAATTTTTTGAGGAACCTCCACACTGCCTTCCATAACGGCTGCACCAGTCTGCATTCCCACCAACAGTGTATGAGGGTTCCTTTTTCTCCACAGCCTCTCCAACACTTGTTGCTATTTGTCTTGTTGATGATAGCCATTCTGACTGGGGTGAGGTGATATCTCATTGTGCAAACCTTTTTTTAATGCCTGATTTAATTGTAGTTTTAGCCTCTCCCAGAAACATCATGTTAATCAACCAGTATGGAATTTTCCAGTCAAGCACCAGAAAGGTAATCTGTCACATAGGCTCTCTCCATCCCCTATGGAAAAAAGAGGCAATCTGCATGATAAAAACTCTTCCAGTTCTCTTCCCCCAAAGAAAAGATGTCCCAGCCCCCAAATAATCCTTTCTTTTTTTTAGCTGATAGCTCCTTTGCCCCACTCTTTTCCTATAAAATCCTTGCATTTTGTACAACTCCTTGGAGAGGCCCTTCTAGTTGGAGAGGGATTGCTGCCTGATTCATGAATTGCTTAATAAAGCCTACTAGATCTTCAAATTTGCTCAGCTTAATTTTATTTTTTTTAAACATTAAATAATAGAAATAACTGACATCTATTGATCAGGCAATGTACTAAGGGTCTTATACCTAATAACTCATTTAAACCTTGAAATAATCTTATGAAGTATTAGTATCATCACTCCCTTTTTTACAAATGAGGAAACTGAGGCCCAGAAAAATTAAGTAACTTGCCCAATAGCTAGTTAACAGTGGTGCCTGGATTTAAACCCAGGCAGTCAGGCTCCAGGGGCTTCTTAACTCTGGCTGTGCAACTCAATCCCCTGGGAGCTATTAAAAAATATTGAATGCCAGACTCCACCTCAGACCAACAGAATCAGAATCTCTGGGGGTTGAACCTACGCATGGATACTTCTTAAAAGCTCCTAGAGGATTCTGGAGTGCAGCCAGGGTTGAGAACAACGGACTGTAATTATATGATGTAAGAATGGTGACATAATGTAACTGCAAATGAGACTCATGCCCATGATTATTATTAATGAGTGTATCTGTCCACCCTCAGGTCTCTACTCGTGAGTATCCTTGGGTGTCACGTTCTATTGTGGCGTTAGGTTGGGTGTTTAAGGCCCCTCAAGTCTAACATCCCAGGTGTCTGTGAATCAGGGAAGAGCATAATCTTGTCAAGTGACCTGGGAGCCAATGGCCATCTCGAGCGGTGACTACACTGGCCACGAGGGCAGTGGCAGCAGGAAGATTCTTCAAAAGCCTTAACAGGCCTGTCACATCCTGAGTGAAATGCAGACGCGTGTCAGTCACCTTTACATACTTCTCAGGCCAGTTGAGGTGAGAAATGTGTCGGCTTTGAAGTGCTGGAGGAATGCTTTATCAGCTGTCAGCCACTGAACACAGGGATGATCGGATTCATCGTGACCCTTAGATTTTGTCAGTCACTGTGGTTCCTCACCCGTCTGGGAGATTGACAGTGCTGTCTTGTCAGTTTGTCAAATTGAATGACAGCCTCTCCAGATTTGGTTCTGCGTGGACAAGAGAAGCTGTCATAGAAACCTTGTCGGCTCAATGAGCTGGTGGCAACTCACCACAGTCACGCTGCATGAATGAGGAGGACAGGGCAATTAGGTGCTCCCCAGCGTTAAGACAAGAAGGCTGACAAATTAAAGCTTGTCAGCTTTCTTAAAGCCACTCGGTGATCATAAGCTGTGCAATGCTGACATGTGAAGGCAGAAGTCTGCAATGGCTGTTATGGCCCCTGTTTCCCCATTCTCCCCTTTCCGTTTATCCAACTCACCGCAGTATAAAGCAGGACCATTTGAAGAAACAGCAAGGTCTCTGTAGCCTTGCCCAGCTTCTGCTGGGTGTTGGTTGTACCAGGTAGAAAAAAGAAAAGATGTTGCATTTGGAAGTCCAGAGTTGCAGTCATTTTATTTTATTTATTTAATTTATTTTTTCAATTACAGTTGACATTCAATATTATATTAGTTTGAGGTGTATAGCATAAATGTCTGAAAGACGTTTATGTAATTTATAAAGTGATCTCCCTGGTAATTCTAGTGCCCACCTGGCATTATACATAGTTATTACAGTATTATCGACTATATTCCCTGTGCTGTACTTGACATCCTTGTGACTGTTTGGTAACTGCCAGTTTGTACTTCTTGATCTCTTCACCTTAGGGTTGTAGTCTTGACTAGGCCTCCACCGGCTTATTTCATTGCGTGAAAAACGAAACGGACTGAAAAGGAATATGTCAGAATCCATTACACATAGTGAGGTTTTGTTTGTGAAACATTTATTTTCACTGTGTAAGTGTATATAAATCTTGGGTATATTGGGATGTGATCTAAAATGTGTTTTTTGGGGGACGGGGTAATGGTCAATAAACTTTGAAAACCACTGTCCTAAGGAATCCAGGGTGAAGGAGGGAATCCCACCAATTTGTTCAGGTGGGCAGATAGAAATAGCTACTAAATTTTGAGTTTTTCCAGGTACCAGGCACTGTGCTAAACACTTGGGAAGTATTGAGTCCTTTAATCCTGACAGCAATCCTCTGAAGTGGGCACCATATTACTAAACCCATGGTATAGATGAGGAAATACAGGCATGGCAGATTAAGCTCTGTGGCAGGTGGAAGAATGGCTCGCAAAGATGTCCACATGCTCCAAGCCAGTAAATGTTACCTTCCATGGCAAAGGGACTTTGCAGATGTGATTAAGTTAATGATCTTGAGATGGGGAGACTATTTTGGATTATATAGGAAGGTCCAATGGAATCATGAGGGTCCTTAAAAGAGGGAAATGGGAGGCAGAGTCAGAGTCTGACAGAGATTTGCAGCTGCTACCCTGCTGACTTTGATGATGGAGGAAAGGCGTCATGAGTCAAGGAGTCCAGCAATTCCTCGTTGGCCTCTGTCTCCATTCTGACCTTTTGGCCTCCTCTGCTCCTCCAAGTCCGTAACTTTCTTTGAGACCTGGCTTAACGCCCACCTCTTCCAACAGGTCGCCCTTGATTAATGCACTTTAGTAGTACTAGATTGCTGTGGGTATGCCAACTTACATTTCCAGTAGCAATTAATGAGCATATCCGGCCTGAGCACACCCTGAGCAACAGTGTTGTCTTCTTTTTCAAACATCTTTGTAGTACCATTTAAGGCAGAGTTGTTGCACATTTGTCGAAATAAGTCAACATTCTTGTTTTAATAGACTTAACTTGACATTTCTATTTTTGAACATACATACAACCCCTCCAATGAAAATTTTGTGCATGTACGAGTTGAGAAATATTGAAAAATGATCAGCTTTGTTTCCCTCTTTTTCTTTGTCATGGTTATATCTGCTGAATGTCAACTAGTATTCTAATAGACATGAACTGGGAATTGCGAGAATAGAAATACACAGAAATGGAAGGAATAATTTATTAAGATAGGAGACAGGTTTTTGTGAAATGAAAAGACATGCAAGCTGTTTATATTTTGTTACATATTCCAGGTAGCTAAGATTTTGTATACGTTAAGCATTATTGGTTCCACGGATATATGTTTTGTGTTAATTAAGCATTATATGGTTCCATGGTTATATGATTCTTTCCTTGGGTATTTTATAAATCCCGAGAACAGAATCCTAGCTGTGTAACTTGTGATTTGGACATCTATTTGGCAACCTGTGTTTGCGTTCAATTATTAGATGATTGCACAGATCAAGCAATGATCCAGCAGCAAGGTTCTGCTCTCGTGGCCTTATTCTCTAAAATGATGTAAGACCAGGAGTTAGGGGGATTGGTCTGCACCCAGAGATGGTGGGAAAATAACAGGACCTCTCTAGACCTCCATTTCCTCATCTGTAGAAATCCAGGTATCGAATTATATGGCCTCTAAGGTCTGTTCTATTTCAAAATTTCATGTTCCCATGATTCCAATTACTGTGCTGAGTCAGTCATGCATGCAAAGTACTGAATATTTAAGTAATTGCTCACAGGTTGAACATTTTATCACTGTCGAGAGCACGGAATCGCATGGAGGGACAGCACTTTCGTCTCTAGTTACATGCTGAATGCAATTATACTTTAAATGACTTCATGAAGGAGGTGGGTGTTCTCCTTTGCCGGGTTTCATCCTTGTGCTGTGCATGCTCTGTATGTAAGGGCTGCTAACCTGTCTCACCCAAACAGGTCCAGACCCCACTTTCCCATCACCCTGGGCTAGTTGTCTGGTCTACCTGGCCTGCACCAACCCCATTTGCACTCCTGATCAGAGGTAGCCATGTCTCACTTATTGGTTCTTTATAGTCCCTGGGGAGTTTTCACCCCAAGATTGTAAAGAGGCAACCACAAAAGTTGTTTGTGCAGAACTGGGATCTCTAACTCCCTCCCCACATATACACACACTCACTCAAATGTATATATTTAACTTTAAAAATGTAATTTTTTTATTTTAAGAGGGCCATGGAGGTTGCAGGCTTTGCTGTCAGACACTTCAGTTCAAATCCTGGTTTCAGCATTTCCTAATTGTGTGACTTTGGACAAATCCTTTACCATTGCAATGCCTCAGTTACTTTCTCTGTACAAGGGGGCAATGATAGCTGATACCCCCAGAGTTGTTAAGCTGTTGTGGGGTTACCAGGAGAGAGTGTGGGAGGCTTAGTACTCACACCAAGTGAGCACTCAGTAAAGGCTAGGTCTTACGTATCTGGATAAACTATGAAACGCGGTGTATCTCTCCTCTTTCTAAGGACCTCTTTCTTTGGTCCTTTTATTTAATTTTCTCCAGCTGCAGAAGTATAGCCTGAAGGCTGGTGGGTGGTTCTCTGCTCCCCAGAGACTGCTCAGCTCTCCCAGTGTGCTGCCTGGTTCCATGCACATGCCCCCACTCTTGCAAGCTTATCTGCCCAGAGGAATCAAGGCCTTGCTAGTACAAATTAATGGTGCCTCCAACTGGGAGGAATCCACGAGCTGCAATCTATGTCTGTTAATGAGCTGCATGTAAGTGGAAAGAAGTTGACACATGGGTACCCTCTGTCGCTGTATTATTGTCACGATGGGATGGTGACATGATTGATGGAAAGATGTCAACAGATACAGTTAGAGGATGTACTATTTCTTTAATGGCACAGACTATGTGAGCTTATAGAGACAGTTACCTAAAGCAGGGGACAACAGAGCAAGCTCCCAGGTGGTGGCTTGAGCTTCCCCTCCCCGCTGTCCCTGTGAAGACATGCAGTGGCTGCTGATTGCATCTGTGTGGCATGATGATTTTACGAGGCACAAGAAGCATGCCTTTGCCAGAGAGGCTCAGAGAGATTTCTGTACTGTTTTGGCACACCTTCCACACACATTTTGGTGACTCTGGCCAAGCGCCTGCCTGCTCAGCTGGTGCAAAAACGAATACAAAGCAATGCCAGCCCATTCCTGTGAGATGGGTGAGTTGAAGGTCAACTTCTCAGACATAACGTGCCTTAGTTGGTCCGCCCTGGTCCTTCTCCATTGCCTGAAGTTTCTACTGGTCTGGGCCTCCCCTTCTTAGATGTCCACGTTGACACTTTCCCCAGAAAATCTGCTTTTAGGTGATCAGTGGGAAAGACATAATAAATGATTAGGGAGGGACACAGGGGAGGTGGGAAAGACATAATAAATGATTGGGGAGGGACATTGGGGAGGTGTGCTTCCTCAAATATTTCATTCTTTAGAGCAGGTAAGAAGTTGGGCAGAAATTTTATTATCCTTATGGGTAGAGGCAGAAACATGAGGGAGGAGAGAGAGAGAGAGAGGGAGAGAGAGAGAGAGAGAGAGAGAGAGAGAGAGAGAGAGAGAGAGAGAGAGCTCCCTTACTCTGAGTAGCCTTCCCTGGACCAGCTACGTGGAGCAGCCCCTGACTCTGCCCTGCTGGGATGAATGCCTCCTTCCCAGCAACAGGAGCCATCTTGTCCCAGGAGGACTGACGCCTGTGCCCCTGGGCTTTCTTCTTCTGAGGCTAGCTCTGGCTGTCATTAATTAGGCCTTGCAGGGACTGTTCATTTCACATGGCTCCTTCAACTCTTCCTTAGCTTCCTCCACCGAAGCCTGAAGCTGTGACATCTGCTTCAATCACCTGGGCAAACACAAGACCATTCGCATGAGCATTGCCTTCAGGCGTGTGTATCATTTGTGTGTCACTCTCCACCTTTTGGTATTCCTTCCTTTGACCCTGCTGGCCCTTTCAGTGAAGGCACCGCTTCTCCCACTCCTTTCTGCTTGGCAGGGCTCTCTTGTAGTAGTGTCTGAGTTGGCAGCTGCTTCCCAGCAAATCCTTTCAATGGCCCTTTCCATTAGAAGTGTCAGTTTTCTCTCCGAGTTCACGCTTTTGTCTATTAATTTATCAAGCGTAAATGCATTGAGTGTCACTAGTTGCCAGACACTCGTTGTTCCTGTAGTGATCAAACTCCACAGGTACCTGTCAGGCTGTCACCGGGGTAGTTGCAAGACCACGTGGCTGTTTTGAGCATCAGCTTTCCTCAGCTTTGGTTCCCACATGCTGGCTGACTGACTGTTGCCTTGGGCATTTGTTAAAAACAGATACTGGACTCCTCTCATGAAGATTCCTAGTTAGTAGGTGTGGGATGGGCTATGGAAATCTATAGCATTCTTTAATGATTCCCATTTTGGAGCTAGATAAGATGATAAAGTTCCAATGGAAATTTAAATAATAATGATTATACTGAAAACTTGAAAATGAAAACTGTGTTGAGAAGAGTAGGCAGATATTAAAACCTTATAGAGCCTTGGCAATAGTAAGATGCTTACATATGGATAGTCAAGAAGATCAAGGGAACAAGACAGAAATTTCCAAAGTAGATCCAAATACACGAAAGGATATATGAAGGTCAGACAGTTAAGTTTGTGAACTCATACCTCATTGCTGAATATCACTACAATCACCTTCGAAGAACTCCCCTTGGGAAGCTATGCACCGACGCCAGTGCCTAGTCCACCCTTCAAAGCAAGTTCGGAACTTTTTTTTTGGAATGGCCATCAGAGCTGTCATTGTATTACCCTTGGTGCCCTGAATGTCATCAAAATGTCTTCCTTTCAGTATTTCCTTGATCTTCGGGTAAAGAAAGAAGTAATTGGGGGCCAGATCAGGTGAGTAGGGAGGGTGTTCCAACACAGTTATTTGTTTACTGGCTAAAAGCTCCCTCACAGACAGTGCCCTGTGAGCTGGTGCATTGTCGTGATGCAAGAGCCAGGAATTGCTGGGAACAAGTTCAGGTCATTTTCGTCTTTTTCATGCAGCCTTTTCAGCACTTGCAAATAGCAAACTTGGTTAATTGTCCAATTGGTACAAATTCATAATGAATAATCCCTCTGATATTAAGAAAAAGTTAGCTACCAGAGGGTAAGGGGGTGGGGGGTGGGTGATGAGGGTAACAGGGATCAAATATATGGTGATGGAAGGAGAACTGACTCTGGGTGGTGAACACACAATGGGATTTATAGATGATGTAATACAGAATTGTACACCTGAAATTATGTAATTTCATTAACAATTGTCACCCCAATAAATAAATTAAAAAAAAAAAAGTTAGCAACAGTGTTGCAATAAGTTCTCAAACTTAATTGTCAGAGCAGTATACAACTTCTAGAAGGCAGAAATTAACTGAAAGGGACAGAAAGCTGGTTAGTTGTCCTCTGGGGTAGGGATGGGGGCAGGAAGGAGGGTTCACAAAGGGGTGCAAAGAAACCTTTTGGGGTTTCTCACTTGGGGTTTGATGATATGCTCATTTTGTTGAATGTGGTGATGGTTTCATGTGTGTATTTGCATGTCAAAACTGATCAAATTGTACAATTTAAATACATGCACTTCATTGTGTGTAAATTATACCTCAATAACACTGTTAAATATTAATTAGTGACTGAGGGGAAAAAAATCATATATTCATTAGCGCGGGAGGAGCAGGAGGACGGAATTCCTGAAGAGAAAAGAGACTTAACAGATAAACAGAAATTTATTTTCTCACAGTTCTGGAGGCTCAAAGTCCGAAATCAAGGAGCTGGCAGGGTTGCTTCCTTCTGAGGCCTCTGTCCTTGGCTTGCAGATGGCCGTCTTCTCCCTGTGTCCTCACAGGCTCTTTCCTCTGTGTGTGTCTGTGTCCTAACCTTCTTTCCTTATAAGGACATTGGTCATATTCACTAAAGACCCACCCTAACAACCTCATTTTAACTTAATGACTTTTTTGAAGAATTTATCTCCAACTACAGTATCATCTTTGGTACTGGGGGTTAGGACTTCAACTTAACACATTTCGGTGGTGGTGGTCAGGGCATAGTTCAGCCCAGAGCGTGGTGTATTTGATAAAGAAGTGCTGTTGTGCGTGGCCAGAAAGCTCATCTTAAAACCAAGCAGATGAAGATTCTGGCTTCTTTGTTCCTTCTTAATCATGGACTATGGGCTGAATCACTTCAGTCACTCAGGGTCCCTCTGATTCCCATCTGAACGTGGCATTCATTGTTGCTTGTTTGCCTGGCATTTGTCTTGTGGCCCTGCGGAGAACGGTGAGAGGCTAGTCAAGCCCTGACATCAATGAGCAGCTGTGCCACCCTGGGAGCACCTACCATCAGACTTCAGCTAAGTGAGGAACAGACACTTGTGATGGCTCGTTTCATCTAACAGTGTATTCTGTGCCTCGCTCCCAAGAGCATCCTTTAATGTAGTGATTCGTGCATTTGCAGGATTGCCACGAGGACCACATAAGGTACAAGAAATCAAAACGCTTGGTACACAGTAGATTCCTGGTCAATGGTAGCTTTTCCTATGATCAATGAAAACGTCAGCCTTTGGACATTTGGAGAAGCACCCTCTGTTTTCTGAGAGTTCTGCTAATCCTTAAAATGGAGCATTTCAGTGGCGCTTCCAGATGTCCTTGCAGCAGGATGGTAATTTTTCTTCCCTAACTAGTAGCAGGTGTTTGGCTGTGTCCATTAAAAGCCATTCTGTGCTCCCCTGACAAACGAGTTTTTTATTTAGTGGTGTAGGATCAATAATGTGGTATCTCATGCGCACTATTGAAATGAAAATGTCTGCTGGGCTGACAATCGTATTATCAATATGTTCTGAGCAATAAATTATGTGAAACAAAATGGAGTAACCAGCCTTACAAAAGGCTTATCTGGGGGCACAGCTGGCTTTGTTACAGCCGTAGCTTTCCAGGCCTGTACTTGGAAAGCGCTCGGTGGAGCTGGGGCAGCTTTCCATCTGAAGTGGCTCCTGGCTGTCTGGGTTCTTCAAAGGTAGCCAAGGCTTGCTTGGAGTAAATCCTTCTCCTCTGCTTTTCTATGAGGCCCCAGCTGAGTAGTTTCTCTTCTGACTGAAGTGTCTGTCTTGACCCTGGACTCTTTGGCAAGGCGGATTATCCCCTTGTCACATGTTCTGTGCCCAGTGGGATGGATTTTGGACACCTCGACCTGTTTACTTTAGATGTCTTGGATTCTTGTCGTTGTACCCATCTTCATTTCTCACCTCCCACTGGGTCTGGCACCCACCTGGCTCCTCACCTGTGTGTTTTGCTTCCTATTTCTGGCTCCTGACGATTGATGTAATTTTTCCAGGATTCCTGTTTAGATCCAGTTTGCATTCACTTCCTGTCTGTCAATTGCTGATCCTGAGTAATCATCCTGCTCCCATCCATTGCCAGCCTTCCCCACATTGGGAGCTGGGAAGTCTCACCCACACTGATAACTCACTCTTCAGGATTTCATTCATTATTTGATTGTTATCAAGATCTTGGACCTTGAGGATGAGGGCCATGTCCTGAGGATGGCCGAGTGTTGGACTAACAGCGTCCAGGGTCCTTGAGGACTTTGTGGGACAGAGACTCTAAAAACCTTACCCAGGGCTTTCCCTTACTGAACAGATTTTACATGAGTAACCAATTGTTACTGTGGTAAAGCCACTGTTGTTTTGGGTTTTTCTGTGACTCTTAGATGAAATTAATTCCACCTAATAAAATATTAAAATTAACTTTGGAAACCCTGGAAGGAGAAGTCCAGCAATGTGTCCCCGTGCTCTTCTGTTGGTCCTGTATTGTTCACTGTTTTTTCTCATTGATAGCACTGAATGAAGAATGGGTTTATATTAGATTTTCAGATGACATACAGTTTAGATTCTTGTTAATGTGGTAGGCAGCCTCTGAAGATGCCCACCGTCAATTCTTTCCTTCTCTGTAAGTACATGTGTGGTGATTCTTGCATCAAGAGCTAGAACCTGATTCCCCCCCTCATGAACCTGGGCCTTGGTGACTCATTTGACCAAGAGCACGTGGAGAAGCGATGTCCTAGAATTTCTGAGGGTAGGTCATCAGGAGCCTTGTGGCTTTTGCCTGGCCTTTGGAATGTTTCTCCTTGGGACATTTCCTCTCAGAACCCCACTGCCAGGCTGTGATAAGCCCAAGCTAAATGGAAAGGCCATGTATAGGTACCCTTGTCAACAGTCTCAGCTAAGTTCCTAAGCGACAGCCAGCCCCAAATGGCAGGTACATGATAGAAGCACCTTAGACGTTGGTGAGTTTTCAGAGGTTTGCACTCTCAGCTGCCATCCACAGGGGATGCCCTGAGAGAGACCCACCCACTTTCCTGGCCCACCTGCAGAGGCATGAGATACACTAAGTTTTGGGATGGTTTATCACAAAGTTGTAGGTAACCATAGCAGCCAATATGATCACAGAATATAATTAGAATGAAAATGATCTCTGTTAACTGGATGAAAAAGAGCAAGAGGAACTTTAAGAAATAAAAGGTATGTTTTGAATACTGGTTTGCTTGCTGCAGCTGACCAATGACAAAGTCCTCGTTAATAAAAAGAGTAGCTGACCTCACCTGTGACATCAGTCGGGTGTGGATGCTGATATGGCTGGCACACAAATGGCCTGCATTCCTCAACCCTTGTTGGTCCTTTACGTCATTCTCAAGTCCCTGTACCAAGGAGGAATGCCAACATTCTCTGGGCGGACTGAGTTCTGAAATGCTTTTCCCCATCTCTCTTTGCACTAGGGTCCTTCCTCTTGGCTTTAAAATCAGGCTACCTTGGCTAAACACCCTTTTTAGGTCTCCCCTGATGGGCAGGGCCCCTGTTTTGTGGGATAGCCCAACCTAGACAGAATATGTACCCTATTCATCCCAGTCCCCAATTAATGACTGGCCAATGTCTAATGAGCTGCTTGTCTTAGAGGTCTTAGCTACCCCCCAGATATGTACTTCTGGGGGAATGCACCCCTCTATAAATAGTAGGGGGTGCATTAGGTTATTGCAGTAGGCCATTGCGGAGTAGAGAATCTTAATCAGAGATATGGGATACTCTACTAACCCAATCCATCTTCTATAGGGTACACCAAGTAGAAGAATTTGAAAGAAATCCAATACCAATAGGAAAAATTCCAGTAAGATAGCACCAGAAATCCCTGGTGTTCATTACCCACAACAGCCCCACTTATTCCCCATCTCCTCACTTCTCCCCACCTCTATCCCCACCTCCAATAACCAGGGGCCCTACTGCAGAATTGGGCTTAACGTCTCCTATTCATTCCTTAAGCATTGAGAGGGATAATTGGGAGGTCATTGTGTTACTGCACAGTTTGTAGTTAACCTTCTGTTTTGGCTGTTAACGTGCGTATCTTTGCTCCAAGAGTACATTAAGGCTAATTATAGGCAGTTCCCTGCCAGATACAGAAAAGGGGTTTGCAATGAACATGGGAGCCCACCAGGAAGGAAGAGTTAATGTAGTTAAGCTTGAAGCATAGCCAAGAAGGTAAATGAATTAAGGTGAACTTGACATGAACTTTGGCCTAGCAGACCTGGGAAAATTAGAGTCCGATAAGAGTCCTTTCTTGGAATTACTATTTCCTAACAAAGCCCAGAGAAAACGTCACACACTCATTTATTCAACCCCAAACCTGGGTTCCTTCTCTCTCTGCTTGGATTTGAATGATGGGAAGGCAGTGTTGAGAGGGTTCTCAAGTGCTTGGCGTGGACTGACATTTGTCAAGACCCCTCCATAAAAGGCAGTCTCTGAGATAGGTCTTTGGATTCAGATGTGATGTGCTTTAACCTTCTGCAGCATTTAAAGAAATAGAACTGCTCTCTCCACAGTGAGCATTTAGCAAAAGTCAATTATCATCTGTAATTGTGCACAAGCCCCTAGAAAAATGAACTTTTATGTGTAACACAATTTCCTTCCATCTCAAATGCAAAATAACCAAGAGGAAGTCTTGAGGATGGAAGGTAAACTCAAATACTGAGCTGCAGTTGGGAATCTTTTTGTCAATCCAAACTCAGTTCTAATTAGCACAGGATCTCGGAGTGTGCATTGCTCAACTGCCCTGTGCCTCAATTTCCTCACTTGTGTAATTAGTGAGCTGTACCAGGTCACTTCTGCCACTAGTGTTTTTTGCTCTGATGAGTCTGTATTTATTTTCCTCCTGCTAAATATTAGGTCAAAATATCTTTAAAGCATGCTATTCAGATAAGGATTTTGTTGAAAGAGTTGTACTGCTCTGTCAACCTGTGGTATTCAAAAAAAGAATCTGGCAACTATAAATATTCTGGCTGGCCAGAGGCAAATGAAGAATGGATATTTCTCTGTTGATCAACAAGATTCACTTCTATTGCTTTCCATTGCCCATCATGGATCATGCTGCGAGGGCTTTTCTCTTCGTCCCTCCGCCCCCAGAAAGAAAGCCTGGCGAGCAAGACGAATTATTGAGTGCTGTGTTTTATTGACTGTATGGTTTTCTTTGCAGAAAAAGCCCTGGTAGTTCAAGGATAGCAGACAATATTGATAAGGATTAATGATCCTGTAAGTAGGTGTTTAAAATAAATAAAAGGATGAAAACAGGGATTACGGAGAAACTACAGTGGGTTAATAAATTAGGTGTTCAACTGCCAGTTCCTACAAGATTATTTTAGCAATTAGTGGGAAACATTTTGTCACAAACAAAATAAACCTGCAATCAGAAAATAATTTGCAATCAGCTTTGCAAGTAAAATAGCATACTTTCCCGTCAGTCTAAGGCGTTTTGAGAATTAAGTGATCAAGTCAAGAGTGATGCTTTCAGAAGGTAAATAGGTTAGAACCGATTATCGTGGCCATTAGTCAATGGTGACACACCGACTGGAGGCCTTTCACAGAAAGCGTTTCCTTTGAAGAAGCTGTCCAGCTGCCTGAGAGCAGAAGTACCCGGGGGTCGGGAAGCTGATGGTCCCATCCTGGAAATCAGCAAATATGCTCCTGTAAAATGCTCTGCCAACCACAAAAGCTGTTGTCACCGGCATAATGGACGCGTCCCTCTGCTTGCTTAGTGTGGACGGGTAACAAGTTCCTCAAATATTTCCGAGGCTCATGGTCTTTGTGCACACTTACATTTTTTTGGAGACCAAAATGAGGGGTGGAAGCGGCTTATGCAGATGATCAGTTATTCCAGCAATTAGGGGCCCACCCTGGAGAGATCATTACTAGGCAAGTTATCAATATTTTGCCTAATTTTTACTGCTGACCGTAAAGACTCAATTCAGAGGGAACTTAATGAGCATATTTCAAGCAGTGAGTTTCCCTTCCTTACTCTTGCATTAAAATGGAAAATGCAAATCAAGAAGGATATATAGGCTCTCAGTGTACTTACAGAGATTACTAATCTTACCCCAAAGGGACAGAACTGTCTAGATTTGCAGAATTTGTGTACTAAAGGCAGCAAGATTCTAAAGCGAGTTCTCAGGGCACCTCTGTCTCAGTCAACCGGTTGCTATTCATGCATTATCCAGCATTTTCCTGCCTAATTTTTCTCTTAAATATTTATAAAACTTGTCTAGGCTGCAAAGATCCAAGAAATAAAATAGAATTATCTTAATAAAGAAAAGGTTGGGATGTGTCATTCTGATTTAGAAAGCCCATTTCATGGTGTGTGTTGGAACAAGAAATAATTAATTTGGAAAGTCCTTGATCTCTGACTGCAGTTGCATTAATGATATTATAGTATTAAATATAATAGTATTTCACCTTCATTATCCTTGTGCTCATTCTGAGCCCTTGTCTTCATGATAAGAACCGTGTCCATGGCTGGAGATGATTAAAGTATAAAAGATTGAAACTGAAAAGGGTAATTTGGTGAGGCTGACTATTTACTCTGGATCTTAGCCACTTCTGAATTCAGATATCTCTCTTTGTCTCTCTCTCTCTGCCCGTTCATTTGGAAAGAGTTTGGCTAATTCATTTTTATTATCCACTAACTTTATTTCTTTCACAATTTTGAGTTTATGTTCCTCTGAAAGTCAAATAAAACAGTGTTTTATGGATTGGACATTTGCATCTCCCCAAAACTGCTGTGTTGAAGTTATGAACCTCAATGTCGTGGTGTTGGAGGTGGGGACTCTGGGAGGTAAATAAGTCCCGAGGTGAAGTCCTTATGAAAGGGACACCAACCACCTTTCTTGCCCTCATGCCATTATGTAAAGAACCACAAGAAGCCAGCAGTCTGTAGCCTGGAAAAGAGATTTCATCAGACCCTGGCCATGCTGTGCCCTGATCTTGAACTTCCAGATTCCAGCACGGTGACAAATCAATTTCTGTTGTTGATAAACCACCCCACCTCTGGTATTTTTTTTTCTTTTTTCTTTTTTTTAGATTTTATTGGGGAAGGGGAACAGGACTTTATTGGGGAACAGTGTGTACTTCCAGGACTTTTTTCCAAGTCAAGTTGTTGTCCTTTCAATCTTAGTTGTGGAGGGTTCAGCTCAGCTCCAGGTCCAGTTGCTGTTGCTACTTGCAGGGGGCGGAGCCCACCATCCCTTGCGGGAGTTGAACATCCCTTGTGGTTGAGAGCCCGCGCTCTAACCACTGAGCCATCAGGGAGGCAGCTCAGCTCAAGGTGCCGTGTTCAATCTTAGTTGCAGGGGGCAGAGCCCATCATCCCTTGTGGGACTCGAGGAATTGAACTGGCAACCTTGTGGTTGAGAGCCCACTGGCCCACGTGGGAATCGAACTGGCAGCCTTTGGAGTTAGCAGCAGGGAGCTCTAACCGCCTGAGCCACCGGGCCGGCCCCCCACCTCTGGTATTTTGTTATGGTGGCCTGAGCTGGCTAAGACACTGACGTTGTTAGTGTGCATTCATTCTCATTAAGTTGCAGATGGGCTGCGTTTCTTTATTCCCACTGTTTTTGTTGACACAGGAGAGGATGGAACAGACCAGTGCCAGCTGGAGAAGCCCACGCCACTGTGGACTAGCTGGCCCCATGACAATGGGTGAGAGCAGGTGCTGGCCTCCCTGACCAGCTTGTGTGTCCTGTGCACCTGGGCGTGTCCTCTGCCCCATTCATGATGGGGCCACTCCTCCAAACAGCGCTATGACCCTTTAATCCCTTTTGTGTCTTCTTCTACTACAGGGGACAACCTGATTATCACTAGGGACACTCCAGACTGCTGGCCAATTTCTGAGCATTTCCTTTTAACCCTCACATTTGGTTCTCAGATTGGGCCCCATCACTGTCCCCTGGGACCATGTGTGTGACATCCCCATAGGACATTCTATATATATCAGTGCCCTCATTGTGGCTTTGATGCTGCTTGTATTTTTGGTTCTTGTTGTCATGTTGTTTCCTTATAAGTTTTGTGATTTATAATTGTAAACTCAAATTATTGAACTACATATCTGTGATAATTATTTGAGGGCATGTTCAGAGAATGTACATTCACATCAGTTTTTTGGGGAGAATGTTGTCCAGTTGTTTGAAGGTACTACCAACTCAGGACCACTTTAAATGAAACTCTCAAAGTGGGCTTAAAAAAATATATTAAATAGTATAAGTTCAGTTCCCAAAGCCCTGTAAGTGTCCACTTGGGCTGGGAATTCTCCAGGGAGATTAAGCAATAATCCCCACCTCCTGCCCCCATGTCTTTCCTTTTAAGCAGGGAAGCTTACCTCTTCATCCTCTCTTGCAAGGGGAGAACTCTTCTCTATTCTTGCCTCCTTGAAAGTGTAGCCCCAGGTAACCTGGCATTGTGCAAGAATGTATGATCTCATTCCCAACCTGGTATGGATCCCTGGATGTCTTCTTTTCCCTGTGTAGTCATGAGGCGAAGTATAGGATCCTGGGGGTGTTGAAAGATACCCCATGCTCGACAGCTGTTGGATGTAGCATTCTACTACACTCCTGGATTTCTGCTCCCATTTCATTTTTTGGCTTTGAAGGATTTCTTACTTTCTAGACTACTAGGCTCTGTATTTAGGAAGACATTTTTCTTTTGTTAATCTAGCATGTTTAGTTATTTTGCAGTGACTGGATGTTTTTGGTCTATCTAGTTCACAGCATTGCCAGAAGGCTGCTAATAGTAATTTTGTCTCTCCCTGGTGACATTTATTCCATTTTGCTGTCTATACAGGCAATTGCTTATCTTTTCTCTTTTGTTGGATTGCCAGCGTCTGCTATGATCCATGTTCCCGTCACCAGGACTTGCCAATACCAAAGTCCAAGGAATAGAGTACTTAGGAAACAGAATTTAGCTGAGTTTGTGTGCCTGTTTTTGCTGTGATAGGGACGTGCCTTAGATAAGAGGGGCTACGCTGTGCGATGATAACAAATGAACCCTGAAATTCAGTGGCTCAAGCAGAATAAACACATTTTTGCTCCTGATATAGTCTGATGTATGTCTCACTATTCCCCAGGGCATCTCTCTGCCTCTTTGTGAACCTAGGTTTCTTCCATATTGTAGCTATGCCATCTAGGATGCCTAATGTCTGAATTGATGGTATTAGGATGTGGGGGTCTCTGAGAAGTAACTAAATCAGGGAGGGTTAGGCCCTTATGATTGAGATTAGAGACTTTATAACAGACCCCACAGAGCTCTCTCGCTCTGCCCTGCAAGGACATAGTGAGAAGTCGTCTGTCTGTGAACCAGGGAAAATGTCCTCACCCAACCATGCTGGTGCCTTGGTCTTGGACTTCTAGCCTCCAGACTGAGAGAAACAAATTCCTGTTATTTAAGCTCCCCAGTCTGTGGTACTTTGTTATGCAGCCTGAGCTGACCGATACACATAGGAAAGAGGGAAGGGGAGAGAGGGTGTAAGTTGAGCATATACCCTTTGCCAGATACCACACTAGGACCTTTTTCACATATTATTTTATCCTGTCTTTATAATCACCTTGTCAAACAGATTTTATTATCTCCTGAGAAATACTGTGTTTCCCAGAAAATAAGACCTACCCTGAAAATAAGCCCCAGTTAAGATCGTCAGCCAGACGGACACATTTAGTACGTAATGACAATGTTCCAGAAGAAGATGCCATGACTGTATTTGAATAAATGTAGATTGTTGTACATGAAAAACTAAGACATCCCCTGAAAATAGTGCGTCTGTTGGAGCAAAAATTAATATGAGACCCGGTTTTATTTTTGGGGAAATACGGTAACTACTATTCCAAGGGGTGAAGAAACTTTCCCACGGCTACTTATCGATCATTAGCAGAGCCAGGATTCAAACTGAAGTCTGTATCACTCTGCTACTTATGCTTTTGCCCCTAAAATGAGGGTTAGCAACTGTTTGTACAAAAGGGCCAGAAAGAGAATATTTAGGGCTGGACAGGCCATACCACCTCTCAAGTAACTACTTAATGCTGCCATTGTAGCATGGAAGCAGTGATAGAAAACAAATAGGCGTGGATGCATTCCAATAAGTTGTTATTGACAAAAAAAGGCTGTGGGCTGGAGTCACAGGCTGCAGTTTTGATGACCTCTGCTCTATAAAATTCTCCTTTTCTGGGATTTGGCCCATTCCATGCAGAGGACTCGAGACAGAAAGACAAGTGGGTAGGAAGGCATGGATGTGTGGGCGTGCATGATGTATTCAAGAGACAGAAAATAATTTAATGAGATGGGAGCAGATGGTGTTAATTTGAGGCATGGGAATGGAGGAGGCAGGAAATGCTACAAATGTAATTGTGGCCCATGTCTTATTTGTCTACTTGCTGAGCAAAGCTCTCCCCTGTGGCAAGCCCTTAACTAGGCTCTGAGAGCCCCCCATAGAGGGCACAAAGACCAGTCCTTGTCTTTGAAAGAGTTAACAATTTGGAAGAGAGAGAGAGATGTGGAGAGGAATGATTTAAGGGAGGTGTGGGCAGAGAGAGTAGAAGGACTGAGCTTCTAAATCCCACACTGGGACACCGAATTGATGTCCCATCCAGAGGGTGTCATTGATGGGCCTCCCAAAGACCAGATGGGACAGAGGGTTGCTTGTTAAACAGAGAATTAGAATCAATGAAATAAACGCCCCAGTGTCTTTCTTAAGGATTTCCTAAACATGGACACTGGCACTTGGAGAATGAAGCGAGTGCGAATATTTGAAAGAGTTAACACATTCCATTTGAAAGGAAAAACAACCATGTGGTGACAAAGAATTTGTTCTCTTCTTTGGGTGGCAGCCACAGGATTCCTCGCCAATTAGTAGCATCTGGTCCTCATCGAAGATTCATCCCTGGTTGAGCTGGCAGGTATCTCTTGATGCGACACTCTGTGAAGTTCCTGATGGGCCATCTGTGATGTCTTCCCTTTCCAGATACCTCATCCTCCCTCCCCCTCCAGCCAGTCTGTCTTTCATGTGAAATATTTTTAAACACTTAGACCCGAGACTAGCTCTAGCTTTTTTTAGAGACTAGGGTTAGATTCCAAGTTGGCTTTTTCCAAATTTAATAAAGGCAGCAGTGATGGTTGTAATAGCTATGATTTATTGAGCACTTACTCCACGTTGGGCTCTATATTCAACCTTTTACCAAAAAACATTTTTTTACATGCATCATCTCATTTATTTCTAAGAGCAACTGTGTGAGGATGGAAGTGCCATCATTACTCCAATTTACAGATGAGGAATCCAGATCTTGTGAAGGTTACCTCCCCAGACAAACATCACATGGCCTGAAAATGTTTGAACCGGGATTCCAGCCCAGTGTTGTCTGAGTTGACATCTCAGACTCTGACATCCAACGACATTCATGTCATATAGAAGCAGGTCTATAAGCATGATATGTCAGAGGGGGAAGTACTTTTTTCCCTCTGCTTCTGGGTAAAATTAGGCTCCCATCATTCTGAGGGGGGGGTCCCTTCCTGATAAACTTTGTCGTGATAGTATACACAACTGTAATAGTCACATGTTAAAACTGTCGCACAGTTCCCAATGTGTCCTTGCAGATGCTATAGGACATTAAGAGGCTGTTCTTTGCTCGAGGGCCTCCAAGCTAGTGATTTCACAGACTCACAGAGCTCCATTTTCCTTCTTCAGGCAGGGCAGGGCTGTCTGCTGGAACTCTTGTCTACTCCCTGTTCTCAGAAACCCTGGCTCTACACTTCCCTTCTATCCAAACCCAATTAACTAGCCTATTTACAAATGGACTCTGCGGAGAGGGAAGAAAAGAAGGAGGTTCAGTTTGCTATTCAGAGGCATCATCTTCATTCATTGGGAAAGAAAAGGCCTGGGTCTTAATGAAAAAGGAAGAATTCTGCAGATGAATCCTTCAGTTTCTTGTCAAAGGCCCAGATTGAGAAATTTAGAGTCACTCAGCTTGCGCTCTTTTATTTTAAGTAACAGTGGGATAAAACAGGCTAGGGTAGCAACTGAAAACGCTAGTTATCTTCCTAGATTGATGATACATGTGGCTACTTCACCCTCTTTCAATTTCAAATGCAATTTGTTTGAAGCCTCCAATTTAAACCACATGGATCTTCTCTAAAGTAAATAATCGGCTACACAACTCTCTGGCTTCCCATGAAAAGACAAAAGCTGTGTGTGTGTGTGTGTGTGTGTGTGTGTGTGTGTGTGCGTGTGTGTGTTAATGGATTGGGGCTGATGAGAAGAGATGCATTCCAACTGATGACTGAATTTGAAGCGCTTTCATTTTCCCTGGGGATTTGAGATATGATAGAACATTCAGCAATCTTGCTGGGCCTGGCCTACCTTGATTTCTGACACAGACAGCGACGGGAAGAAGCTGGAGTCTCCGAGAGCTGAGGAATCGTGAGCAAACCTACACCACCCTCTCTCCATCCCAGCCCTGAACCTGCCCCAGGACTCATCATGTGTCTCACGAGCCATTTCCTTGGCCTCTGAAATGGTTGAAATGGGTTCCTGCCTCCAGAATCACCCTCCTCACCCCACTTCCAAGCATCTTCCAGCAGGTTTTTTCCAACACACACACATCTGTTTAGCTTGCTCCCCTGATCAGAAACAGTTACCCATTAAATGCAGTGAAGACTCCTCAGGTTAATATTTAAACCCTTTCTAAGTGCGTCCACAGCCAAAGTGTGTCCTTGTGCTCACTGTTCCAGAATGTGCCTCTCTTGTCTTCAATTGGCTCTTGGCTATTATTCTACCTCTGACCTTTGTCTGCCTTGTTCCCAACGCTGGAACTCATTGCACCCTCTTCCCACCTCTCATGCTTAACTGAAGTACTGTCTGTGTCTGGAATGGCAAAACATCATATTTTTAGAGTTGGAAAGGTTCTTTGAAGTTGGGAAAGTCAATTTCCGTGTAAATGCTATTTTCTCATTTCTATGTCTCCTGCAAGATTCTTCTCAATATTGCTTTCCCTGGAAACTTCTAACTCTCCTGGTAAGTTATAGGTGCTCAGCAAATGCACAATAAATTAATGCATGAATAAGTCTGGGCGTGGAAAGGCAAAAGGTCTTGATTTTATTTTGTCCCTGGCAGTAGAATCACAATCGCTTAGGATTTTGTTGAGAGCTAAAGACAAACTGGTCCAGCTTCAGACTCAGAGTGAGGTTAGGTGACTCAGTCAATGTCACATGGCAAGCTAGTGCCAGAACACAGCATTCCTAACTCTAAGCCCCAAGCTTTTCCTTTGCTTATATGTGGCTTCCGTCATTACATGCATTGTCCTAGCTGTCTGTATCTGTCACATCCATGGGGCCATTTCAGGTGGCCAAGACTAGCTGGCCAATATGCAGACGCCTCTTTCTCACTCTGTGACTCTGTCAAAGGACATGGATTTCACTGATGAGTTCCCTCATTCCATAGACTGATTGAGGGGTGCTTATGTGTGGGGGTTCAAAGCTGGGAAAGACACAGGCTGTCCCTCCCCCCCCCCCCCCCCCCGGAACTCTGGCCTGATGAAGAGAAAGTAAGAGGAAGGCAGAGCAGGAAGCAGCTGATTCTAGTGTGAGTAGGGGCGGGAGGTTGCGATGGTCTCTCTGAGGAGAGGGCATTTGAATTGAGTCTGGAAGGTCAGTTGAGTCTGGGCATTTGAACTGAGTCAAGAAGGGGGTGATGGTGAGGAGAGTGATCCCCACAGACAGAAGGTCATGTGTTGAGGCCCAGTGGCATAAAATGTCATGATGTGTTTAGGGTAACAGGGAGAAAGGCCACAGGCCTGGTGGAGGGAGGGAAGGGGCCCAAAAGGGCAGGTGGGGCCAGCATACCAAGCGCAATATATGCTAAGCTAAGGAGATGGTGCTGGGTCCTGTGGTCATGGGGCAGGCATTAGTGTAGCAGGGCTGCCGTAACAAAGCACCACAGACAGGGCCGCTTAAAGAACGGAAATTTATCTTCTCACAGTTCTGGCAGCTGGAAGTCTGAGATCAAGCTGTTAGCAGAGATTCTTCTGAGGCTTCTCTCCTTGGCTTGCAGATGGTCGTCTCCCTGTGTCTTCACATGGTCGTCCCTCTATGTGTGTCTGTGTCCTAATCTCTTCTTCTTAGAAGGACACCTGTCCTATTGGATTAGGGTACACCCTAATGACCTCATTTTAACTTAATCATCTCTTTAAAAACCCCATCTCCAAGTACTGTCCCATTCTGAGGTTCTGAGGGTCAAAATTTCAATGTATGAATTCGGGAGGAGGACACATCTCAGTCGTTACGGGACAAATTGAAGGTTTTTTTTAGAATTCATTTGGAACACTCGACTCTCATTAATGGCATTAATCCTTGCTCTGAAGGGCCTCTAAATATAGATGCCATCTGCTGCCCTGCAGTATGTTATCACTGATCCCCAGATACCAGCGGCTTCCTTAGAGGCAGGAAGAAGGGCTGCGCTAAATCCGAGGAGGTTGGCACTCATTGCGGGCCCCAGCCAGACAGAGGCCAGAGAAAATCCTGCAGTTGTGTCAAACTCCAGGGCTTGCATAGAAGATGCAATTTCAGGATTCTGTGAGTCTTCAATAGCCAGGCACTGGCATTGATGACTGACTCAGAAAGAGGGGCTCCTCCCCCTTCCTCCAAGTGCTAAGCATGAGTGTGAAGTAGTGGTGGACATTTTTGCTCATTTAGAAAAACCCCTTCTTCTGGAGCAAAGTGGAACCTGCCAGCCCTGGTGGATGGCATCTGTGCATGGATTAAGGGGAACACTCATCATGTGGACGTGCCTGACTCCGATGTGATTTGCTCAGGCGACACCTTCCTGGAATCCTTTCCTCCTGGCTACTTGCTCCAGCACTCTTGCTCTGAAGGACAATTTGGCCGGCCCATTAATTGCTTTTAAAGTTCTAGATTTCAATTAGGGAGCTAATTACTTTTTGCCATATTGCCCCCATTAAAGACATTTTCATTATTGAGTCAATTTGTTAGAATTGAGGAGCTTTGCCAAGACAGAAGAATTATTGTCCTAGGAGTCTCCTGCTCTCATTTTCTGCTTTGAGGGGACACAGAGAAAAGCTTTATTTTGGATATTTTTTGTTCACTTAGAAAATATTTGTGAACCTCTTACTTTGTGCTGGTAAGAACTGTGCTAGGCTACAGAGGATGGAAAAGGAGGTGCAAAGACACGTGACCCATGTCTTCAATGGACTCAAGATCCAGCAGAAAAGACAAGTGAAATAGAATTTAAATGCTTAAATAATTTAAATCAGATCTGTAAGTATTATGGGATGGCACAAAGTAGTGTTGGGACACAGAAGAGGAGAGCGGTGACTAATTTGGGAAGATTTCTCAGAGGATGGGAAATTTTACATAGATCTTATAGGACGTATAGGAATTCACCAGCCAGAGAAGAGGAAAAGGTATGAGTTTCCTAGGATTCTCTTAACTAACGACTACAAATTGAGTGACTAAAAGAACAGAAATTTATGTTCTCACCGTTCTGGAGGATAGAAGGCGGAGATCAAATGTGTCTTCACGGTCAGGATCCCTCTGAAGGCTCTCAGGAAGGATCTGCTGTGGGCTTCTCTTGGCTTCCAGTGGTTCCTTGGCTTGTGGTCGAGTGTAACTCCAATCTTCACGTGGCTTTCTCCGTGTACCTCCACGTCGGCTTTCCTCAGTTCACGTCTATGTCTGCACCCAACTTTCTCCTCTTTATAAGGATGTCAGTCATATTGGATTGGGACTCACTCCAAAGACCTCATCTTGCCTTGATTATCTCTGTAAATACCCTGTTTCCAAAGAAAGCCACATTCTGAGGTACTGGGGATTAGACTTCAACAGATGCATTTTGGGGTACACTATCCAACTCATAACTGCATTCAAGGCAGAGGAAACGGGACGCACAAAGGCAGGGGTTCTGAAAAGATCAGCCTAATGGGGGGACAGAGAGACATGGATCTGGTGGGACTGGAGCTGACTCTCGGCTGGCCACATGTGGGATTTCTCGAAAGGAATGTTCAAGGCTGTTAAGTGAGTCCTTACGATTTTAAAAATAGTTATTACTTTTTATTTATAGTCTTTATTTGTATATTCACATATACACATAATTTTGCATAATACATAAATTCAATCATTCATATGCTTAAAAAACCTCTACACTCTTTCCCCCTTTCCCCTTCTTACGTGTCTCACTCTCACTCTTTTCTTTCCCCAGCCAGTCACATGGGGTCCTCCCCACCCCACTGCCACCCCCACCACTGTAGACCTCCCACACGCCCATGTTCCTAATGTAGTTGCATTCTTCCATGTTTGTATTTATCTAATTCTACACAAATGGTTACACACACACACACATAAAAGTTCTTCTGGTCACTATTTATTTAAAAAATAATGGTGCCTTTTTATAAATGCTTTTTGTATTACTACTCTAGAAGACGTTGTGGAATTCTCTCTAAATAATGCATTTTAAACAAGGGCAGTATTGACTCCAAGGAGACAAAAATTGGTTCTTAAGTGATGAACAAAATCTTAGGTATTACAATGGTCTATGGCCGCCAAAGCACAATCCTGTTTGACAACATAAACAGATGTGTACTATATCTGTGGCATTAAAATTCATGGGGCGGGTGGTCATGGAAAAAATCTTGGAAAACCCTGCTCTAAATCATCTGGTATGACTCTGATCTTCTCTTTTTAATGGCTGTGCTCTATTCCATGGTGTAGATGAACTACCATTTATTCAGCCATTCTTCCATTTATGATCATTCATTCTGATTCCAGATTTTTGCTATATGAAGAAGGCTGCCGTTACTGATTGTTGCTTTTACTTCTGTGGCAAAGCTTCTCAGAGTGGGACTCTTGGTCACAGGATATCTGATTTTTAATTTTGTGATAAATGTTACCAGATTGCTTTCCCAAAGGCAGAAATGTCGCACATCCGAGGAGACTCTTTCTTTCCCTGCTCGCAATACATGCTGTAGCTCTCTTTCTAGTATTTTCCACCCTGAGGAGTATAAAGTGATATCCCATTGCAACTTCAATGTTCATTTCACTGACTCGCAGTGGGTATGAGCATATTTTCATGCATTGATCAGCCATGTAGATTTGGTCTTCTATGAATTGTCTGGGAATATATGGGTGGCTCCATTTTTATATGGCGGCGTTTATCTTTTCTTTTAAATTCTCAAAAGCTCTTTTTATATCATAGGTATTAACCTTTGTCTAGCATCTGTACTAAAATACTTTTTCCAGATTGATTGTTTCTTGACTCTGTTCTTTTTGCACACAAGTTTGAAATTTTACATAGTTAAGTACATTGGTCTTTATTTTATAGTTTGGGGTTTCTAGTCTTAGATTTACTTAGATTCTGATTTTACATGTGGTCATCTAAATTTTCTTGCAAAGTTTTAGATTTTGCTTTTCGTAATTATGTTTTTACTATGTCTGGAATTTTTTTTTTGTATAAGAGATAATGTGGGGTGTCTGTTTCCACTTTTTTCAGATTGTAATAAGTTTGCCAGCACATTTTATAAATAATCCATTCATTTCCCTGTGAATTAAATTGCCATCCTTGTCATAAATTAACTTTTCATCTACAAAGGCATCTAATTCTGGGTTCTCTGCCATGTTCCACTGATTTATCCATTTCTTTTTTTTTTAAACTAAATTTTAGCTCTTTATTTATTTATTTATTTATTTATTTATTTATTTATTTATGTTTGGGAAGGGGAACAGGACTTTATTGGGGGAACAGTGTGTACTTCCAGGATTTTCCTTCAAGTCAAGTTGCTGTCCCCCCAATCCTAGCCATGGAGGGTGCTGTTCAGCTTCAAGTTGTTGTCCTTTCAGTCTTAGCTGTGGAGGGCGCAGCTCAGCTCAAGGTGCCGTGTTCAATCTTAGTTGCAGGGGGCACAGCCTACCATCCCTTGCCGGACTGGAGGAATTGAACTGACAACCCTGTGGTTGAGAGCCCACTGGCCCATGTGGGAATCGAACCGGCAGCCCTCGGAGCTAGGAGCATGGAGCTCCAAAAGCCTGAGCCATCGGGCTGGCCCAGATTTATCCATTTCTTGATCAAAACTAAATTGATTGATGATTCTTTAAGACACTTATACAATTCCAACACACACACACACACACACACACACACACACACACACACAATCCCCTGGTCAGGATTCTATGTAGAACTGCATTAAAATTATATATTAAATTTTAGCAACACTGAGCATATCATATTTTTCCCGTTTTTCAGAATTTGTTTTATGTATTTTAATAAACATGTATTATTTCTTTATGTGTGTCTTGTACCTTTCTTCATAAGTGTATTCATAAGTATTTTATAGTTTTTGACACAAATGTAAATGGAATATTGTGAGAATAAAAAATGTATTGATTTTTTTTATTTGTCTTGACTAAAACCACTTCTCTGGACAAGTGAGGGAATGGAGACATAGGGTGTGTCTGCAGTTTTGTGAACTATACCTTAAAATATGATATTTTAGAAGAATTGTCTCTAGGATTTTTAAAAAATGAATAATCAGGATCATTATGAAAGAGGGATGTTACTCTTTTCTCACATGCCAGGGTGGTGATGTGTTTTTCTGAGAGAATTGAAGTTTCTTTAATGTCCACACTCATGGCTGCCCTGGCCACTCCTGCTGGGGGTGGGGGTGGGCTTGGGCAGGGCAGTGACCCCAGGAGACTCCTCGGCCTCCTGACCCTGTGAAGGCCCCAGCTGCTGCCATTGCTGTCCGGTTGGGGTGACCCCTGCAGAAGCTGCCTTTGCCGTTCACGTGGCTGTTTTTACAATCCCTTGGCCCTTCTCAACTCTCCTGGAGGCTGGTTTAGGGACTGCCTACCAGATTCAAGTAACTGGAAACCCTGTTCTTTCCTGAGTGTCAGTCTGCTCCGACTGCCACAACAAAGCACCACAGATTGAGTGGCTTAAACAACTGAAATTTATTTTCTTACTGCTCTGGTGGCTGGAAGTCCAAGATCAAGGTGTCAACAGGGCTGGTTTCTTCTTGCCTTGCAGATGGCCGTCTTCTCACTGTGTCTTCACATCGTCTTCCCTCTGTGTCCAAATTTCCTCTCCTTATAAGGATATCAGTCACATTGGATTAGGACCCATCCTAGTGACCTCATTTTTAACTTAATTGCCTCTTTAAAACCTCTATCTTTAAATAGTCACATCCTGAGGTATGGGGGTGGTGTGAGGTTAGGGTTCTAACACCTGGATTCTGGAGGGTGGGACACAATTCAACCCATGACACTGAGGGCCAGCTGAGAGAGTGTGAACAGAACTCAGACTCAGGTTTTAGGGCTGCCTGCTTTCTCTTCCTTACACTTCCATTTTATAAGCAGTCACTGTGAAGCATGTCCGAGGCAGCTAGCTCCTGAGGACAGAAATGTGAGCTTCTCTTTCAGGCCTGCAGTCCTCTGCCACAGACACCAGCTCATGTTAGGAACCCAGGCCGTGGCCAGTGGTTATCACAGGGGTCACCTTGGCTTCAGCCACCAGCCTCTTCTGCTGGGAGGTAACTAATGACTCTGTGTGATGGAAGGTCTGCGGTGCCTGGGGAGTTATTCCTGTTTCCCATTACCTGTTGAAGCCACAGATGAGAACAAAAGGTGCTTAGTGAGCACCTGAATTCTGAGTTCAGAGAACTATGGCGATAGAGCCAGCTCCTGCACCCTGGAGTTGGCTGAGAGTGGCCAACTCAGCAGAACTAGCTCCACCCCTCTCCCAACCTCCAGTCACTGAAGAAATTGCATGGGGGCCATGAGGACAGGACCAAGTCTCTAAGGAGAGCCCGGAGTTTGTGGGGAAGGAGCAATCACTCTTAACAGGCATGTGTTTTGAAAAATTCCTTTCTCTCTCTACAACTTCCTGTGTGATTGGAATGCATGAAATACCTCCCACCACTACATCAGAGGCTAGAACATGGCTCTTACTTGCCTGTTGCTGGCTGGCAAAGCTGCCTGTTGTGCTAAGGCAGAGGGTAAAGGAAGTGAAGAAAGGAGAAGACTCACTCATAGGTGTGCTGGAGGTGGGGAGACAGAGGTAGTCCTGCCGATTGGCCAGGCAGTGCTGAGCTCCCTCATGTCAGTGACATCCACACTTAAGCCATTGTGGTAAGAACAACTCCCTGCTTCCGGACCACCTATTGACAAACAGACCCCAGCAGCAAGAGGCTGAGTGGTGGCCCATCTGAGAGAACAGAAACTCTCACAAATCTCTTGCATGTCCAGTCTCAGCTAGCACCAAAAGGGAGAGGAAGACAAGAGTTTAGCACCAAACACAAGGGTATGTTGTAAAATGAGTAGGACCACCCAAAGAGCAGAAAGAGGGGTGTTTTATTACATGGAGCAGAATCAGAAATTATGAAATTGAATTAGATGTTGAAAGAGCAGCCTGTAGCCCAGGAAGAAGGGAGGTTTGACAGCACAATTGTAGCTCCAATGAGAAAAAATAAAATCCATTTCATGTTTATATGCTAATGAGTTGAGGCCTTCACTTACCTGGCTATGACTAGCATCAACTAAGAAAAGGTCAGATGATACCTATCAGGGATTTTTGTATTGTATGTAGTATAGAACTCAAAAGAAGCAAATATTTGTAAAACAGGGAGAAATAATACTACAATGATAGAGTGACAATTGATGGCATTCATATATTGTGGCAAGATTCATGGTCTGTTTCCATAAAGGAGATCAAGTACCGGGCACACACACACACACACACACACACACACACACACACACACGGTCTGACAGGTCCATAGTGATTATCTAGCCCAGCAACAAAAGATGCATGGCAGAGAAAATGTTATTCTCCTATTCCTGCTCTCATGGCAGACATGACTAATCAACCATGGCACTGTTTCCTGTGAAGACTACTTATTTTCTGGTGTAGAAAAAGGACAGCCTCCTGTAGCAATCAGGGTTGGTTTCCTGAAAGAGGTAAGATTTAAGCTGATTCTTGAACGATGTTCAGGGTTTAGAGAAGTTACCCCGACTCATTATCATGCCTGAGCTGCTTATTTTATATATTAGAAAAAAAGTCCTAGCCCCTCTCTGGTTTCCTGTCCTTTGATAGAAACAATGAGGGAGGTAACAATGAAGGTAACAATAATCGAAACTAAATAAGAGTTTCCATTTACTTAATACATACTATGTTTTAGGAACAGTGCAGTCCTTCGCAACCTTGATTTTTAGTTCCTAAAAATTTTTAGTTCCTAAAAATCAAGGGACAGTGCAGGTAGGTGTTCCTACTGTGCCCACCCCCACCCACTGTACAGAAGAGGAAACTAAGGCCCAGTAAGCAGTGATTTGCACCTCAGAACACCAGAGTTGGAATGCAAATACCTGTCTGATTTACTACAACCCCTGCCCCTTGTCCTCCCAGATTTGGAAGACTGCCCGTGGGTCCACTTTGGCCTCTAGAGTTATGGCATTATGTTTAAACAGTTGGGTGTGGCCACATGTGAGGCATTCAGACATTGGTGGTGGTCTTCCTAAAACACCTCAACTCCCGGGGAACCCTCAAAATTATTTTGGAAAGATTGTTAGGTGTGGGATCCCAAGGAAGCCAGTGAAGGTGAAGAGTAGCAGTAATTTGGCATTACTATTGAAGTGACATCATTGACATCAGCTGGAGAATCCTGAGATGGACCTGTGAGAGGAGGGATGACTTACAAGGTGCACTAGAGAGTGTGGGCTCTAGAAACAAACTCACCTGGGCTCTAGCCCTACCACCTATTAGCCCCATGACTTTGAACAAGAAAGACGACCTCCCTGAAATCCAGCTCAACTGTACGATGGACTATGAATCCCATCTTCTCAGGGACCCTGGGAAGATAAGTGACTCGTGGATGGTCAACACCTGGCGTGGTGCCTGGTCAGGGAGGCCTGTCATATGTATAGGTTTCCTCCTCCAACAGGGCCAGTGATTGACTGGAAGGGAATCGTGGTTCCCATTTGTATTTGGGCGGTGGGAGGAGATGGAGAGATGGAGAGAGATGCTGCTGTTTAGGACTCCTTCCAGGAAGGAGGATTTGTACTTCTCTGTCCCTTGCTGACCTTCAAGGTTCCTGTCCCCAGATCTGCTGCACTGGAGCAAACAGACTCTAACTGGGAGCAACAATGCAATTGTGTGCAGACATCCTCAAAGGAAATGGGTGCCCAGTGCTCTCTGTAGTCTCTTCGCCTCTATCAGTTCCCTGCAAACCAAGGGGCCGGGAAAAATGACAATTAGACAAAAGTGAAACAAAGGTGAACTAGTACTAGGCTACTGGAGTTTGGGGGGAGGGGGCACTAGCAACTTCTACAGGCTGCTGGCAAGTGCTGTGTTGTCCTACAGGGTCTGCACGTGAGCCTCTTCACCCACGACCCTCACTGAGCGTTGCAAGTGGGGCGCCTGCCTCTTTTTGCCCTCAGGAATCTCAGTCTCTTTGGCGAGACGCACACCTAAGCAGATGGCAGCTCGGAGGAAATGCTGACCACCTGGGTGCCCATCAGTGAAGGCTTCCCTGAGGAGCTACTCTCTTAGTTACAAGTCTGAGAAAAGGAGTAAGAGCAAGGCGATGGAGAGAGGAGACTCTTCAGACAAATGGCACAGCAGGAGTGAAGGAGGGTAGACACACTGAGCAAAGAGTGAGATGACCAGTCTCCTGGGGGCCAAGTGTGAGGGGTGGGGTGAGGGTGGGGCTGGAGGGAAATTCAGGGTCCAGGTCATGGAGAATTTGGAAATTTTCCCAAAGCCCATCCTGGAGCCATTGGTGGAGTTAAGCTGGGAGAGGGATGATCATATTGGCCTTTTAGTAAGAGATCCCCTCTAATGATGGATAGAGAACCCATGAGGCAGAAACCAGTCAGGAGGTTACTACAGGAATCTGACCCCAAGGATGACAAAGTGTGGGAACAAAGTCTATGGCCACAAAGATGGAATCTGGAGGTCTGATTCCAGAGGGAGGGAGTAGCATTGGCTGGGGGATGAACCATAAAGAGGAAAAGGGTGAAAACCCAAGACAGGAAGAAGCAGTGGGTTGAATGAGGTAGTTATTGAGACTCTGTGGTTGGTCATCTAGTGGGGTGGGGGCTTGGGGTTATATATTTGCGGCTCAGAAATGCTTTGGCAGTTCTGATGTGCTTCCCCCAAATACTCTTCCTGTCATTGCCCACCCCCTGAGGCATGATAACACTAGGCTGCGTGATCAGGTTAACTGCTGGGGGCCGGGGGTGTCAGCCAGACTTTACAGAAGAGACAGAAGATCTTGCACATGGGCTGGAACAACAGGTTTGGTAGAAAGAGGTCAGGTGTGATTGGGGCAGGTGTAGAGATCATAGGGACGGTTGTAAGCTGGCAGTGACCCTTAATGGTGGGAGGCTTCAAGCAGCAGGTGCATGCTAGGTCTCCAGGCATCACTGTAGGGTTTACGAGCACCTTGTTCACTTGGGTAATGTCCCCAGCCATGGGCTGAGAGAATGAGCAGCATACATCTGTGATCCCACCAGAAGGACACTGGGAAGAGCTGGGCAGAGGCCTAAGGTTCTAGGCAGGAAGCCTGGGGTTCAGGGCAGGGCTCCAGCCCAAGCACTAATACTAAGTGCTAAATGGAGACCCTTAGCACAGAAGAAGCCAGATCCATGTACAAGGGTGTGGAATGCTTGCTCCAGGTCGGCTGGGTGCCAGGAGGATAGCAGTAGAATGCAGCACTCTCTTCACCAACGGAGATCAGCATCCGGCCTCTCCAGGACAATGAATGGTGGGGGGAAGGTCGGGGATAGGCCAAGGGGTGGTGCAGCAGTGTGCACCAAGACACCTCTCAGTGGGGCTCTCAGGGGTACTGGGTGGAGAGCCCCAAGATGAACCAAAAGATACTCCAGCTCAGTGAGACTTATGCAGTCCTGGCCAAGACAGGACAAACAGGGCCTTGGGAACCAGGCAGACCTGGGTTCAAATCCTGACTCCACCATTGCTGGCTGTGTGACCTGGGACATTTCTGATCTTTTTCTGAGCTCAGTCTCTTCACCTGTTAAACGAGGGAGCACATCTCTCCTGCCAGAGTCATTGTGGGAATGAGTGAGATGATATTCTGACAGACTCATTCGCAGTGAACAGCCCATAGTGGGTCTTCATAAGTGACAGTCTTCCTTTCCTTCTGAGATGGCCTTGTGACTTTGTTATGTTGACACCTGTAGACTAGAACCCCTGGGTGTCAGATGGTGAGCCTAGTTTCAGCAAAGACCAGGGGGAATTAACACAGAGAAGTTTTTTCTCACAGGTCCTGGAGGCGGTCCTTGGCACTCCTTGAGGGGCCATGAAGGGAGGTCAAGGCTAGGTGCAGGCAGCAGGAGCTGCACATGCCTTTGTTAGGTACATGGGTGGAGTGTGTTGGGGTTCCTGGACTAAGGCCGGATTGGTCAATTCAAACCAAAAAAGTGGGATTGCAGCAAGCTCCATGGGGGTCTAACATAAAGGGTGTACAAGGGGCAGGCCCTGAGGGGTGGGGAGACTTTATCCCATGGACCACTGGGCATGTCAGAAACTTTCATTTGCTTTTGACTCTGAGGGTTGTCATCTAGGGCATGTGCTTATGTGAAGGACTAATGTCAGTGTAAGGCCCCCGTAGGCTGTTTGGCTAAACAAAATGGGTGCCAAGGCAGCAATAGTATGGAGTAGTTCAGCTAAACTCTCCACAGATGGGGACTGGTGCTGAGGACTGGCAGATGGCTTTTCTTTGTACCAGCTCACACAGACCAAAGTGAAGGTTTGCCATAAATCACGAGTGTCTAGCACAGTAGTAGGTTAAAGATGACGACATATTTGAAAATCTTCCCACAGAGAGATAGGCTCTGTGGCACCTTCTCTTACACCTGGGCGGGTTCGATGATTGCTTGAAAAATAGAGTGTGACGGAAGTGATGCTGTGCCAGTTTCTGGGCCCAGATCTTAAGAGACAGGCAGCTTCCATTCCTTGTTCTTGAAATACCTGGAGTCAGCCCAGCCACCATACTATGAGGGAGCCCCAGCAGCCCCATGGAGAGGAAAGCAACGCCATGTGGAAAGGAAGCAGGGTCCTCAGATGCAAGCCCCAGCTGCACTTCCAGCCCATAGCCAGCACTAACTTGCCAGCCAAGTGAGTGTGCCACCTTGGAATTGGGCCCTCCAGCTCCAGTGAGCTGCTTCAGCTGGTACTGCATGGGGCAAAGATGAGCTGCCCCACCCAACCCTGCCCAAATTGAAGATTTGTGGGCAAAGCTAATGATTGTTTAAGCCATTAAGTCTTAGGACAGTTTGTTACAAAGCCCCAGGTAACTGGAACAAACACACGCGGTGCCACCAACAGTGTGGAGACACCAGGAAGGTCCTGGAAGAAATAAACATAAGCCATGATGAAAGCTCATCCCAAACATGGCTTATCTGTCACGATGCAGCTATTTGACCATATCTAGTCAACTGGCCGTAGACACCCCTACCACTCACGGGCTGTTTCTTTGAGTTTTGTGGGCAGATTGGTGCTATTATGAAGAGCTTTAGGCCCCTCTCCATCCCAGGCAGAGCCCCCAAGCTCACTGCAGCATGGAGGAGAAACAGCTGAGGGTCCAGCAGGGGGCACTTAAGGGAGGAAGGAGGAAGTCCTGTCTGTGCCTCCTTCTCTGCCACCAGGTGGAGTTTTCGCTCTTCTTATAATTAGAGGCATGAAGAACACCCTTGGGCCTTGGCATCCCCGTAAAGTGCTCCGCAAGCACAGGGGAGCTGTTGACGATGACAAAACAGATGGTGTGACAGAGATTGGAGTTACTCACCGGAGGGCTCATATTACCTCCAAGAATGAGGCCATAAACAATGCAGCACCACTTCCCTCCTTCCAAACTAGCTGGGAAAATAAAAGAGAATGAAGCATTACTTTTAGCAGCGGGCTCTGGAGGAGGCGGCTTTGGCTTGTCTTGCTGGTCTCAGGGAGCCCTGGCTGAGGAGATGCCTGGAACGTTATTAACGCCACTTTGCCGAAAGTGCTGCACACTCAGACTAATGCCTTATGGCATTTGCTGCTTTCCTGGGGCTCCGAAGCTGAAGAGAAAGTCCTGAAATAGCAACTCAGCTCTGGTCGCCAAGGCAACAGGATCCTTCAGGATGCATGGTGAGGACTTGTGCTTGGCACTGGGAGGGGAGGGGAGGAAAGGACATGCAAACGCAGGTGCTACCCTCCAGGAGCCTACATTCTTCTTGGGAAGACAAGGTTTGTGTTCGTGAATCTCTCAGGGCAGAATTTCCCCACCCGGATCCCATGAGTCCAGCAAGATGGTCACTAGTGTTAAAAAAGATGGTCGTGTGGACAAATAATTTTGCAAAATACACTGGGCAAAGTTAAACAGTGCCGTACTTCTCAGAGTCTTTACTAAGCGTGTGTGCGTTGTGCTGTTCAAGAGGGAGAGATTGTTCGCCACATTTCCCCAAATTATCTGACGATAGAAACGCTTGTTCACAGGGCATTTCAGGGGATTAGTAAATCACAGAATGGCTTTGGGGACCCTAAATTAGGAAGTAATACAAAGCAGTATGCAATTAAGTTCTTAGAATGTGCGGAACAGCTTGGGAGCACAACCAAATTCAGAGCAGGGAGAGTCGGTGTTGGCTGGGCAAAGGAGGTTGGGGGCGCATGGAGGAGGAGCAGAACTGAGCCTTGCAGACTCTGAGTGGGCGGTGAGAGTGGAGAGTGGACTCCCTGGGGCACATGGATGGTCCTCTTTCTAGAACCCAGAGAGCCCTTGTGGGGGTAATAAGGTGATGCTTAGGGTTCAATAGGTCCATATATATCTCATTTCCAGGAACTGTAAGAGGCAAAAACCTTTCATGTGCTATTTCAGCTCCTGGACTAACCTTCGTCAATGCCTTTCACGGCACATTTGGTTATCACCTCCTCCTAAAAGCCCTCTCTTATGCTCAGGGATGAATGAACTCTTCTCCATTCTGACCTGCTGTTTTTTTTCTTTTCCCTCAAATACCCAGACTCTGCAATTGCCAATGTCATCCATCCGATTCCTTTTCATCTTTTTGATTTTGTTTTTATTGTGGCAAAATACATGTAACGTAAATTTTTACCATCTTAATCACTTCTAAGTGTACAATTCAGCAGCATTAATTATATTCACAACGTGGTAAAACCATCCCCACTACCTAGTTGCAGACTTTTTCATCGTCCCACAAACTCTGTACCATTAAAGCTATAACTCTCCCTTCCTCCCTTCCCCCAGCCCCTGGTAACTTCTAATTTCCTTTCTGTCTCTATGAATCTGCCTCTTCTAGATATTTCACATAAGAGGAATTATACAATAATTTTTCGTTGTATCTGGCTTCTTGCATTTACCATAATGTCCTCAAGATTTGTCCATATTGTAGCCTATGCCAGAACGTCTTTTGTTTCTATGGCTGAATAATAGTCCATTGTATGGAGAGATCACATTTGGTTTATCTGCTCATCTGTCGATGGCTCTTTGGCTCTTGTGAATGATCCTGCCTTGAGCATGGTGTATAAGTATCTGTCTGGGGCCCTCTTGTGCATTGCCCCTTCTTCTCCCCGGTGGTGGCCATGTCCTATCCAAACCTGTTTGTTTGCACGCTGGCTTTCCTGTCTGGAGTGTGAACAAGTCTGTGTTGGGCGTCTCCCATGTGTTTGACGGTTGGCTGGGCACTGTGGGTAGAGTGACGTACAAGCCAGAAGTCCTCACCGTTGGGAACACCCCTAGGACTGTTCTGCCTACGGGAGGTGCGCATGCAGTGGGCCTGGTGTGATGTGACACCGGCTGGACTGCGATCAGAGCTGAAACAAGGATAAAAAGCAGCGCGAGGAGTGGACGGGGCAGCCCCATGTTGGGGAAAATACTCAACTCTTGTGTCTGACATGCTCTCATGTTTTGCAGCTCAGCACTCCGTATATTCACCCCAACTGAAAGAAACATGTTTCAATTTTTTAAAAACTGATCCCAAATGTTACTTTGAAAATTGAGGGGCCCTCTGTCTCCCTTAATCAGTCTAGAGCTCTCTCTGTCTCTCTCTGGCACCTACACATGCACACACACAGTCTCTCTCTCTCTCGCTCTCTCTTCTCCTCTGAGTCCATAAAGAATTTCCAGGTAGGGAGGATTACTGGACTTTGACAAAGGTTGTTTAATAATCTCCTTCGAGGCCTGGCAGCTCAGGCCGCACTCTGCTGACGCCCCTCACAGGGGTGTTGTGTTTCCTCCAGGGTCTCTCAGCCCACGGAGCTCTTGTAGACAGCTGAGGGGCTGCTTCTGTGTAGTGCTTCTGTCTCAGGGTCAGCCATGATCACTTACTTGCCTATGTATTAGGAGACAGTGTTCAACAAAGCTGGGTGGAGCTCAGCTCTCACAGGGAGCAGCTGTGAGCCTCGGGGGGCGCTGCCTCTCTCTCAGCCTCAGCCTCTTTTCTATAAAGTGGGAATGGTAATGCTCACCCTGTTAACATGCGTGTGCAGTGCCAATAGTCACGTGCAGGCACCGACTATTACTGCTGCAGTGCTTATTGTTAGAGTAGCACTTATCTATGAAATGACACATGCTCCATGCTAACCACTAAACAAATGGGGGAAGAAACAAGTCTGTAATGAACAGAGAGGCCGACTCAAGAGCCCCCTCGAGGAGCTCCTGACTGGGAGGAGTCTGCCTTAATCATGTGCGAGCTGTTGGTCCGGCAATGAGAGCCACTGAGGCAATATGCACACGTGTGCGCCCGGAGCCCAGGGAGCTTATGAATGCAGGCTGAGCTCTCCAGTATGTAATAATCATTCTCCCTCTCCCACCTACTTATTGGTGCCAGTGGGATGATGGCCTGGGACAGTTCTGTAGCGCACAGGTGGGGTTTTGCAACGGGAGGGCAGCATTTTGGCAGCATTGCCACATCTTATGAAGTGGCATCGCATGGGGTGGAGAAGTCACAAGACGGCTGATGTCATGGATGTGTGTGGAGGACGGCTGGATAGGCTGTGATAATCCAGTTGCCCTTTGTGGGCCGGGCCAGTATCCAGCACACCCTGTAGGTGCGTCCCAGGAGCTGGTCCCACGTTTGTCCTTCACATCATGCTGCCAGACAGTGGCATGGCTCAGACAATTGGCTCCTGGGGCCATCGCTGTGTTTGTACCTTCTCTCCCTACAAGGGTCCAGGGCAGCTTTGCATGACCCCACAGCCTGGAGAAACACATTCTGCTTCCCTTCACTATATCCTGTGTCCCGAGCCATGTAGATGTCCTTTGCTTTGGTTCTGGAAAAAAAGCTGGCAGCAGTGCCCGTCAGGAGAACATAGAGTGCACATGCCAGCTGGCGGCAAAGTGAGGCCAGCCCTGATTCGTCTTCCGCTCGCCTCTCCAACCTTGTCTCTCATGGAAGCTCCTCTTGCCAACACTCTGGCCTTACTGAATTATCAGCAGCTCCCCAAACTGCCTCACTATTTCACGTATCAGTGCCTTCACTTTCATTGTTCCGTATGCCCTAAACACCGCTTCCCTCTAGACTGACTGCTTCTCCAATACCCACTCAGTGTAAGTGACGCACCTGTCAGGGAACCCTTTCTGAGCCTCTCCATCAGGCAAGGTTGGCCACTGTCCCTGCTGGGTTCCCCCCAGGCCCTATGTATGTAACAGGTTGTCATCCGTACTATCTTATTGCTGTGATCTGTTTACAAATGTATTTCCCTGCCTCTCTGCTCCTCCCAAACAGCTACTAGATGGCAGGCCTCATGCATGCTGTGTCACAGTTCTTAGCTCTGTGCGTGGGACTGAGGTGATTGCCAAGCACTGGCTCACTGAGAAGCCAATGAAGGAATTAGATTAAGGGTGTGTGATGAGTCGTATGCTCTGTCTCACATTTACCGACCCTCCTTTACAGGCTGTCACGTCCGCTGTTACCTGGTGAGGTAGAGTTGGGGTGACACCCTGAGAGAGGCAGTGGGCACGGAGAAGGCTCAGGGGAAGTGCACTGCCTCCTTTTTATCTTGCTGTGTCAACTGGCTTTGAACAGGATGGCTGCGCTTCCCTCTCCTGGGCCATGTTTCCCAGGGAGCAAGGGTCTTTCTCACATGCTTGAGGGCCTGATGCATCTTTGTTGAGTTCTGCTCATGTCCTCAGAGCAGTCCTGCCTAACATTTGGAGCTGACACAGTAAACAACAGTTGGCTGGAATCAATGAAGCTGATTTGGCTGACTCATCTGTGCTCGCCCTGTGTTTGGGTTTGCACGTCCCCTGGGCCAACCAGAAAGAAGGCAGGCAAGCCGAATGCTGTTTTGCCTCCAACTTGGCTCTGAGGTTAGCAGAGCCAGCACAGGGGAAGTCTTTCGTCAGGATGAGAGACAGCTGTTCTGGCTCAGCGTCAGAGTGAACTCAGCTTCTCCGAGTGATGGAGAGATGGCTCCTGGGCAGGTGTTTCACACGTCCTGTCTCATGAACTCTTACGGAACCTGTGAAATACAGGGAGACTACTTCCTTCTTTGTGTGTGTGTGGAGCCTACTTTTTATTTTATAGTTGAAGAAACTGAATTCGAGATGTGAAGTGATAGAACTGAGACTAAAATGGGATCTTCTCACTCGAATTCCAGTTCATTTGCTACCATGCAAGGTGCTTTGTGTGCCCTTTTCTTTTTGACCCTCCCTGCCCCCCCATCCCCCAATATATGGCAGGTACTAGTGACTTCTAGGCTGGGAAAATATTTTGTTCAGCATTGGCTTTCTTGGGTATCCAAAATGGCCCAGGTCTTGGCAGCCTATGGGTAAAGGTTAAGACATAGCAACATGAATGCCCAAACTATGCTACATTCTCTCCTTGACTTGTGAAAAAATGCCTCTGACCTGCTGCCATGTCCCTCTAACAAGGTCGCTGTGCCTAGGATGTGTCCATGTGTTTTCTGCCATCTCACCTTCCTTGTCTGCAGTCCCCTGTGCAGAGATCGTCTATGAAAGGGGCCTTCCCACCTGTGTTGCTGGTGCCTTCCATGAGTCTGCTGCACTGGGCTCAGCTGTTCATCTTTGGGGTCCCCTCAAACCTACAGGATACTGACGCCATACTTACTTTTCCTGGATCCCTCCCAGTCGTGGGGCAGAGCTGGGTCCTCCTGGCTTATGAGAATTGTGTACATCTTTTCCCAACTCTGAGGTTAATGACATCATGTGGGTAGCTTGAACTTGGCCACAGTGGTGGAAATTGGCAAACACTGTGTATCAAGGATCCCCGTCCCCCAGCCTGTTGTTAACATTTACACATCGTTATCCCCTTCCTGCTTCGCTTTGTGTCCTGAGCCTTGAAGCAGCACCTCAGTGCCTAGAATCCTAGGCAGTCTTCCACTGACCTGACCCTTCAGGCTGCAATGCTGTTTTAGTCCCTCGTCTTCTTGGCAGAGTTTGGCAACATGGCAGCTTTTCCATCTTTCCTCTTTCTTCCTCGGCTCTACTCCTGCAAGAAACTCTGCAACAATAAACCTCTTTATCCTCCTCCTGTCAAAATGCCCCTGCCCCATGCCCATGCATTGCAACCAAAGAAAACAATGGCCCTGGTGCGTATATATCCATTTGAATAGATGCATGGTGGGGGGAGTCACTTTTCCAAATTCTAGGTCAGGTGAGGTCCTGATACCTACGTAGATGCAAACATTCTTTATTTGGATGACTCAACAAACAAAAACAAAAACAAAATAAAAGCCACATCCAATCTGAACGGAGAGGAAAGGCACTGGGCTCTCAGTCTTGAAGCCTGGCTTACAGTTCTTACTCCTACCCACTGTGTGCCCTTGGGTGGATTACTCATGGATAGGTTTCCTGGTCCACATGTGCCCTTGGACGTGTCAGAGGAGTTTAACAGCCAACGCAATCCCTGCACTGCAGTGGCTTCACATGTTTACTTCTCACTCACACAGCTGCCTATGTATAGGATGGGGAAAGGGAGTGAGGACTGGGTGTGGAAGATTTTTTTGTGGCAGCCTGCAGGTGGCAGTCATCGCTTTCCTTAATACTCCATGGGTCAGAATGTGGTTCCATGGTCACACTGGAGGAAGCTGACGGACGGACGGAGACATTCGTGAGTGCCTGCATCGCTGCCATGTTGGGGAAGTCCTTTCCCCTCCAGCACCAGGTTCTGTGTCTGAAACACGGAGACATTGATCTATGAGATCAGCAAGGATTCTTCTTGCTCTAAGAGTTCCTGAGTCTCTTGTTTCATTCCTACCAAACGACACAAGCGGAGTTTTCAAAGCGGATTAGGTTTGGTTCTCATTCTTGGCCTAGCTCCTCAGTGTCTTTCACTGTGGTGGAGGCAGCCCATGAGTCTGTTCAAATTGCTAATCAAAGTATTAGTGCCCATCATTATCTCTCTCGAAACAATGTCCAGACCCATCTCTTTCCTTCGAAGTCTTCTGAGAGACCAAATTTGAACTCATTTCATCAAGGCCAAATGTCAGTCATAGAAGAAATCTATACGAAATTTTAATTGCAAGATGTTCGGTGCAAATTTAATGAGTGAAATAAGAGATCTGAGAATTCCTGCATTCTCGGTTCATGCATAATGTTGACTTAAATTGGCTCTCTGGAGGTGAAGGGAATTGCATTTTTAGAATTTACACACTGAGAGAGCACATGGAGTGGACCCTGAAGGTTAAGGTCATAAATCAGAATCATTTAACTGGCTTTGAGTGATTGCTGTGGATTGTAATGGCGAGAACAGCCACCAGCGATTACTCTGCCTCAGATTATTGAAATGCTGCTCAATATTCATAAATCAGTGGTCATTAATCCCCCAAATAGTACCTGTCGGCTTGCTAAATAAATTTCCAACCTGCTAATGGAGATTGAAAGAGGCTGATGGGCACTAGCTCAGAATTGAAACAAATGAGGACGTCATTCTGACAGACTTGGAAACATGTCTTTTTGAACGTGAAGTCACTTGGGGTAAAGATGTCCCCGCGGAAACTACTCTTTGCAACAGAGGGGCTATTCAGGCAGTTTCTCTCAACACTGGTAATTTCTGTAGACAATGGCCTTGATGTGTATGTCTCAATCTCTGAATTTTCGCTCAGAACCAAATCAAATGATTGAAAAGCTTCAATTCAGTTGCTAGCTCATCCCTGTTTACCCACAGTAATTGGAAAATAAATGCACAGCGCCGCGAAAGGCCATGGCATTTATTGGATAACATGGGAGCAAGCAAGGGAAGGAAATTGTAATTGGAGCGTCAGTCACTGGGGTAACAAATTTGGGAAGAAATCGAGAAATGAAAATGAGCATGAACTCATACGGACATGAAACTGAAAAGCGATTTCATTACCACAGACACTTCAAGTCTATGTTCATTTTCTCTTTGCCTTGTTTCTGGGTTGGATTAATAAATTATATAGAATGGTGACCAGACTTCAGGGTAAGGGCATCGTGTTGACTCAAATAATAGGCACTGCTCTGTAACTGTTGCATTTTAAATCTGGCAGAAAATGCGATTGGTGTGTGGGCGTGTGGCAAAAATGCTGTATAGATTTGTCTCATGCCTGGTTTCACCTTGAAAAAATGGAGCCAAAGAAGGGAGGCCGAAAACAAATGACTTTTTTTCAAGTGCAATAGCTTAAAAATAAAAGCACAGACTCTTTTAATTCCGAATGTATTAGTCATAGAGAATAGAAACACACATTTTAGCTGTAAAACCTCCCTCCTCCTCTCCCTCAGTAAGGAAACTCAGGGCGAGAAAAGAAGGAAGTCTTGCCCTTGGTTGACAGATATAGAACTAAAATCCAGGCCAGTTGCTATGAAAAAGAGCAACAGCTAAAAAATCATATTCCACAGGGAGTGTGAATGGAAACACACCACACACAAAAGCAGCTTGGCAACAAGTCTGATGAGTCTGAAAAACGTCCATATTCTCTAAATCCTTTGGGATGGATTCCACTCACCCCTAGCAGATACTCTCATTGCTAGTTACCAATTCCAAGGGAAGAAGTTGACATGTAAAGTGGTTCATGGAAGACTTACTTTAGGACATTCGAAGCAAATTACAAGTCCAGAGGTGGGGGATATTTAAGTGAGCCATGGAGCATCTGCTCACGGGCAATTAAAGGGCACGTGGAGGAGTGCTTTAGAGAGTGATGTCAATCCAGGGAAACGCTTACGGTAGTGAAAAAAGCAGGCTCCAAACGCCGGCAGCTGGGGTGCTCACACCTGTGCGGAGACACGTGGCTGAGCAACAGGAAGCAAATCCAGAGGAAGCGATGACTTCTCTGGGAAAGATATTTCTCACCTGATTTAATACTATTCAACCACAGGAAGAGATACAATCTGAAGTGAAATATATGTTGACTATCTACAAAACTCTTTTCCCCAAATATTTTAAATTATGAAACTAATTTTGCAACAGGGCGGCATATATAAAAAGGGGAGAATAGAAATAAAGGGAACAACCCATAATCTCCTGAAGAAAAAAAAATACCAAAAGACAACTAACTATCAACAAATGATTTGGCTAAATATGTGTTCTCTGCTGGAATCTGACTGAGGCTGTCCTAATGCGACTACAGAAGCCATCTTTTCCAAACTCTTGTGGGCTCCTCATTTCCGACAGGATGGAGTCCAAGTTGTGAGCAGCCATGCAGGACTTTTCCTCACTGCATCCCTCCTTGTTCCCCAACCCTGACCCTGCTTTCTCCCCTTGTTCATGCTGCTCTGGCTATGGGAACGCCCTATCTTGACCTTGGCCTCCTGATGAACTCCTCTTCCCTCGTCAGAGCCCAGCTCAAATAGCCCCTTCTTCAAGGCTTTCGGTCACCTCCCCCTGCACATCCCCCTCCCCCCAGCTGAGTGAATGCTTTCCCTTCTGTGTTCCTGCAGCACTCTTATTGGTCCTGGGCAACACTTAATCATGTTGCACTGTATTAATCTGTCTAAATTTGTCTCCTCCACTAGATGCTGGGTTCAAGGACTTAGGAACTGTATCTGACTCTTCCTTGGGACCCAGCACGTAGCACCGTGCTTAGACCATTGTAGGCACACCAAAAAGGTTAATTTTGTTTTTGTTGACATTTTCCTGACCAGTCTAAATAATGCTCTTTCACAGTACATTTTGTGAATATTCGGATAATAGGAACACAGTGTGTCTATTGCAGAAGCTTTGGGAGTGTAGACATATGTGGAAGGAAATGAAGATCACCTGCAATTCCAGTCCCCAGACGTCACCACGCCAGCGCTGGTGGGCACGGCGCTCCCATCCAGGGTCTGAGCATACAAACATATGCACCCACACAGACATTCTGGAAAACAAAATTTGTGAAATGTCTGCATTTTGCTTTTATCACATCGTGTACATAGATGTAAACACCCCAAACAGGATATTTATGTGCAAATAGTTTAACCAATCTTTGATTCTTAGGCTTTTAGCTGTTTCAGGCAATTTCAAATCTTTTCATTTCCCTCCTCCTTCCCTTTCTTCTCTATTGGCTCCACCAAAAATGGGTCACTGGGTACCATGCTGAGTGACCTACAAACAACCTCTATGCACATCTCTGATGAATTGCACAGCATAAATATCCAGATGGGATGTTTTAAGTGTTCTGAGCGCTATTGCCAAATTCCCTCTGATGAATGCACTGATATCACAGCCACTGTTTTTCATTCTCTTGAAGAACCGTATACACTTTTTATTTGAAGAGCAAGCGAGGTGTCTTCTTTTAAAAAGAAGTCAACTAGAAGCCAAAGAATGTCTCTTAAAATATAAAGCAGCAAAGATTCAAGTGGAGATAAATTTGTTTACAAAAAATCGGCTTCCTGGCTCCCTTCCCAGGAACCTGGGAATTTAGCAGGAACGTGTTTTGACCACTCTTCCATGTTATGTTAAATTCTCTTTAGGGCAGGTCTGCTGTGAGCCACACCAGTGACTAAAATGACTATTTTTTCCTTATAAATATGTACTTTTATGATTGCATAAGTAATACATATTCATTATGGAACTTTTTGGCAAATAGGGAAAAGTATAAAAATGTAATAAAAGTCACTCATAATCATACCATAGTTTATATTTTGCAGCATAACTTTCATGCCCAACAATATACTCAGAATTGCTGATGTCACCTCTGGAGCCTACATGTGTTCCTGCCAGCACCTCAAGGTCACTCATGCCATCCTAAATTTCTGTGTGATCTCTTCGCAAGTCACCTACCCTCTCTGTTTCTAAATTTCCTAATTTGTAAAATGCATGGGTTGTTGTGATTCTCTCGAAAGACTCTCTCAGCCCTGAAAAGGCTATGAATCCGTAACAGTGTGGTTCTAGTACGAATCAGATTCATGGCTAATCTGACATGCAGATGAAGCTGGTAACCGCCTGCGTGACCAATCAGGTCGTTCAAGCACATGACCTGGCCACCCCTTGAGAAGCTATACCTGTTCTTTTCCACTTGTGTCTTCTCTGATAACCCTCACACTATTATGCTTCTGGGCCTTTTTCTCAGCTGTTTTCTCTTCCTGGGACACTCCTTCCAGTCCTGGTCCACAGCAAGACACTGCTCAGATGTCACCTCCTATATGGAGACTTCTCTGTTTTCTCCAAGGCAGAATTACTTGCTAACTCTCCCATGTTCCCACAACACTAAGTAAAAGTGGTTATGACAACTTTTATTGAGTGGCACTGCAATTGTTGTGAGCATATCTGTCTCCAAACTCTGAGGACAATGTAGTTGACCTTTGTGACCCCAGGACCAAGGTCATAGCAGATCTGAGGGAAGAACTGAGTGCTTCCTTTAGACTGGGTCATACATAATTCCTTATAATGAGGCCTGGCAATTTAACATGCTTTTCTCTAGAACAAGCCAAGGTGACAATGGGGAAAGCAAAAGGGGGCCTTTGCTCCCCATAGGCCATGAGCTGTGGAGCAAGGTTGTGGTTATTTTCTTGCAGCAGCCCAGGAAGCTTGTTGCAATCTGAAAGGGGAGTCAAACGCCTTGGTGGAAATAAAGGTGAGGCATGTGGCACCCCCAGCAGACAGAGGCACATCCTAAATTAGCTGAAACCGCTGGGTCTTAGCAAGAACATGAGTCTCTGTATAAGCACAGCCTAAACTCTGCTACTTTCTCACTAATTTGCAAAATATATGACAACGTGTTCAGGTTCATGGATGGGATTGATTTGCCATTGACTTTCTGGTTTTCAGCTCTGTTGAAGAATGGGGATGTCACAGCCATTGTTTTTCACTCTCTTGGATTGATGCTGGTGACTTTAGCGATGATATTTTCTTGAGAAAAGTGGCACATTTTTGGACAGATTTTATCCTATGAAAGACATATTCTGAGATGCTGCAAGAGCACTACCTTTCTGGGAAAGAAGCAGGAAGATTAAAGAGGACAAAACCGTGTTTCTCATGAGCCACATCCCTTTCTACACTTCAGAGGCCCTGGGCTTCGTACGTCTCAATGTCCTGGCACAAGGTCCCACTTGCCTGGGTAGGGACCCCTCTGACAAGCCCAGAAGCTCACAGGTTCCCAATCAGAACGGTGTTGGGTCTTGAAGTGGCAACCCTTAGATCCCACAGCTAATGAGCTGAATTGATGCCATGGCAAAGACAAGTTTCTGTGTGTTTCATTCTCCTGAATTTCCTTTTTTTTTTTTTTTTTTATTATGTCTAGTTGACTTTGGGCTATAAATCCTTGTAATCAGCCTTTTTAGCGATGGAGACTTAGGCATAGCCAGCTTCTCTCCCTTTGTCTTAGAGTACCACTTGCTATGCAAACAGTACAATATTAAACATTAAAAATTCAGCAGTGAATAAGAGGTTCTTGACCTCAAAGGGAAGGGGGGACATGTAGGCATTAAACCATTTGTCATATAATTAATCGTTTGACTTCTGGGGGTGATGGGAGCCTCCTGCAGGGAGCTGAGTGCTGAGAGCTGAGTTTCAGGGCACAGATGCTGGGGTCAGACTTGCAGGCATGGTCTTTAGCTCCACTTCTCAACAGGTGTGCAACCCGTTGGAACCTTTTGTAGCCTCTCTAAGGATCTGTGTCTTCATCTGTAAAGGAGATGCAGCAATAATACCTACCTACAGGGCCATGTGAGCACTGATGGGAGGAATCCTTGCAAAGCGTTTTCCATGGTACATTCAGTTAGTAGGTCCTCAATAAATGGTAGCATTACTAAAAGTGTGGGAGAATCAGTTCAGATCTTGAACAACATCTCTGACGAGAAGCGCTGGAGCCACCTTGGCAGGATCTCTGAGATGGGTGACCCAAGATGAGTTCTGGGACTCTGAGGTCATCCCAGAGTCGGAGTGCAGTGCTCTGGTGTTGGCTCTTGTCAATGGTTGGGGGGTGTGCTCCTCAATCTCATTCCTAAATTTAATCCCATTTGGGGAGTTAGTTGTTACTTGCCAGATGGGGGACTGCCTTTTGACTCTCTGGCTGATTACTTATGCTGCTGCTTCAAGGATGGAACAAAACGGGGAAACTTATGTAAGTGACCCCAAAGTTTGAGGAAGGCAGAAGTGCAGTTGAGGACCAAAGGCTGCAGTTGGGACAAGTGGCTTGTCCACTTGTGTGTGTTCCCACAGGCCAAAGAGACTCGGAGAGGATAGCTGGGCTGGAGTCGCCTTATAAGGATCCCAACTAAGAGGACAACATGCCTGGGAAAATAGCGATGAGAGGCGAGGGTCCTACCAGGCACAGGCTGAGGGGCAGAAACAAGAGGCTAGTGGGAAAGTGCATGATATACATCAGTGAAGGGTGAAAGCTTGGAGGTCTCCACTGGGAGTCTCTGAAAGAACCCATGCAAGTGGCCACCAGAAAATAGGAATGACCAACTGGACCCCAGTCATGAGAAGGCACAGCCATGAGCATTGCCACCAGCATTCAAGTGGATTTTGTGCCTTTACTGCTCGTCCATCCTCCCAGCCCCGCAGCAGTGAGCCTGTGAATGTCTTTCCCTGTTCTCCCACCTTGCCCTTACTCTCCTTCTGTTCCACTCGTTCTACTGCTCTGCGCTCATACAGGGCAGGAAACAACATCAGCTTTACACTCAGGTGAGTTGGGTCCCTGCCCTGAGCCTTGTGTCTCTGGGGGTTTCATGCTTTATAGTGACTCCCTCAAAATGTCTGAGTTCCTCTTCAGTGCTTGGGAGTGGCTGGCTTGCCTCTGCCATCTACGCAAGATGCCCTGGGCCCCGGTCTGTCCCAGTGATTCTGGTCACTAGAGCCTGTACTCATATAGGTCATTATTACAGGTTACTATAGCCTATGCTCATACTGAGTCCGAGATCTTATTTCTCCCCATCAGGGTGTTTTTGACCCCTACCTCACACGTGGGCTTGGCCAGATGCCCAAGGAGCTCCAGGAATCTTGCCTGTGATGATACGTTATTCTAGGACCTTGTAGCTGGGCTCCAGGTCCAGGAGGGCAGCCTGGCAAGCAAATTGTGCCTGCTGGTCAGTATGTTTCTTTTATGAGACTGCAAGAGGTCAGGCAGATTGTTGCTGACCTGCTGTTTTGGGGTGACTCTCCACTCACATCTGATAGGCCAAGTTGAGTTCAGGGTTATAGGGGTCAATCTAGCACCAACCCCTTGGCTTGAGCCACACCTGTGAGCCCATGTCCATTTCTGTTCTGACGGTGGTGCCACTAGTGCCACTTGTAGTCTTCAGCACCTGAAGGTGGTAGAGTGGAAATAGGTATACTTTACAACAGATGTGCTTCTCTGGGTGGCACCGATGGCTTTGCACCAGATGTCAGGCAGCCCTCTGTGGGCGGATGTGCTCATTTCCTCTGAGGGCTTCCAACGGTACTGCTCTGCAATGTCTAAAGGTCTTTCCAATCCGTGTCCTCTCTTGACTTCAATTGGAATAGCATGCTTATCCTTGCTGGAAGAAGGATGGGTATTCTTTGCAGGAATGTGACCATGCTTCTCAGTCCATCTTGGGTCCTTCCCCGTGCTCTTTGATGTCATGGGCATGTAGAAGGCAGTGTGTTGTGGTCAACCTCAAGTGTCATCAAATTCAGAGATAACTAGTCTAAGGTGTTCAATGGTTGGAAAATGCTTTGTTCCACTTTTAAACTAGTAAATTCAGAAAACTGTATTTTTAACTTTTAGAGAAGCATCCATACTGTTTTCCACAATGGTTATGCCAATTTTTGTTCCCACCAACTGTGTCTAAGGGTTCCCTTTTCTTCACATCCTCACCAACACTTGTTATCTTGTCGTTTTAATGATGGCCATTTGCACCAGGTGTGAGGTGATAGCTCTTTCTGGTTTGATTTGCATTTCCCTGATGATAAGTGATTTTGAGCATCTTTTTACACACCTGTTAGCCACTCATATGTCTTCTTTTGAGAAATGTCTATTCAGGTTCTTTGTTCACTGTTTAATCAAATTACGGTTGACCTTTGAACAACATGGGTTTGAACTGTGTGGGTCCACTTATACATGGATTTTCCCCCAATAAATATACAGTTGGCTCTCTGTATCCCTGGATTTTGCATCAGCTGACTGAACCAACAGCAGATCGAAAACAGTCTTTCTCATCAAGGCTGAGAATCTGCAGACATGGAGGGCCGACTGTAGGCATTGTTCTATACAATTTTATATAAGGGACTTGAGCATCAGGGGATTCTGGTGCAGGGGATGGGGTGGGGATCCTGGAACAAATCCCCTGCAGATACTGAGGAATGAGTATGTACTGTAGTTAAGATTTTGGGGAGCCAAAAGTTATATGTGGTTTTTTTGATTGAGCAGGGGGGTCAGTGCGTCTGACTCCCATGTTGCTCAAGGGTCAACTGTATTTGTTTTTTTGCTATTGAGTCGCATGAGTTCCTTCTATTTTAGATATTAACCCCTTATCAAAAACATGGTTTGCCAATGTTTTCTCTCATTTTGGTAGGTTGCCTTGTTACCCTCCTGACGCCTTTGCTTCATAGGAGCTTTTTAGTTTAATGCCATCCCACTTGTCTATTTTTGTGTTTGTTGTCATATCCAAAAAATTGTTGCCAAGACCAACGTCAAGAAGCTTTTCCCCTTCTGTTTTCTTTTAGTCGTTATACAGTTTCAGGTCTTACATTTAAGTTTCAATCCATTTTGAATGAACTTTTGCGTAATCCGGCAATCCCACTTCTGTGTACATAGCCATGGGAAATGAAGTCTGGGTCTAGAAGTGACGTCTGCACTCTCCTGTTCATTGCAGCATTGTTTATAAGAGCTAAGATATGAAATTTCTATCTACAGGTAAATGGATAAGGAAAATATGATACACACACACAAAATGAAATATTATTCAGCCTTAAATATGAAGGAAATCTTGCCATTTGTGACAATATGGATGAACCTGGAAGACATTATGCTAGGTGAAATAAGACAGACACAGAAAACAAACACTGCATGATCTCACTTATGTGTAAAAATGAAAATAGTCAAACTGTAGAAGCAGAGAATGGAGTGGTGGTTGCTGGAGGTAGGGGAGGGAGAAACGAGAAGACGTTGGTCAAAAGGTGGAAGATGAATAATTTTTTTTTTTTTTTAGTTTTTATTTTTTAATTAAAAAATTTTTTTTTAATTAATTAAATTTATTGGGGTGACAATTGTTAGTAAATTTACATAGAAGATGAATAAATTTTAAAACTTTAATGTACAGCATAATGACTACAGTTGACAATACTATATTATGTATTTGAAATGTCTAAAAGGGTAGATTTTAAGTGTTATTACTATAAAAAAAGAGAAAAAAGAAAGAAGATGACAATTATTTGAGGTGACGGATATGTTAGTTAGCTTGATTGTGGTGATCATTCACAATTGTGATGTACACCTTAAATATATACAATTCCTGTTTGTCAATAAAGCTCAGCAAAATGAAAAAAAATCAGAACAGTAAATTTAATGGAAAATGAATCATTGCTCACATCAATCTGTGTACTCCGGGTAAGACGTGTATCAGCCACCACAGAGCAACCTTTGGAAGAGTTGTGGGAAGCAGCATCCGTGGGCGGCATCAGCGCTGTGAATAGTGATGGACTAGCCCTCAGCCCTGGGTATGGCAGAAGCCAGAGGATCTGCGTTGCTTCAGTACAAACAGGCACGCGAGCAGTAAGGTGCGACCAGTATCTGGCAGTGGAAGACGTGAAGTAAACCAGGAGCAGAGATGTGACAATCACAAGGTGTGTCCTTGAGTTGCTGGAGCACAAGGAAACAACACAGTGTTTGGAAAGGACCAAGTTAGAAGCTTGCGTCAAATCCTGGTTCTCCTACCTCCTTCCTGTGACCTTGGGCCTGTTGAAGAATGTCTCTCAGCACGTGGTGTGGTCCACAGCCAGGACTTAACAAGACTCATTGGCTGTAGGTGGCTGGCTGCTGCCCAGGACACTGCCTGGAGTGTTTGTCTGTTGGGACAGGAAACAGACTGGGATCAGAACCCACCTGGACCCTCCAGAGACTCACAGCGGGGTCACTCTTTCCCTTCACGACCTTCTTATGCCCCAAACGGTCTCTACCAAGCCCAGGCCAGGCTTGGTCTGTGCCCACTTATTCCTTTACTTTGCTGGGTGCTGGGAATTTCATGATGAATATGACAACATCTCTATCATTAATCTGACAAAGCTTTATTGAGTACCTATCATGTGTCATCACTGCTCTAGGTACAGAGGATACAGCTGTGAGCAAAACAGACAAGAATTCCTAACCTGGTGGGGCTTGAATTCTAGTAAATAAGCAAAATATATTGTATGCCAAATGTGTTAGTTACAGTGAAGGAAAAGACAGCCGGGAAGAGGCAGCTGGTAGGAGATGAGTGGGGGGCTCTGTTTTTAATAAGATGTCACTGAAAAGGGGGACATTTCAACAAGGACCTGAAGGAGGTAATGGAGGAGTGTCCTAATCAGAGTGGACAGCTAGTGCAAGGGCCCTGGGGCCAAAGCCAGCCGGAGTGACCGAGGCCCTCGTGGCTGGAGAAGAGTGGGCATGGGGGAGAGCAGGGCAGAGAGGAGACAGGGTCCCGGTGGTGGAGATGGCATGGCCCGTGGCTCTTAACCTTTGCTGTACAGTAAAATCACCTAGAGAGCTTTAAAAATCCTGATGCTCACACCTGACCTCATACCAGAATCCCATTAAATCCAAATCCCGGGGGTGGATCCAGGAATCAGTACTTTAAAGGTCTACCAGGAGATCCCAATTCTGCACAGCCATGTGTTTGGGACACTGTGAGGGCTTCTGCTTTCAGTCAGCGGGGAGTGTGTAGCAGAGGAGGGGCCTGTGCGACTATATTTTCACAGGATCCTGGGGTTTGCTGAGTTGAGAATAGACTGCAAGGGACACGGGCAGAAGCCGGGAGTCTTCAGATGCAAGCTACATCTCCGTTGAGGACTGTGTTTCTGAGGACCAGCTGTAGACACAGGGAAACTGACCCCACCTGGGGATGTCTTTAAGGGACCCCTAAGAGGCCTGAATGAGGGGCAGAAAAGGTTGAGGGGTGTGTGCTGAGCTATGTGGCCCCCCAAGGAGGTGAGGCATCACACAGCTCAGGACAATACAGTAAGAAGTCTCTGTTGTGTCCTTGGAATTAACCCCTGGTAATTTGCAAAAGGTGAATAAATTAACAGACTAAAACGAGGAGAGCAAGGAAGTAAGCTTATTTAAGAAGAAAGATGCCAGCATAGAAGTTGCCAGGACAGACCACTGCACCTAACTTTGGGTCAGCTTTAGGAAAGGGTAGGTAAATTTCCTTACAGCAGTAGATGTGACGTATAGACTGAGGTCATTTTTGACATATGTTGGTTGTATAATTAGTTTCTTTCTGTGCGTGCTCTTACCCAGAATGCATATAGAAAAACTCACGATAGAGGGTGGCGCACAAGCTTTAATGTTCATTTTATTTTAATTATATTATAATAAGGCTAGAGTTCAAGTAACAGACAAGTTTTAACAGTTTGTGCATGAGTGAGAAACCAGTTAATACCAGTTAATACCAGTTGGGTCTTATCTCCTTTTTTTAGAAGTGTCTGGACATCTGAGATTTCTTGCTAGGGGATAAGCCTGGGTGGTCCCTGGGGAGGGTGGTCCCTGGTGAGGGGACGCAGGCAGGACCCCTGCAGGCTCACTTTTGTTCACTCTTTTTCTCCTCATCAGCCCCGACTGGGGTTGTCCAAAGACCCCATAAATCTGTCCTAGAAGAGGAAGGGTGGCGACGGTGGGTCTCCCACGTCCAGAGGGCCTCAGAACAGGACCACCACTGCAGGGGTCTGTGGGAGCCAGTCTACACTGCTCTGACCCTGGATGGATGAGACATGAAGCTGGTGAGAAGAGGAGAAGGTGGAACAAAGAAACAAGAACTATCCTTTACCGCCACCCCAAACACATACCACCCAAGACCTAAAGCAGGTTGGGTGGGCAGAGGGGAGGGGTTGTAAGTGGACAGAAACATGGAGTGTGGCTCTTGTTCTAGACCTGACTGTAGTTATGTGATCATTGCCCAGGCAAGATGTTTTCATCACTAAGATGAGACTTCCTGCTTCTGAAAGTGACTTATAAGGTGAGGGCAGTGGACATCAATGATATCTGGTTGTGGCAAGCCCCAACCAGTATGGTAGCCACAGGCCACATGGGGCTATTTACATTTAAATTAGTGAAAATGAAAGAAAATAAAAATTCAGTTCCTCTGTCACACTTACCACATTTTAAGTACTCAATGGTTACACTTGGCTATTGGGTACACTACTGGATGGTTTAGGCATAGAACATTTCCACCATCACAGAAAATTCTATTGGAAAGTGTTACTCTAGGGAGTGGGCTTGAAGGGACCAATCATGGAAGATTCTACGAAGCTGGTTTCTCTTCTCGCACTATGGAATCTAGATGGTTCAGTGTTAATTGAACTTAAGAGTTATTTGCAATTAGGGAGGGATTATTATTTTTTAAGACAAGAAAGATGGGACAATGTTAATATGCCGAAAGTGAAAGACACTGTAGAGAGAGAGGAGTGATACAGGGGTGGGAGGGGTGATGGGAAGGGCCAAGGACAGTGAGCATCTGTCCTTCCAGAGGAAAATGGAATCGCAAGTGCGTTTCTCCTTAATGCTCAATGCTCTGTGATGGAACCAATAATAACCAGGAATTGCATCTGTAACACCTCCACTGCATTTACAGGGCGGCAGGCAGGATATCTGACCAATTATTGTCAGCATATGGAGAGTCCATGTCTCAAACCATTGATTTGAGATCTTCTGTCCAATCTTTGTTTCATCATGGTAAAATTTGTATGGCAGATGAAAACTATATTTGTCTCTGCAGACATGTCCTGAGAAAGACCATGCATCGGATAAGGGTTGACTTCCATCAGTTCTCAGCCACAGAAACGAAGAGATTAGTCTTTCGGCACACGTGTGTGAGTGTGTATACCATGGAAGTCCACAGTAGGGCCATGATGTAATTCAATATTTAGGTCTCCAGGACTCATAGGGAGGGGAGGGAGGAGAGGGAGTGATACTAAACATTACCTTCTCAGGATCTCAGGTGGAAATAGCCTCCCGAGTGTGAAGACAGAGCAGAGAGCTGCAGAAGCTATGTGGAAAGCGCAGCCTCCACACCCAGACAAAAGCCACCATTGCAGAAATGGGGAATGATGGGGGCCATTTCACAGGCTGCCTTGGGCCAAAGCAGTTTCCTCAGCTATACTCCGGAGAAATAGTTAGTATGTAGAGTACATTTTGAGCCTGTCAACAAGTCAAGATGTAAGGTGATTCAGCAAATCCTCACAAATTTCTAGTACTTACATGAGGAATTTAGTATATATTATAGAATTAGAGGAGCTCACATCCTGAACCAGCTGGGAACAAGGATTTGGGACGTTGTGAAGGAGTCACAGAAGTGGGTGATGCAATGAAAAGAGATGACTGTCCCAACCCCAATGAGCTGGGGGTCTTCATGTTTTCTCCACTGAGAGATAAATTGAAAATGAATGTCAAGACCCCACTCTGCATATCTCCTGGCTGGAGCTGGATTTGGATCTAGGTGTGTCTGACTCTTGTTTCCTATCACTAAGCCAGGCACTTGAGAGGTGAAATGGGGAGAGGGGAAGACGAGCCTGGGCACGTGTGCATGTGTCTTTAACGGCACTTACATGTGATTCTGCCTTTAACCTAATAGTCAATGTAGTTCCCATTCCTCATGTAGATCCAACCTTTCTCAGGGAACCTTTCTCTCCTCTTTCAAAAGTCCTACGTAAGGCAAAGGACACCACCAGGTTGTGAAGTGCATGTCTGGCCTTGGTGGAACAGCTGTGTTATAGTGGAGAGTATATGGCAGGAGGTGGACAAATCAGTAAATGACACCACCCTACTCCCTTGTTTCTGCCAGAGGGAAGTACCTGAGGACATGGGCCCTGGGGAAGACAGCCTGGGTTGAGTTCCCACTCACTGTTTAATTCCCTAGCCTTGGGCAAGCCTTTCTGCCCCTGGGCCTGTCTCATCGGGCGAGGAGAGGAGGCAATGATCCAACCCACTGTTGGGGTCTTGCGGGATTTAGAGGAGTCCGTTTGATGACGTGCATGACAGAAGGTCAGTGCTCCCTAGGTAGCAGCTCTAATTTGTACTCCTTTTATTACAGCCTCAATGCATGAGCCTCAAGGCTCAGACTCTCAACGTGGCCAGTCTCCCACCCTCACAACACCCATGGTCAGACATCCTGAATAAGATGTAATGACACTAGGAAGAAGAAAATTATTTGGAATATAGACTCTGTGTATGGAAGTGTCAAGGTTTGGGCAGTTATTTGTGATCAGAAGCAAAAGCAGGAGCCTTTGGCTTACTGGTGTGCAATGACCAATTCCTACCTTTCTGTGGAATCTCATCTTGAGCACAAGAAAGGAGGGAGAGCAACGGGAAAAGACCCCAGCCGTTGTCCTTGCTCAACGGCTAGCTCGTGATGACCTTGAATTGTTACCTAACCCTGCAGGGCCAGCTTTTCAATTTGCAAAATGACTTGATTGGACCAGGTGGCCTCCCAGGACCCTTTTTGCTCTGTGATTCTGTTACTCTGTGAAATGGAGAACAGAGCCCCAAATCTTCTGTATGAGTGATGAGCTTTATTTCTTTATGGGGGAGGGGAAGTGTGTGTGTCTGTTTCTCTCACTTAAAAAGTAATAGAATACTGCAATATAATACACTTAGTCTCCTTGGAAACAAAAAGAAGATGAAACTTCGGGTTTTTCATTCTTTACCACTTTGAGTTATTACATAAATGTGTGTAAACTTTTCTAAATTTTGACAGTCTTTCCTAGCACTTAGGGATTACATAAAGCAAAGATCTATGCCTGAAACTCTTGTATCTGTAATATGAAAAATGCACTGGTCTATCCACTCATAACAGAAACATATTACCACTTTTATGTGCACACTTCATTGAAAAGATTGACTGGGATTTGGACTTTCTTAGAGTCTCTAACACAATTTAGTGGGAGTGGGGGATTGAAGAATTGTTTCAAGCCCAGACTCGTATTTTTGGCATGAGTGCCATTGTGCCTCTAGTAGCATTCCACTCTGGGAGTCTCAGACACCCTAAAAAGCCTCTGCATCTTGAGACTCTGTCCAGTTTATGACACATAGCTCTTCCCTCTGCCTCTTCCTTGCTTCCTGCCTGTGCCCAGCTGAGAGTGTCTGGCACTCGCGCTGAGTGTTCTACTTAGTTAGTTGTCTTAGCTTTTCCTCACAGCTGGTCTTTCATCACGCTTGGCTCCACAGTCTGCCAGTCTTGCCCTCTCCGGCCCTCACTCTGACCCCTAAAACTTCCACCTGAGTCTACTTACCCAGGAGAGCTCGGGACACTCATCCATCTCCGATTTTTCTCTCATGCCTGAGGTGCTCTCTCTCCAATACCTGGAGTTAGGTAGGCAGTCTAGCTGGGTTCCAGAGGAACAGTGGCCTATGGTCAGTGCTGGGCTCAAAGCTGAAGTTCTGGGTGGGCCACTTGTGGAGGGAGCATGGTGAGGGGGGAGTATCTCCAGCTGGACAGCATGCATAGTCTTCTGCAGACTGGTCTCTGGGAGCAGAGCTCTAGCCTCTGGCTGGGCACTCAGGGAGGGTCCTCCGGGTGATAAGGAAAAGAGCTTCCAAGAGTTAGGTCCCCTTTCCTAAAAAAGTTAGACACAGAATTACCACATGCCTCAGCAATTCCATTTCTACGTATATACTCAAAATAATTGAAAACAGATGTTCAAATAAAAGCCTATACATGAACAGCAGCACTATTCACAATAGCCAAAAGGTGAAAACAACCCAAATGTCCGTCAACTGATGAATGGATAAACACAATGTGTTATATCTGTGCTGTGGAATATTACTTAGCCATTAAAAAGAATGAAGTACTGATACATGCTAAAACATGGATGAACCTTGAAAACATCATGCTAAGTGAAAGAAGCCAGTCACAAAAGACCACATATTGTATGATTCCATTTGCATGAAATGTCTAGAACAGGTAACTCCATAGAGACAGAAAGCAGACTAGTGGTTGTCAGGGGCAGGACACAAGGTTTCATTCTTCTGGTACATTATTCTTAGTGTGTAGGCTTTTGTCTTCATTCTTGTTGCCTAACAATCACGAGATGGCTGCTGTAGTGCCAGCCACCACATCCATGTTCCGGGCAGGAAGAAGAAGTTGCAAAGAGTCAAAAGGACATTCTAGCTGAGTCAGACTTTTAAAATAAGCTTTCCTGGAGACTTCCACATCACCAACAGAATTGGGTCCGAGGATCACTCTTAGATCCATCAAAGAATATGATGGGAAAATGCCAGAAATAAAGGGGTGTTGGTTCAATCAACTAACAATGTCTGGACAAGAACGGAAGAAGAAACATGGAGATTGAACTACTTGGAATGACCTGTATGTAGGTCCTCGACTGCAGGAGCCTGGGTCCCAGCGTGGTATGGTAGATGGGGGTGGGGTGGGGGGGTGGGGGGGTGGGGGGGTGTGGGGGTTGGGTGAAATTTGACCTTAGGACAGGTCCGCACTGTTCAGAGTTACAGCCTTACAGCCTTCAGGGAAGGGTTTTCCTCTGGGGAAGGCTCATAGGAACCTGATTTATTGATTGATTGATTTATTAAAATTTTTTTTTCTGGTATTGCAATTGTGTTCTTATTTGTTGTATTTGGTCCATATTAACAACTAGGACACAAAACTAAAATCTTTTAGCACTTGGTGAAACGTAGGCAGCTGGTTTAGTAGCAAATTCACTGGAGGGAGGGAAGATGGACTGCTTAGGTACTTCCTGCCTCAGCAGAAACCAAGGCAGAACCAACCCTGAGCTCAGGGCTGGTGGCCCCAGCTGAGAGATGCTGGGAAGAGACATGGCCACGAAATGAAGTCAGTGTGTCTGATTTGCTATACATGTAACTACTCTGTGACCTTCTTGAAACCAGAAATTGAGTCTTATTCATCTCCACGTCCCCAGAGCCCAGCATAGTTCTTAGCACATAGTAGCCCTCCATTAACTTCCATTCATATTTTTAAGATGGGATGAGTCTTTCAACTCTCCAGAAAACTGTCTCATTTTGATACACACGGTTCATTCAGTCTTCTGTTCATTTCATTTTTCTTGGCAAGACCAGCTCTGGTGACAACTGGGAAGTAGTGATATGCTTCTGTAAGAGCTTTTCTTTCTTACCCCGTCATGGTGACAAGCCCCTCCCTGAGCCACCGGATAAGTTATTATGGAAAAACACAGGCTCTGTGGTCAGAAAGAAGTAGCTTCTAATGACTGGGTATGAAAGCCAACTGTAAACCTATGATGATTCAAGCAGGTGGCCCTGGCTCAGAGCCAAGTAAATCAAAAGACAGAGTATAAAGTATATAAACAGGCCCAAGTATATTGTAGCAATTTAGTGTACAATAAAGTCAGGGCAATGATTTTAATCAAAGAATTACTAACAGTTTGGAAATTAAATTTCAGGGTACATTAAAGATTTTACTTTAAAAATTCCAAAACACTAGGATACATATATGTTGATTTTTATGTTCCAGTCAAAGATGGAATTTTAAAGATTGATTAGTGCATTTGACAACCTACAAGTTTAAGTTTGGCAAATTACCACCATAAATTAGAAAAATAACATGAGTTGGGACATCTATTTGCAACATATATTACAGAAAAAGGTGTGATAATCTTCATATATTAAGAGTGTTTACAAATCAGTAAAATAAAAGATAATTTCCCTGGTTAAAAAATAGAAAAAAGACATAAATGGCAATTCACAACAGAAGTGATGCAAATGACCAAGGAACACGGAAACAGCTCAGTTATCACTACTAATTAGTGAAATAAAAATTTAAACAGATGTCATTTTTTTTTACTGCAAAATTGGTAATTTTGCAAAAGATGGCAGTGTTTGAGTTTGAGAACAGGGTGCTTGCATACACTGACTTAACCTGGTACCTACAACCTTTTCGGAGCGTGATTTTATAATATATACAAAAGCCTTAAAATGTGCTTGTTTTTAGATCTAGAAATTCTGTTTGTAGGAATTCATCTTAAAGGGCAATTCTGGGGACAGCAAAGATTTATGTGCAAGGATATTCATCACATCATTGTTTATAACAGAAAAAACTTAGAAACAACCTAATTATCTAATAGGAGAATGGTTAAATACAGTTTGGTAGGGCAATGCAAGGGAGTATTATGGGACAATGAAAAATGACGTGGACAATAAGGAATCATGATTAGAACACGTAAAACGACAAACCAGATATATAATAATATGCATAACATGATTCCATTTAAAATGTGCGTATGAGTGTATGTGTGCATACATGGAAATAAAAGCAGATATCTTTATGGGTAACTTCTCAGTGAGTTTCAGTGTTCTCATATATAGCTACCACTTGTGTAAGCAGTTTTAGAAACAAATATTTAATTAAAACAAAAACGCTGAACTTAACAATTTACTAGCTGTATTATCTTCGGCAAATTACTTAACCTCTCTGAGCCTCAGTTTTATCCCTGCAAAATTTGCATAACAAATCATCCCTTAGAATTGTGGTGCAGATGAAATGGGATAATACGTATGAAAGCTCCTGATCTGTATTAATCACTCAATAAAAGCAATGCCCTTTATTTTCTCTCACGTATTCTCTCTCCCTTATCAAACGTGCACATAGGAGAGGTCCTATTTTACGATGAATTGAAATTAATATCTCTTTCCCCCCAGATAGGTTTTATTCTATGATGGGGTTTTTGTGGTGAAATGAAAGGTTTGTTTCTATAACTTTCTAAATAAAGAGTAAGTGAGTCATTTTCTAACTTGTAGAAAAATTGAAGTCAACGCCTGGGAATTTTCTCAGTTAAAATTTTCCCACTCCAAAACCACATCAGAAACTTGTTCTTAAACACTTGTCTCCTGCTACTGAAATGACTGACCAGAACTAGAATCTGTATTAGCAAAGTTACATGTGGTTATTTGACTAGACCAGGGTTTCTGCAAAGCCTATGCTGATTGTGTGGCTGGGACCAGTATGGGAACCATGTCACCAGAAGGAGCGTTCTCATGGGTGCAGGTGCGAGAACTCCTGGTTCCCCCCACATCATAATCATAACCGGACGAAGCAGGTGCCCGGCGAGGGAGTGGCCATTAGGTGGGGTGTCGGTCACGCTGCGTAGCCCCCACCTTCCTGCCCAACTGCACAACGAATGATAGGTTAGCGTTATGGGAATGCCACGCGTGATTGCGCCATGCGCCGTGGGTCGCGTGCTCTGGGGCAGAAACAATACACTGAAAAATTGGCAGCTCTTCCTTTAAGCCCAGCAATAATCCCTGGCCAAAATTAGACTAAGTTGACAATTCCCATTGATTGCGCTTTTTAAAATATGAAACTGCATCCCAGAAAACCAGTCACTCCTCCCCCCCCAAACGATGTAAAAATGGCCCGTGGCCAGCTCTCTCCCGGGGTTCCTTAATAACCTCGTCCTGGTGTTGGTCAGGCCTCGGTCTCTGAGCCCCAGCTCAGCCACGAACTTCATTAGAATCCGGCTCTGTGTTCCTGGCAAACAGCTGCCTCCTGAACTTGAAAACTGATGGGGAGAAAAGTGGTCCCTGCAGTTCCTATCAGCCTTAAACAGAAACATCTGCTCCTCGGGAGCCTTTGGCTGGCTTGGGTCGCGGCGAACGCTGGCATTCCGCATTCCGGGGCTGGCGACAGTGCTGCCTCCCAGCAGTGACATCAGCGAGAGAACGGCGGTGGGGGGCCGCGGGCCCGGGGGAGCAGGCTGCCTGCCAGGAAAACGAAGCCTGAGCCGCACATTTTACAAAGCTTTAAAAGCACAAATCCTGGCTTAAAAGGAGAAATATTGCCAGGTGGTGAAAAGTGCTCCTGAAGAAAGAAGAAAATAAATAAGAGAAAGCTGATTGAATCCAGGAGTTCTGAGCCTTTTGTTCTTCCTTCCCTACGGGCCCAGCAACAAATGAAGATTTCTGGTGTGGAGGCGTCCTCTGAGAACAGTGCTTTTCTTCTATGCAGCTTTTTCTGGCATCTAAGCACATTTCTGTGTTTTAGGCACAGATTAAATAGGGTGACATAGGTAAGAGGCCTGGCCCAGAGCCTGGATACACAGTCCCTTCTTCCTCGTTATCTTCTTGACCCTCTTCAGACGATCTGGGTCCTAAACACTTCCTTTCTTTCTGCTTTTGGATGAAGACACTGAAGCTCCTGGAAATGAAGGGCTTGTTTAAAGTTCTTTTGGGCTCTTACAGTGCTGTGTTCACACGCCTGTCACAGCATTTGTGTAAGCCACACAGGTCCATGGGCTGTAATCATAAACCAACGTTATGTTTGCCTTCCCATCCCCCCAAGTCTGCTCTATGGGACTAGCCCATTCCCTGTCCGTTGGTGACTGCTGGGCCAGGCCCCACGACTGACCCCTGTGGTCCTGAGAGGGAAGAAACACTCGCAGTCATGCGAAGTTGTAAAACAGAATCCTAGTCCCATGTAAAATCAAAAGTTACAACCTGCTTGAAAGTTGATCGATGCTCCCAGTGCTGAGCCTGGTGCAGACAGCGAAGTCAGGGAGGGGTGGCTGTCAGCTCCTCTCTTCCTCCTTTCCTTGCTTTTCCTCCTCTTCCTCCTAATCTTTCCGCCACCAGCTTCTGATCCCACAGGGTTGGGGTTTGAGGGAGAGGAGGTAGGGGGGAAGCCGCATCCTGTGTGCCCGGTACTTGAGGACTCTGATGCCACATTTTCTGCCCCTCGGGGGCATAAGGGGCTTTTTCTTTTGGGGGCACGTTTGTCGGTTTTTTGTTTTTGTTTGCTTTTCACTCCGTTTGTGAGGCCCTTTCACCTGTAGCTCCCTTGGTGTGATGCATATTGCTTGGATCTATCTCTTCCTCTTTATCTGGCCCAGATACTTCCAGGGGTGCCTCTAGCTTCTCTCTGCTGAGGTCCACTGCCCCTCTAAGTGGCCCTGTTGGATATGGTCTAAAACCATACCCGTCCATGGGAGACACACATGTATGTATGCTTTGTCCTGACACACTGGGAAAGGAAGAACCCAAAGGCTACCATCTCTGCTGGAGTTTGCCTATCAACAACTAGCTAACCTATCTCTCACCCTTCATATTTCTCAGTAGGAAACAGACACCAGTCCTTTATGCCTTCCAATTTAGGGAATATGTATTAAGTACTCTGGGGCTTCTATGGAAGTCCCATAACCCCCTCTCTAAGCTCAGGGTGAGGTACAGACACCCCAGAGCGCTCTCCCTTGGTAAGGCGTGGGATTCACAGACCATCAACAGCTAGTTCTAAAAATCCTCTCTTAATCTCCTTTCCTTGAAGTCTTTGACACCAGCCTTGGCTTAGGAGAGTGTCTCTTCCCCTGGGAGGTAGGGTTGGGGTTGGAACTGAGCCCAGCTTTCTCCAAAGAAGCTGTCTTCAGACTCCTTCCCTAACCTCCACTCTTAATCCTTGGCGTGGGTGGGAGGTTCAAGAATTGTTCAACTCCACACATTTAGAGAGCTCTTTGGTAAGTTCTGCATGTGCCACGGGTCCCCCTTGGAATGTAATACCTACTGTCTTTGGTGCAGGGTCTCAGCAGCATGCTGTTCTCAGGTACATCCCCCACTTGCTCCTGAGCTCCAGGAAGGCAGATGTGGACCTGGGTGAGCTCTGTTTTCAACAACCAGCACACGGTCAGTGCTCGGTGAGTCCTTGCTGAACCATTGAAGAAATGCCACAAATTCTCTTTTACCCAATAACCAGTAATTTACCGAGCAAAGAAACGATCAAATGCGGGGCCCTATGCTGGTGCAGAAGGAGGCAGCAAAGAGGACCCAGACAACAGGGGGTGCGTGCAGAGCGCTTGCACACTAGTGGTGAGGACTGCGCTACTGGGTGTAAAAGCGTTAATGAGTGGCTGCTTCCGGGGCTGGGCTAGGGGAAGCACAAGATAAGTCTGGAATAGCTTGGTGACAACGTGTAAAAAAATTGCTTTAAAAATATGTCAGGGCCATGTTAAAAGGACACAGAAACCAGTTTGAAGGAATTCCCAATGACCAAATCTGATACACATTAGGCAATGAAATAAATAATGATAGTAATGGATTATAATACATAGAAGAAGATCATTATCTAGGCATCCACTCTGGCATATGTGTAAATGATGAAATACACATGCTGAAGAGAAGGGGAAGTGCTTCATTACAGTAGGATTCTAACTGTTGAATACAGAAGGAATCGTGAACGAGGCACACACCAGAGTAATGATTTTTTTCAGGAAAAAATCACCAAAAGATGGTAAAATGAATGGGCAAAAGTATGATGAGAAACAGGATTTTCACATAATCTCAAAGTATCTCCTTCTCAGATACTTACTAATTACAAAACCAGCAACTTTCCAGTGGAGAAGCCAGCAGGTTCCACTTTATCGAGTGACAAAGTTAAGACCACTAGTGATGAAACACATAGTGACATCAGGTGCACCCTGATCTGACATACTGAGAAGGGCACCACTTCACTCCAAAGGTTTTCTTGCCAAAAGGTCATTGAATTTAGATATGAGATGCTGGATTTCGAAGTTTGGATATTAGGAAAAATCCAAATTTGGGAACATTCTATAAAATAACTGGTCAACACTCTTCAAAAAATATTAAGGACACAAAAGACAAAGACAGAACTTTTGGAGACTTGGAGGAGACTGGAGGAGACATAACAACTAAATGCAAAGAATATCCTGGCCCAGAAAAAGGAACATTAGTAAAACAATCAGAGACATTTGAATAAGGTCTGTAGATTGATTCACAGTATTGTGCCAATTTTGATTCCCTACTTTAGATCATTGTACTGTGGTTGCATTAAGATGTTAACATTTGGGGAAGGCAGACAAGGGCATATGGGAATTATTTATACTATTGGTGCAGCTTTTTAAAAAATAAGTCTAAATTTGTTTCAAAGTTCAAAAATAAAACTTAAAAGTTAAACTTTGCGTAGTGACATTCACTGGCCTTTGCCAATGGGCCCTGGCTACCTTCCTGGCTCATCTCCCACAGCCCCACATCCTTACCCTTTGCTCAAATAGTTCCCCAAACTTCAACTGCAAGTAAAGACTTAGGTTGTATTTTCCCAAATGATTATTTAAGAGCCAACATGCCTTATTTTCAAAAACTTAGTATCTCTCTCTTGAAGCTTGTCTGAATCTTGACTTTTTCAAGCATCATGGTCCCAAATGAAGTGGGTTCCACTCCATATCCACATTCAGAATCCGATCAAAGCCTGCCGTTGCTTCTTAATGGCCACATGGTGTCGCTATTGGCACTCTGTCCTGCATACTCTCCCAGGCTGGGTGCATTCAAATCTCTGCAGAGACGCGTGGGAATTTCTGAGAATGAGCCACTCTCTCTTCCCCAGCACGGCTGAAAGCACTCCAACAACTTGAGATTGTTGTTCTCAGAGTACAGCCCTTTCAGTTTACATCCACAGCCTCCTTCCAGAACCCATCTCACCCTGGAAACACTGGTTTGGGATTGGGGCTGGCACCTCACAGCTCCTAGACCCTCTACCTTCTCTCCTTGGACCCTGACCTTCAAAACGCCCCAGGTAATGGAGGTCCTCGTTCTTTCCCACTCAGAGGGGAGACTGTCCAGAGTGAAGCCTCTAAAGGATACTTCCCAAGTAAGTCTGAGGTGTTGGCACCTACCTTTCTGGGAGGGAATAGGAATTCCAATATTATTTTCGGGCTCCTTTCTCATTTGACAAGAGAAAAAAATCGAGCCCTGTGACACTGCATGTATTCACTGTTTCCAATGCATATTTATCAAGTGCCTGCTCTGTGCTGGGCCCTGTGCTAGATTCTAGGGATTTGTAAAAGAGAAAGACACAGCCTTGATTGCAAACCTACCGTGTTTCCCCGAAAATAAGACCTAGCCAGACCATCAGCTCTAATGGTCTTTTGGAGCAAAAATTAATATATAAGACCTGGTCTTATTTTACTGTAATATAAGACCAGATATAATATAATATATTATAATATAATACAATACAATACAATACAATACAATATAATATAATATAATATAATATAATATAATATAATATAATATAATAACGCTGGGTCTTATTTTACTATAAGACTGGGTGTAATATAATGTAATATAATATAGTATAATATAATACTGGGTCTTATATTAAGTTTTGCTCCAAAAGCCGCATTAGAGCTGGTGGTCTGGTCAGGTCTTATTTTCAGGGAAACACGGTAGATGCAGAGGCCATGGAGCAAATGAAGAGACATGAGGGCTCCATAAGAATAGGGTGCTGTGGAAACACGCGAGAAAGAGGTTGCTAACAGAGTCGACCATGGGGGACAGCCCTTGAGTCCTAGGGGACAAAGGTACTGGCTGGTATATGACGGGAGAAGGGAGGAAACACATTTGTCTCCAAGGAAGCAGCAAGTTAGAAGATGCTAAGTCTGAATTTGAGCCCCTAATGTGTTTTCACAACTGGCTCCCCAACACATCTAGTGTTGTTCCATTTTGTTCCTCTGCATCTCTGTGCTGGTCTGTGAGCTCCAAGCGGGTAAGGAGCTTGTCTGCAGTGTCGACCATCTTCTCAGTGCCTGGGCCATGGTGGAGTGTCAGTTTAGAGAAATGATGAATTAAAGAAATGCCTTAATATGTTAGTGACAATACAAGTAGTGGTTCCATCTAGCTGGCAAAGCAATGTGTGGGGGCCAGCAGTTGCCAACGATGGGTCAACTAGAACTTGTGTGCTAAGCTGAGGAGTTTTCAGTTCATCTTGAAGGCAGTGGGGAGCCTTGGGATACACTGAAAGGAAGAACAACACAATCACATTTGTGTTTTAGGACTAGCTCTGCACCAGCCAGGAGCATCACAGGAGGGGACAATGGGAGAGATAGTGAGACCATAGGAGGATCTCATGGAGTTTGGGCAAGTAGCAAATAGGCCCTGCACCATGGCTGTGTGGCGCTGAAGAGAAGGAATGTGGCAGACACCACTGGGGAAGCAGGGCTGACAGGGCACTGTGGTGACAAAAAGGACTCTGGCGGGATCTGGCAGGGTCATGAGCGGGATGGCTCTGACGTTCCCTGCCAGAAGGCTTCGCAGAGGACAAGCTTATTTGGAGGAGACATGAGTTTAGTTCTGGATTCTTGGAGTGAGTGGTGCCCGTCTAGAGGACACTCCAGAGGAAATGTCAGGCAAGGCACCGGACATGTGGGTCTGAAGATGAAAAGGGAGGCATTGGCTGGTGAGGGTGATTTGGGACTTGTCAGGATAAAGATGGAGGTAAAGCCATGGGTCTGAATGACAGCATCGAAAGGGATAAGGTTGAGAAGGTGTATTCTGGAGGAGCCATGGAGATTATCAACAGGGGGGAGAAAAAATGACCCAGAGAAAAGACTGAGAGAAGTAGGAGAATTCAACAGGCCATTGAGCTGCTGAAGTCAAGGAAGAAGATGTTTTTAGAAGGCAGGAGTGGTCTACAGGGCCAAATGTAGTAGCAAGATGTAACCAAATAAACACTGGACACTGCCCATTAAGTAGGCATCTGGTGGCTCTGGTGGAGAGGCGGGGTGAGCCATGAGGGGAGGGGACACAGTCACTGCTCTAACCACATGGACCCCTCTCTCCACTCCCCCTCACTTTGATACTTCCGTCCCTGTACCTGGGCTTTTCATGAGCATGACCTCCATTTCCCACCTCTGTATCCTTCCAGTCCCATGTCCAAACTCACCTGTTGTCTGTGTCCTGCCTCCTAGGCAGAATGAACACCTCCTTCGTTTGTGGTCCTAAGTCACACCTCTTAGGACACTGTGTTATTAGCATGACTCGAATGGGGTGCTATTGCTATATATAAGCTATAATCCATGTATTTGTATCTGAATGTCCTCGGTACCTTTCTGTCTCGTTGTCTCTCTCACTCTGACCCCCAGGGCCAGTTTCCTCCACTGCATCCTCAGAAGGTGAAGCCAGAAACTGAAACGCTCCAAGAAAACGCCCTCTTGGGTGTGGTAGGGTTCTCGAGGGAGAGTTTGCGTGGCAGTATTTCGTTGTCTGGCCGAGGTCATACTGGGCCTCAGGAAAGGGAGGGAAGGAGGCCAAGGGAGAAGGGGGCCAGAGTCTCAGAGGATGAGCTGGACAGTGAGTGGAGGCCTGGCTGTCTTGTGTGGGATGGAAGGGGAACCTTCACTTCCCACCCCCATGCAACTGAACAAACAGGTGGGAGTTTCTTCCTCAGTTCTGAGTTCAAGAGGGGCTGGGAGGAGGTCCCCATCCATAGGACCCTCTGGTTCAATGTAGCAGGGCCCTTTGGAGGCCAGGGGTTGGGTCTTTCCTCCCTTTGTTTCCTGGGGGTGCTGGGTAAACACTGTTGAATTGCACTGAAAAGCAGAATCGAGACCCCAATGAATCATGCTCTCTTTTCTTATCATTTCCTCCAACAAAGACATCAGAAGCTCAAAGCAAGATACGTGGGAACTTGGAAAGCCTCTGCAAAGCCCTCAGCTTCCTTCGGGATGGGGTTAAGCCTACCCCTGGGGCCTGGAGCTGAGCTGGGAGGCCACCAGGTGCTGCCCTGTCTCAGGAGACCCGGCAGGCTCTCCGCTGAGCGCTGTCAGTCAGTGTAACATTTCACACTGCCATTGATTTTTATGTCTTTCTACACTAATTAGACATGTTATTACTAATCTTTGATAATCACCACAAGGGGCTTGTGGAAAGTCTCTGAGATTTCAATCTAGATTAAAAATAAGAAACATTATCACCTCTGGGAAAATGCAAAGAAAGCACATGTTATTTTAATGTTTAAATCAATAAAGCTGTCCTGCTTCTGTTTTGTGCTGGTATTGATGAAATTTATAAAAATCCTGTTTAAATTTCCTTCTGTCCATCTCATCCCTACAGAGGCGCCCAATTGATTTCTCTGAGGGCATCTGAAGTGGGCTGCAGTGGAAAGACTGACAAAGGCTCACGTGCCCTCGGGCCTGATAGCAGAGACTGGCGGGGAGGGGTCAAGCGGGAGGTGGGAGGGGACACAGAACCTAGTTTCCGCTCCTTTATTTTGATTCCCATTGATTCCTCTTATTAAAGAAGCATTTGAACTCACAAGAAGGGAGAAAATCCTTTCTTCCTTAATTAATCTCTCTTCCAATTGCTAGATTGCAAACTTTGATTGCAAAACAACCTGCTTGCCCCAGGCAGATTAAATCATGGGGGGGGGGGCATGAGGTAGGAAGGGGAGGTGAACATCTTAACCAGGCGCCCTGTCATCGGGGAACAGAGAAAAGAAATTATTTTTGAACTAAGAGAACGCAATCTTGCACGGTCTTTCAAACAATTGAAACTAATGTGTTGACACTGAAAGAAAAATGAGCCTCCTTGAATGTTGTGTAGAGACAGACTAATTTGTAATACCTCTGATCAGAATTGAGCTGGCATATGGACCTGAAGTGAAAGAAAGCACAGTTAACTGTTTGCCAGGCATAGTTGGGGGTGGGGTGGCAAACCCATCTCCATATGACATTGCCACAACAATATTTCTGGCACCAGCAACGGGGACAGCTGGTGCACCCGGAAGGGTGCCATCGTGTACCACAACTCGGGAGGCAGCCTGTATTTGCACGCCTGCTGTGTGCGCCCAGAGCTGTACTTAGCTAGTGGGGAAGCTATATTTTGCAGCTCCACCCATCCGCCCAGGAGCTTCTGCTCCAGTCTCAGCCATATTGGGGTATCTGGTACAGCAGAAGAGTCTATATGACGATTGGTAGGAGTCCAGATTTATTCCTAGGGGAAGATCTCCTTATTTCTAAAACCCCCAGGACTGCTGAAGTACCTCTGTTATTTTGCCCCAAACATTGTTTTACAGATCTGTTTCCCCACCAGATTCTGAGCACCTTGAGGGCAGGAGTTATGTAATAAAAATGATGGTGGAAATAATTGTGATAGTAATAATTATTGTTACTATATGTTGATCACCTCCTATGTGCCAGCTCTGACTTAGGCACCTGACTTACTTTTTCAGCAGCTCATTTACTATCCCAATAAGGTCTTAGCTTAGCTGCTAAAACAAAATACCATAGACTGGGTGGCTTAAGCAACAGACATTTGTTTCTCACAGTTGTAGAGGCTGGAAGTCCAAGATTAAGGTCCTGTTGTATTTGGTCCATGGTGAGAGCCCCTTTGCTTGCTTGTTTCTCGCTGTGTCCTCACATGGTGTAGAGAGAGAGAGAATGCTTTCTAGTCTCTCCTTATAAGGGCACTAATTCCATCACGAGGGCCCCACCCTCCATAGCAGCAAGTATCATTATTGTCATTATTAATCAAGAAATTGAAGTTTAGAGAAACCCAATGACTCTCCCGAGGCCACTCAACCAGTGGGTGGCATAATTGGACGTGAGCCCAAACTTTCTACCTCAAAGCCAGCCCTTTTCCCATCTGGCCACACTGTCCCCTGAGCTGCGCCCAGGTCTGCGTCTGTGCTGGTGCTCAATGACGCTGGTTGAAAGATGGAGAATCTTATTGCTCTGTAACTTCTAACTTCTTGTGATATTGACTTTCTAAAGTGCATCTTCAATGAAGCTCCCCTAATGGAGAGGCTCTAGGGAACCCAAACCTTTTCAATGAACCCTAGTCTTACTCAGAGACTTCAGCTCAAACACCTCTGTTCACAAGGAAAGGAAAGCAGCATTCATTAGACTTATATTTCCATCATCATCACAACCGACTTTTACAGATGAGTACATAGTTTCAGAGATTTTTAAATGAGCAACTTGTCCATGGTCTTGAGGCTGGTAAGCAGCCAAGCAGTGACTGTAACCCAGGGCTGCCTTTTTATTATTTGACAACACTGCCTTCATTAGCCAGCATGGCATTGTGTGAGAAGACCAGGGGCTCCAGGCACCATAAATTCCAGAGAACCCCATCCCCACTCCACTCAAATGCTGCATTTCTAGCTTTCTCTTGGACAGGTGGTGGCATTTTAAACTCAACGTAGATGGGCTCATGTAACTAAATTCAGGCCAGTATGATGTGTGTGGAAATCCCTTCAAGCCAGAACAGTTCACCCTGAACTTCCTCCTTGCAGGTGTGGAAATGCCACAACTTCAAAGTCAAGAGTAAAGATGAGGTTCTGGTTCCCTGTAGCTCCTCATGGTGCAGATGCTGCCTACCCTTCCTGCGCTGTCACACAGGAGAGAAATGCATTTCTATCTTGTCAAAGCCACAGCATCCGGGGTTCTTCGTGCAGCGGTTTGCTTGCTCTGCTCCTCTCACCTCTCCGCTGCCTTGGACAATGGCTTCATTCAATCTCAACCCTGATGACATGACCTCACTCTCTATTCCTCATCCCCACAGATGATGGCGTGGAATGAAAGCACTAAATTCATACTTGGAAGATGGTAACATCCAGAAAATGAAATTATTCCCACCTCAGTGCACAGAAAGAAACCAGGATGTGTTGAGTACATTCTATTTCAGATACTTGAACCAACTTTATGACTAATCGTGTTACTTCCTTAAGTTAAACTCTTCAATGACCTTCAGATGAAGTTCACACTTGGCTCTCTCAAAGCCTGTTTGAATAAGGTAAGATAGAGCTAAATCACATTGGTGAAGAAGGAAAGCCCAGACTCCTTAGTTCACCACGTGAGACCCTCCCCGGTTGGGTCTGTGCTCCCCCTCCCCCTCTGCTGCCTCCTCCCACTTTTTTGTCATTTCATCTCCTGGCACATGCCTTTGCCCTTGCAGGGTGCTCTGCCTGGAACACCAGTAATGTCTGGTCTACCAGAAGGCTCTACCTCATCCTTGGAGACAAGCTCAACACCTTTCCTCTATGAACTCTCCTCTACCTGCTCTGCTATTCAGCACAGTTGATTCCGCCTTCACTGCTGACTGTGCTATGTACACTACTGCACACAGCAGACACGCAGCTCTGTGGCTCTTTGTTATCAATCCCGGGCTAGAATACGGGCTCTCCCAAGGCAAGAGCCTCGTCTTACCCGTTGGTTTGTGTGGGTCCTAGCACAGTTCCTGGTACGTGCAAGGGTCCCAGTGAATACTGAATGAACTTACAATCCTAAGAGCAACAATGTGAGGTCCATATGATCATCCCCATTTGTAATAAGAAAAGCTGACTCAGAGACATTCTGATTTTCTCAGAACAAAGGTATTTAGGAAGTGCCAGACTTGGGATTTGAACATAGATCTGTCTTATGCCAAAATCCATGCTTTTTATGTCACCTTACAACTGCCTTTTGATATCCCTACTAAGTAGAAAGTGAATTCCTTTCAGAAAGAGAGAATTTTTTGGGTTAAATGTGTCTAGATGTCTCTTTCATCTTAATGTGGATTTATTCAGGGCAAAACAGAATTTCCCTGACTGATGGTAAAACTGAAATAAAAAGCAGTGGCCGTCACTCTCCAATAAGCCTTATCCACATGCTCAGGGCATGAGGTCCTCACAGGCTCTGGAAATGGCCCCAAATTTATGCATCCTCCCTCCCTCCCTTCTTTTCTCCTTCTTCCCTCCTCTCTCTTTCCCTCCCTTCTCCCCTTTCTTCCTACCTCCCTTTTGAAGGACAAATCACAGAATTGGGCTTTCCCCTCTACAGTTCCTATCTAGAGAAGGTGGATTTATTTTGGGCCATTGGCAGCAGAGCATGTCTCTTGCTGTGACCTCCATTTTGGGGACTTAGCAGGTGATGTCTGAGCTGCATCCAACACACCAGCAGGTGGGGCCTGCGGCTAGTTTGGCTTCCATCAGCCTGTGTTTGGAGTGTCTGGAAATCAGGACTGGCTTTCTCTTACATCTCCGACTTTCCTTTTCCCACCAGAGGTTGGTTTTAGTTTGCTTGGGGTCCAGTCCAACCAGCCCCTTGTGTTCCCCGTATGTTCTCTTCCTAAACCAGCCAGCTCCATGGTTTCTCGAAAGCTCTGCCTTGCTCTTTCTTTTCTTTTTTTTTTTTGTTTAAAAAGATTTTATTGGGAAAGAGGAACAGGACTTTATTGGGGAATAGTGTGTATTTCCAGGACTTTTTCAAAGTCAAGTTGTTGTCCTTTCAATCTTAGTTGTTGAGGGCGCAGCTCAGCTCCAGGTCCAGTTGCCGTGTTAGTTGCAGGGGGCAGAGCCCACTATCCCTTGTGGGAGTCGACCTGGCAACCTTGTGGCTGAGAGCCCACTGGCCCATGTGGGAATCTAACCGGCAGCCTTCGGAATTAGGAGCATGGAACTCTAACTGTCTGAGCCACCAGGCCGGCCCTGCCTTGCTCTTTCTACCCTCTGTCCCATCACTCCAGCTTTCCTTCACCAATGGTCTTGCGGGATAGGAATGTCGGACACAGGACACCACTGAGGAGGTGTAAGGCGGGTCCTCTGAGTGGTTGAAGCAGCTCAGTGTTTCCCAGCAGATCAAACACACACACACACACACACACACACACACACACACACACCTCACTGTGGCCCTGCCATACTGTTAGTTGTCTATCCTGCGCTAGACTGTGAACTCTGAAAGCAAGAGCCTCATCTTATTCATTGCTTTGTGAGGGTTCCAGCACAGTCCCAGGCACCTGGAGGGATACCAAGGCACGTTGGGTGATAGTTGTTATCTCAAAGCCAATCCAGTGAGGTCCATATGACTATCCCCACTTACGTGCTGGCACCTGAACAGTGGTCTTTGGGGGAATCATTCAAAAAAATGCATGAAGATTTTGCATTTTGTTCTAGTATATATCTAGTATGCAGATTACAGTATAAAAAAAACAAATTTTAAACAAATCATAGCCTTACGGGTAACTCTCTAAATTCTCACAACAGCCCTTTAAGAAGGCAATCTGCTTATCCATTTCTTACAAATGAAGAAACTAAGGCTTAGAGAGGTTAAGAGTCCTGTAGTTGTAGGTGGCCTAGCTAAGGCTTGAACCTTGTTCTGCCCTGTGCCAGAGCAGTACCCTTCACCGTACTGACGCCCTAAACCACAAGCCCAGCTGACACTTCCGGGGCCATTGTGTGGTGATTCCCTAGCACTGGGCCCTGAACTGAGCCCTCCTACCAGAATGCACATGCGAGCAAGAGAAACAGAGGCTTAAAGGACTGCACTGTTGCGAAATATATTCTGGTGCTGGAAGGGGGGGTCTTGAGAGGGATTTAAAGAGCAATTGTACCAGCTCTTATGCTGCATTGATAAGCTTGTCTGTGAACTGTAACATATGCAGCCCGTAATGAATAAGACAGAGATTTATTAGAGTATGTCATATTCAGTTAAGTACTTTATATGTAAGAAGAGTATTTCACTTGTACACATTACATTTTCAATGGGTTTTCAACCATTTTCAATCAATTATTTTTAACTCCTTGCATTATATTGATGGTTAAATTAATTACAACAATTACAAGTCAAAAACCCATATTGTCCAATTATAATTTAATTCATTTTAGCTCCTCTCTTTGAGTTTGGATAAAAAGCTAAAACACTAGAAAATGCTGTAATTTCTCTAGAATCCTGTCATTGTGTTCTATGTCTCTGTGGTGGTTTAAAGATGCGATAGGGGCTCAGCAGGGGGGTTGGCCAGTTCCTCAGGTCACCCCACAGGGTAGCCAGCCTGCCTGGTTCCAATGGATTCAACAATTTGCTACTTGTTGTAACCTTAGACAGTTTACTTAATCTCTCTGTGCCTCTGTTTCCTTATCAGGAAAATGGGGTTAGTGATACAGTCTCTGCTTCATGGGGCTATTCTGAGGACTAAATGGGTTAGTGTGGCTGACCCCCTGGAACAGGCAGTTAGCTCCACATAACTGCTGGCTCCAACAATCGTCACTATGGTCTAGGGGAAGATGGCAGGCGGCTTTATCTCACAAGTCAGTTCCAATCCAGGAGTGATGTTTTTCTGGAGCACTGTATGAAGGCAAACCCCAAGGCCTAGCCAAGCTCAGCATAGAGAGTGCAGGGATCGATTAGAGATGTCTGCCATGGGCACAACAGTTGGGAGATATGAAGGTGAGACTCAAGCTCTGCTAGGGCTGGGCTTATGTATGTTCTAGTCCCTCCTCTCTCCTTAGTATCCAGCATAGATAGTGCTTGGCTCCTCCCAGGACAGGTGGTGATGACAGTGCGGAGCCCTTGCATCTAGCCCTGTCTGAGGCCAGCCCTGCCTCGGACAACTCAGTCATTCGGCTGACAAATCCCCTTCTCTGCTTCAGTCAGTTTGGGGTGGGTTTTCTGTCATGAGGAACAAAAGGTTTTTTTTTTTTTTTTAATTTTATATTTTGCAGCTTTCATGCCTATTTTATTGAGTTTGAGTTAATTTAATTGCAAAGTTCCATGCTCATGGTATAAACATTCTTACAAATATTATTCAGCCTTAAAAAAGAAGGAAATTCTTTAATATGCGACAACATAGATGAACCTTGAGGACATTATGCTAAGTGAAATAAGCTATTCACAGAAAGACAAGTACTGCATGATTCTACTTATGTGAAATGCCTAGAGTAGTCAAATTCATAGACAGAAAATAGGATGGGGGTTGCCAAGGGCTAGTGGGGTGGAGAGAATGAACAGTTATTGTGTAATGGATATGGGGTTTCAATTTGGGAAAATAAAAAGAATTCTGCAGGCGGATGGTGGTGATGAGTGTACAACTATGGGAATGTACTTAATACCACTGAACTTTGTACACTTTAAAATGGTCAAGATAGCAAATTTCATGTTTTGTGTATTTTCCCACAAAAATATTCATGGTCGAGGAGCACTAAACACCTAGGGGACGAGATGTAAGGTCTGGCTCTGTACTTTTCCCTGCAATCTATTTCAGGCTCCCTGGGCCAGGTGATAATCTTGGTTCTTCTTGCTTTTGCCCAGCACTCCATGTTGATTTCATGCCTTCGACTTTCTCGTACTGCTCCTTCTGCTGGAATCCCTTCTCTCCTTCCTCACTTGCTTCACTCGAATGTGTCTCCCGGCCCAGCTCTGTTGCAGCACAGTGTGTTCCGCCCACGTTGTGTGTCCTCACGGGGCCCTGTCTGCTTCCTGTCTGTCTGCTTCCAGACCTGGAGCTTCCCCAAGGCCTGGTGAGTGTCTTGTTTGTCTCTACAGCTCTTGGACCCAGCACAGAACAGATGCCAGTGACCACCTGGCCACAAGCAGAGAGCTGTGCTGATGCCCAATGTGGTGCCCGACTGCAGGCAGCAGTAATTTCCCGAATGGCTCCTCCTTTCTTTCTCTCAAAGGTGGGGTTTGTTGAGCTTCCTGGTTGCGAATGAGGGTGGACTGTGTCTTTTTCCTGTGGTTTGACATGAATGAGAGCCGCCAGACTGCCTGAGTAGCTCATCTCAGAGCTAGGCTCATAATGATACCAGGCTTGGCCTGCAAGGACACAGGACATCTTGGCCCAGGGCCAAGGGATCTGTCAGTCGCAAGACTGACCCTGGAATGGAATTAAATCCCACGCTTATTTTTTAAAATCTTTCCTTCCCCTGATGTCACAGCAGATGGACAATACTTTCATTGTTTTCTTTTCCCTCTTCTCTGGCAGAAGGCTGCTTTCCCACTAGACCCCCAACTAAGATGAAACAAGTGAAAAACCGAACAAGAAAGCAGAGAAAGAATGGGAAACAAAGGAAATGAGAAGGAGAAAAAACTTGAGAGCAGGGTACGATGGATTGTTGAGATTCTGGGGCAGGCTGAGAAAAGGATGCTTACTTATGGGGGGACACCTGCATTAAGGGTCAATTGGATCACTGTATTTGTGACATCCTGCAATTATTCTATTGTGAGATGAGAGGGAAAGGGAAAGATCTATTGTGCAACCATGAAACCTGCCTTCCAATTCCACGCATCCCTTGAGGTGTCTACTAACCATACCATTTTGTTTATTCAACCTACTGCAATGTGAATTTCCTCTATACTTTGGTTTAATTGTTGGAGTGTGGAGGAACAAAGCAAATATTTGTGCAGCTCGAATGCTGCTCTTGTGATTAGAAGGTAACATCTTTCAGTGTCTGTGTCTGAATTGCAATACACAGGCAGGGGAGTCAATTTGCTTTGGGATCAATAGATGTGGTCTCAATTGGCAGAGAATTTGAGGCTTCCTTTTGAAAGCAGGAGGATGTGGGACAGCTCAATCTCTCAATGCCTGGCTCAATTTAGCATGGCAACTAGGCAGTGGTTTTGTTTCCAGGTTGATTGTTTTTCAGCTCAAGAATAATAAAAACCTTCCCGACGTCTACCAGCTCAGTGTGAATCTTGCAGAAACACAAGAATAAAACAAGTCCCTGATACTTGGAATGTTTCTTCAAGTCCAAGTCCCTGACTTGGAATGTTTCTTCTGCTGGTTAACTTCTAGGCATCCATGAAGTCAAGGAGAATGGCCATCTCATTGGGAAGCCTCCTTCCATTGTCATGTGGGGAGCCCGTGACTGTGTACATCCTTGGTGCTCACACTCTGCCAGGTCTTGGAGGTGGCACTTGTAATGGTGAACCACAGGGGTCATTGTGGTTTTTTTTTTTCTTTATTTTTTGGCTGTTGCATTTTTGATGTCTCTTTGGTTGCAAACAGTAAGAACCCACTTGAGCTAGATAAAGATCTAAAGGAAAATTTTTTATGGGGATATATAGGTGCTCCCAGATTTCAGGAAAGGAATTCACTCAGTCTGTAAGAAGAGACCGAACATAATCAAATCGCAATCAAGTTGGCTTTCTCTATGTCTTGCTTTTTCCGTGTTTCTATTTTCTTCTTGCTCTCTTTTGCCGATTGAATTCTCTTGCTTCCCCATCCATGTGACAAGTAGGAGGTGGTCTCCCCACTGCTCCAGAGTCCAGGCAGCTCTATGAAAGGTCAACACCATGGTCTGTATTGGTTCTCTAGGGCTGCCATTGCAAAGTACCAAAAATTGGTTGGCTTCAAGCACCAGAAACTTGTTGTCCTACCGTTATGGAGGCTAGAAGTCCCAAATTAAGGTGTTGGCAGGGCTATGCTCTCTCTGAAGGCCCTAGAAGAGCCTTGCCTTTCCTATCTCTGGTGTTGGCCACCATCCTCAGTGTTCTGTGGCTCGCAGATGCGTCCTCCAGTCACATGGCCATCTTCTCCCTGGGTCTTCACATTGTCTTCCCTCTGTGTGTGTCTGTCTCTGGGTCCAAATTTATTCTTTTGATAAGGACAGTCATATAAGAGTGGGACACAAGCTAATGTTCTTGTTTTAAGGTGGTTAGCTTTGTAAAGACCTTATTTCCTAAAAAAAGATCACATTCTGAGGTACTGGTGGTTAAGACTTCAACATAACTTTCTCAGGGGGACACAATTCCACCCATAACAGAATCCAACTGTGGTTGCCTGTTAGGAGCAGGTCATGCCTGTTATGTGGCCTCTGTGCGGGGGCTGAGCTACACACAAGTATCCATCAGCCCCTGATGGGGTCAAGGATTCTGCTTTGCCTGGAAAACATTAAGTACTTAATAAGAGCCAGCATCTATGAAACCATTGCAGTGAGCCCTGCATTTTCTTAGCCAGCTACATTATTAAGTTACTTAATCTTCAGGTCAGCTCTGAGATAGATACTACTTTTATCCCCATTTTAGAGAGGAGAAAACAGGCTCAAGAGGAAGTGGCCTAGCTGGCGAGTAAGCATGGCGACAAACTAGAATGAGTTGATCCCGAGTGGTGAGTAGAGACAGGACAAATGAGTGTGAGAGGAGATTGGTTTCTAGAGGGGGATGGGCAAGGAGGATGTCAGCATCCACGAGGTTCACTTGCAAGACGACGCAGCTTGCTCAGACTTTCTAGTACAGACGCTTCGCTTGTCCTTTGTGGTCCACCATCAAACACAGGAGGCCTTCCTTCTACAGCAAGCCTAGAGGCCTTCGGCTGTCCTGCAGCTCCCCTGACCTGCTTGTCTCTGGGCTGTGAGCTCTTAGTTACGGTGTCATGCTGCTCAGTATGCTCTTCTTGGAAAATCCAAAGGTGTCAGTGCCTCCCTTCCTATGCTTCCCCAGGCACCCTCTTCCTGAGGGTATCACTGAAGCTTCCTCCTAAAGTCTCCTTGGTTCCTGAGACAAGTTCACCAGGGCAGGCAGGTCCCTAATGGCCGCAGCCTGCCCCCAGGTGGGTTTTACAAAGGAGACCTGGTGTTCAGCCACTTCATCTTCCTGAAGTCAAGCTCCGGTGCCTCTCATATTCCAGTTACAAATGGAGGTGGTGTCTCTGTGTGGCTGGATTCTGATAGCTGATCTGTTCTCTTTCCTGGGAAGGAGGGGAGAGGAAGGACTCATCTTGTTACCTGGACATTGATGGGGTTTGCTTATGGACGAGTGTCCACAAAACTGAAGGTCTCACCTACTGCCTCTGGACACTAGACACCACTGCTGGATGGGTGCACACTCTGGGACCAGGGCCTTCAGTAGCCAAGCTGACTTGTTGTGGACTTGGGCAATGTGTTTGCCCTGGGCTAGGGGAGCTGTGCACTTCTGTTTCCACCCTCAGCGCTGACCACTGATTCGTAGCTACCTGGTTTCTGGTTCTGCTATGTCCTAGGCCTGTGGCCTTTAGATGTTATTTAATCTCTCTTTACTGGTTGGAGTTTGGTCTGGGAAGCAGAACTAGACATATCTGGAATAAAGAATACATTATAGGGAGTTAGACTTTAGATCCAAGAAGAGTTTCAGGAGATGAGAAGTCACTAATTGGTTTTCTGAAGCCCTGATGAGGAGGAGGCTGGGCATATTCCGCTGCTGAAATGGGCCAGCAAAGGGGAACTCATGTTGAGGTTTATTGGGAGACATTGTGGGTCAGCGGCCAAACAGCTGGGGGAAGGGTAGGTTCACTATCGGTCAGCAGAGTCAACATTTTGGAAGAAGAGTTGGGTGTGGAATGGAGGAAAGAAAAAATAAGCTAGAAGCTGCTGGGCATGTCTGTTCCTATCTATTACTTTATCTGACCCTGCAATCCTTCAGAGACCAATGGCCCCTGCTTCACTTCACTTCTGTCCCACCAAATCTTGCACAATTTCCTCTGTGGCCATCTCTTACTCAGAACCCTATAGGGCAGGGTAGTTATGGGAAACAATCAACACAATTGACAATAGAAAGATCCAGCAAAGTCTGAGTATATTTCCCTCACTTATGAAACAGAGATGATAATGCTGAGTTAGTTTGTGGATCAAATAAGATACTATATGGAAAGCCCACACAGCAGCAACAATAATAGAGTACTTATATTTTGGGGGTACGATTTCTCTACCTACCGTCCGACTGGATTGCCCCTATCCAAGGATGCATTAGCAAAGGAGAAACCTTTATAGGACAATTTGTCGGACTGAGTCTATATGTTTTTAAAGATATTCAACCTGAGGAGACCTCTCCTCTCAAGTTCTTCTCTTCTTCTCTTCTGTCTTTGTTGGTTACGGTGTGGCCACTTGAAGGACCTCGCAAGTCTAGGCATGTGGGCCCGTATGTGCAGAGGAGGGTCCTGGGAACAAGTTAAGTAGAGTGGGGACTCCCACACCCGCTCCCTCATTTACATGGATTCTGTAGGAATTGGATTTCATCACTTGAACCTTCCGTGGAGAATGGCTGAACCTCATTAATCTTTCTTCCAAATTTGCACACGTTTGTTTGCCTTGCTGAGGGAGGCTCCTTCCCCTCCACACCCTGAACCCTGCCCTCCAGCCCAGACTGTGAACAGAAGTGAGACACTGGACACCTGACTCTTTCCGCGTGAAAGACAAGGAGGTGGGCTGAGCCATCACAGTGCCAGTGGCCAGGTGGCCAGATGCTGAGTTCTGCTGCCCATCCTTAGACTCACCGAGGGAGTGATCCCTGGTCCTTAGGTGACACATACTATGTTCCCGCTGTATTAGGTTCTTCATATATGTAGTATAGTGCCTGACAAAGGAGAGATGTTTGCTAAATGGTGGCAGCCAGCAACCTTCTTACCAGCCCTTTTGCTGAAGTTAAGAAAGGGCAATACCTGCCAGATACAGAATGAGGTGTTGTTGCAAGTCCTGGGCCTGTTGAGCACATGTGGGATGATGTGGAGCAGGTTGCTGGGATATTTTCACTGTCGCATCCCAATCGTGTCTACCGGTAACTGGAGTCTTTCCTAGCACCAAAAGTAGCGTGGAATACTACTTCTTGAAAAGTCAAAAGGTCTTTAAGAGGTAGGCAGTATTGCACTCAACACAGGGAATAGCTTTTATCCTGAAGTATTTCAAGGGTTCAGGGTCATCTCGGAGAAGAACTTGAAGATGTGTCACACAAAGGACATTTTTCATAACTCCTTGCAGATCCTCAGGGCTTTCAATGAGATTCAAGAGGCTGAGAGATGGATGTTGTGTGTGTGTGTGTGTGTGTGTGTGTGTGTGTGTGAGAGAGAGAGAGAGAGAGAGAGAGAGAGAGAGAGAGAGAGAGAGAGAGAGAGACAGACAGACAGACAGACAGAATATGATCACGATATCCTGGCTGAATTTTTGGGTGTTGTTACTTAGGTGAGTTAAAACCAAAACCAAAACCAAAAGACAAAACAAATCTAGACCCTTTCTCCTTTCTCACACAAACTCAGACCCAAATAAGGGCTTCTGATAAATGTGTAGTGGTCTCTAGCATAGATCCTTTCAATACTATAGGTTTTGAACGCATGGTAGATACAGGCGAAAGGGTTCAGTGTTTAATGTCAAAGGTTAACGGAAAATGGAATTTGAAGGAATCAGCACTACTGGGTAATTTCTGCAGAAGCAAGGAGTTTTGAGGTTAGGTGATTCTCCCTCAAACTTTCTGAATTCACTCATTCATTCATTTATTCATTCCACTCTCAGGTGTTCAGTAGTTTTTGCCTGTATTTTTTGGTGGCAGCCATCAGTCTCTAATAACTTGAGAATGAATAAAAATCTATGACTGTCGTCAAGGAGAACAGAGTCCATGAGAGAAGACAAATAAGTATTATAGTTTTGCAAGTAATTTTAACCTTTTATACCACAATTACTTTTGCACCAGTCTAATAAATTCTGTGTTCGCTTGACGCTAATATTCGGTTTCTCTTTTGGTAGCCAAATGGACTTGGGGTCAGAAAACAACTGTTTATAGAATATCTTCTGTAGGTGGCGCTAATCTGGGTAAAGAGAGGGGACTCACACATTAATAAGACTAAGACATACTCTTTGTCTTCTAGAAGCTAAGGAGTCAGATAGAGGATTTAGCAGCCACCTTTGTAGAGCCTAAAGAAACCATATGAGACTGACTCTGGGTGATGAACACAATGCAATACATAGATGATGTAATATAGAATTGTACACTTGAAACCTATATAATTTTACTAGCCAATGACATCCCAATACATTTAATAAAAATTATAAAAAATAAATAAAATTACATGTTGTCATATCTCACTGTACATTAAAGCTTTTAACATGCTAAAAAAGAAAGAAAGGAAGGAAGGAAAGAAGGAATGAAGGAAGGAAGAAAGAAAGAAAAAAAGAAAGAAAGAAAAAAGAAAAGAAATGGCACCAGAGGGGACAAGCAATGTGATACGGGACATTAGCAAAACCTTGGAGTCAAACACCATGCCTGGCACATGTGTAAAGAGTTACTAGACTGGTTTGTCAGGAGGGAAGCTAAATGGAAGAAAGACTGGTGGAAAGGGGTATTAAAGCCCCATATGGAAGGAAATATAAGATTCTGTTTTCCTTATAAAAGTAACATTCATGTGGTTACACAAAGGATTCAGAAGGATATAAAATAAAGTGTACAGAAATGAAAAGTCATTCCCACCTCCACCCTTAGGCTCACTCTGCAGACTCAACTGACTTTCAATGTTTAGTTCTTCCACTGGCTCCCATCATAACCCTGAGTGAAATACTCCACAACTAATTTTTAAAGGGAATACTTCTACAACTAAGTGCTGCTGCTCTTTCTTTCCCCTCCACCTGCATCATTTTAGTATTTGTAGGTTCAACATACTTACATTCTCTTCTGAAACCATAGAATAATCTTCTCAGCTTTGACTATGTGTTGATGAAAAGCACTAAGGACTCACAGATAGCATTTACAATAACATGCTTATGTCAGTATTATTCACTGCAGAACTGAGCAGCAGGATTAGACCCAAGGGCAGCACATGTAACCGTATCATTAGGGTTGGCAGTTGCTGTGATAAAAAGCCACAATCAACATGGAACAGGAGATGAGGATGGCAGAGTCTAAACTGATTCCAAGGGCTTAAAAATTGTGCACTGCCCAACAGGTGCACACATAACTGCGATTATTTAAGGATGATACCGAAATATTAATTTTTTCTTTCAGTTTATATGTATTACTTTTTTTTTTTCAAATAGCTACTTCTTTGTTAGGACAGAAATACTTATTAAGTTGTTTGACCCTGACCAAACAGGTATTCCTTTTGGATGAGAGGTGCTGTTAAAAAAAAATTACTGAGTCACTAAGAGTGATGTGACCTGAGAAAGTTTGGTAATCTTTGATAGAACCGCTGTTCTAGAAAATTCTCCCTGGGTGATATGTGGAGAACAACTGGAAGGGGAACAGAGTGAAAGCAGGGAGATAAGTCAGGAGTCTACTGAAATAGATCCAGTGAGACATAGCAGGGCATGCACTCGGAGGAGACAGAGAAATGGATGGACTCAAGATACCTTGTTCAAAGACAGCTGACAGGATTCGCTGCTGTGGGAGGTGAGCATGGAGAGCAGAATAGGGATTGATGCCATTAGCTGAGATCATCTAAAGGCTTAACTGGGGCAGAGGATGTGCATCTAAACGTACTCACATGGCTATTATCAGAAGACCCCAACTCCTTGCTGTCTGTCGGTCAAAGGCCTCAATTCCTAGCCAGGTGTATGTCTCCAGAGGGCTGCTTGAGTGTCCTCACGACATGGCAGCTGGCTTCTTCCATGAGTGACTCATCTGAGAGAGCAAGACCAAAGCCACAGTGCCTTGGAGAACTTGGCCTAGGAAGTGACACACTGTTGGGTCTGCCTTATACTATTGGTCACACAGACCAACTCTGATACAGTTTGGGAAGGGACGACACAAGGGTGTGAATGCCAGGAGTTGGGTATCCTAGGAGGCCATCTTGGAAGCTGCTTTTCATACCTGCATTACCAGTTACGCCACTGGTTCAGGGGCAGGCTGCAGTTTCTAGGGAGGTGAGTAGTTGGGGAACAATAGCAAGGAGCAGACTCATTGTATTAGGCAGGGTTTTTCAGGAAAACAGAACCAATAGGATGTATACATGTATATATAGAAAGAGATTTATTATAGGAAATTGGCTCAAGCGATTATGGAAGCTGCCAAGTCCCAAGATATTAAGGGTGAGCGGATAAGCTGGAGCCCCAAGATGATGGTGTAGCTCTAGAGCAGGGGTGTCCAAACTGCGGCCCGCGGGCCAACTGCAGCCCTCAATCCATTGTTAATTGGCCCGCAGCAAATTCCAAAAATATATTTAGTTTACTTAAATAAACCAGGTGAGGCAATAGGTACTTCACTTCGAGTAAGTGGCCCGGCTGTTTATGTATTTTACCGCATATGGCCCTTGGTAAAAAACGTTGAAAAAAGTCTGGACACTTCTGCTCTAGACTGAAGGCTGGCAGGCTGGAGACCCAAGAAGAGCCGATGGTTCAGTTCAAGTCTAAAAGCAGGAAAACTGATGTCCCAGTTCAAAGGCAGTCAGACAGGGGAATTCTCTTTTCCTGGGAGAGGGTCAGCCCTTTTGGTTTATGTATACCTTCAGCTGATTGGATGAGGCCCATCCACATTAGGGAAAACAATTTGCTTTCTCAGTCTACCAATTCCAAAATTAATCTCATCCAAAGCATATTCACAGAAACACTCAGAATAATGTTTGACCAAATGTCTTTGCACCCGGTGGCCCAGTCAAGTTGATGCATAAAAGGAACCCTCACACTCGTCCAAGTGAGGGTTTGCTCTCAGTCCAAGGAATATTCATTTTTCATGTGGCAGTTTTCATGTGGGGCGGGTCCTCCCAGGCTTCTCAGGCATGTCCGTGAGCCATGTAGAGAACCTGCTGGCCTGCTTTGCTCTGTTCCAGGGCACCGAGGCCAGGAACTGGAAAAGTCATGTTCTGAAGGAAGTTTGACTTCCTGACTGGTGCTTATAATAGATGCTTCAGGAACCATCCAGAACAGGGGTTCTCCATCTTGGGTGCATATCAGAATATCTTGGGGAGCTGTAAAAAATACTGCAGCTGCTGTCCCACTCCCAGTGATTCTGAATTGATTGGTCTGGGAGAGGTTTGGGCATGGGGATAGTTAAAAGCTCCCTTCCCAAAGCCTGAGAATCACTGAACTGAAAGAGAACCACTCAGAGCCTCTTGCTTCTGTGGGCAAGAGGCCGTGAAGACAGAGCATTTCCCATCTCCCAGGTACAGACGCCTGCAGAGGGCCGCTGCGTCCCAGAGGCCCTGGCTCGTTTGACAGGCTCCCTTCTGGCTTTTGAATCTCACTTTGGAAAATCAGCCAGTTGAGCACAAAACATAAATCAGAATCTGTTCCTCCTTGTCCTAAAGTTTTATATTTTTTCTCCTTAGCTAGAAAGAAATTGGTTCCACAGTACTTTTAAGCTGTCCTGACTCAGTTACATGCAATCTCTACTAAAGCAAAATTGCTTAATTAGACAATAATATCAGAGAAATTGACCATTATATCTGGTTATTGACTTTTCAGATGGCCTGTATTACCATTTATATTCTTTCTAGTTGGGTTTTTAAGCATGAAAATAATTTATTGAGAGATTGTTCTTAGAAGCTATTTTTAATAACCTAATGGCTTTTTAATTTTCAAATCATTTATATTCATCAGCTGGAGCCAAGAAAGGACTCAGATTGACTCTCAGTGCATGGCTGTTCCTTCTTCTTCAGTTATTAACTGGTTGTACTTGAATTTAAAGCCACGGGATGCAGGAATTCCCCCTCCCCCATTTATAATGTCAGAAGGGTTATATCATGAAGAAAATGAACTTTGGGCTGGAAGCCATAAAAATAATATTTAAAAAGATCCTTTTTACTGATTGACTTCTCTGTGCCAGCCAATTTATACAGACTGTCCCAAATCCTCTCCACAACCCTGGAACATAGCTGTCATTGCATTGTTTAGTGGTCTGGGAGATGAGGGCTCCAGTGTGAAGTGTGTCGCCATCACTGTCACCAAGGCTGAGGCACGCGGACAGCTGTGCCCTATGTCCCAGTTAATACTGTGTCTCTACATAATTTTAATAGTGTTCCTTTTCAGTCTTAGAATTACCCCAATTTGGGCAACAGACTAGATTGTCATAGTGCTTATGGGACTCTCACCTGGAGCCAGGCCCTCTGCTGAGGACTTCACATGCACTATTGCATACAAACCCCACAACAGCCAATCGCTTCTTTTATTGTCCTTCCTTTATCCATGAGGAAAGTGAGGCACCGAGAGGTCAAGGTCAATTCACTTGTAAAGGTCATAGAGCTGATAAACAATGGAGCCAGTCTTTGAGGCCAGGCAGCCTCACTCATGCCCATTCTGTTTCTGTTCCACAAAGCTGAATATCCATCAATATCACGATTTCAAAAACTCAGACCAAGGAAAAAGTTCCATGAGACTGATTATTGGGTGAAAATAGCAACGACACTATTATAACTACAGGAACATTCAATTGTTTTGTTATGGTGGAACTTGGTTATGATGAATGAGCTGCAGGAAATCACATTTTCTGTTGTTAGGATCCATAGAGGAAATACAGACTCTCTATATTGAATTAGCAAGAAATCGTGCTTTGAAAGCCATGGGGCAGCTAGACAAGACGTGCATAAATTTCTTACTTCCTACCAGCTTAATTAGACAAACTCGATGACTGCCACCAGCCACAATTATTCCTGGGACCATGGACTGCCTTACTGCAAGTATAGCATCTAATGTAAGGGATGGGGGGGAGGGGCGCGGGGCTTCTGAAACCTGTGCACGGCCACCCATAATTAGAGCGCTGTAAAGGAACCATGGATGAGGCAGCATGTGTTTGGATGAGGGTGACCAGATGGTGAGGGGGAGTAGAACACATGGCCTTCTAGGAAATCTTGGGGGATTTGTGGCTGTTCGGTCAGAAGAGCGGACTTAGGGCAGGGGATAGAGAATATGCACTCAGGATTCAGAGGGGATATCATATCAGACTTGTTCTGTGTGCCTCAGTGTTATAACTGAGGTAGAGGTGACAGCTGCAGGGAACAGCCCAATCTCTATCTCTGCAGATGTATGTGGTGGCATCTGGATGGCTTCTGGAGGAGGAGATAGAGTGTTATCTGGTTGGATTGGGTGGCATGTCGTTTAGCTGTCCTTGTAACCCGATTGTGGCATTCCTCACCACCAAGCAGTATGAACGTGCACAGAAGACTGGTATGTTGGCTGATGTCTCCTGTCCCTTCAGACCTACAGAAGAGACCCAGACCCCCATTTGCTCCCAGTGACTGTACAAATTACTCACTAAGGTTTGTGCAAATTCCTGGAGGGCTTGCATTGTTATGCTCTCCTTTGCTGTGAGCTCCTCTCCCTTCACACCTCTTGACTGTCTTCCTGTCTCTGTTCTGCATATAATTAGCTGGAATCAATGGTCCTGTTGGTTAAACACACATTACTTGCTATTTGCAGAGTGGGTTAGTGTGTGTGTACTGGTCAAGGAAGGGCTGAGTGTGTGTTAGTAGACTTCAGAAATCTTTCCTGTTTCTGTCAAACAACCTCTAATTGAACATTAGTTATCTCATCCTTCAAATATGTTTTGACAACTCATTACCAGGGAAGTTTTCTAACCTTTGATCGTAGGTTACTCCCTATTTCTCTCTCTCTCTTTTCCTTCCTTCTCCATCCTTTTTGGGAGAAAATTTCTTATGTTAAAACACTTTGGCTAACTTCCTCATTGCTGTATTCCCTGCTGGTCTCTGAGTTGTAAGACAGTGGCTTTCAAACACGTTTGGCCATGACCCAGAGTAAGAAACACGTACAGTGCCATGACTCAGAACACTGAGAATGCTCTTACTAGCTCTGATGTACTAGCTGACAGGGTACGCTGTGCTATCCTAGCTTGTCTTACCCCATGCCATCCCATTCCACTTCATTTCAAAATTTTAGTCGTGATTCACCAAATTGATTTCACAACCCACTTGACGTATCAGAACTTGAAAATTTTCAAAATCACTGTTCCTACTTTTTTTTTTTTAACTCAAGTGATTTGCCACGTACCTTTCTGTCCCTGTTTTGTTTATGCAAGTCCTAGAATGCAAATCTTTCAAAGCAAGGTCTTGCTTTTGAATCCCCCCCACTAATTAGCTCAGTAGATCAGCGAACTGAATTGTGTCCTCTAACCTCCACTGAAATGTGACAGTGGCTGTCTCAGGACTGGGGACACTAGGATAGGTGCCATCCGCAGCAGCAGCCCTGTTGGAAGCTGGGTGGGGAAGTTCCTTGGAAGTGACAATGTACTCCTCGAATTCTAGTTCGTTCAAAAGTGTATGTCAGCTGGATTTGGACTGGACCTTGGGCCAGGCTTTCCTGAAGAAACTAGAAACATGAGCTATACTCCTGTCCTGGAGAAACTCAGAAACTGAGCAGAAATGAATTTATAACCCAATATGATTGGAGGTGTGCCAGCAGCACGAGTGGTGTGCAGCGGGAACCCAGAGTGGGCAGCATGGGGGCTGCTATTTGGATTCAGTCTCGTAGGTTGAGTAGGCATTAGTCTAAGGGAAGGGAATTTGAGGCAGAAAGAACAGCGTGCGCAAAGGTCACGAGACCTAAGAATGGTGCTTTGGAGGCCATGGAGGTTAGTTCTACCTGCCTGGAGTCAAGGATAGGATGCAGAGGTGGTGGGACATGAGAGACTGGGGTCCAATTGTAAAGAATTCTGAGCGTGGACGGAAAGCTGTCCAATGGTTGCAAGCGGGGAATTCAGAGGATGGACCAATGGCAGGGAGGCTCGGGGAGCGTGGCTGGTTAGGAACTTTACTGTTCACCTGCTGGGCACTGACGTCTGGCACTGCTGTCTCATTTGTGGAGTCATCAGATAGTTTCTGAGGTGGCTGGGCTGAGCCCTCGAAGCATTGAAACTTTGATCTGGAAGTTTCCTTGGCGGGTCTCAGCCATGAGCTGAGGTCCCTGTGTAGTCTTTGTCAATTCTCCCGGGAGGGAGGAGAGGAGAAGCGGAAGGCGAGGTCTGCAGGGCGCTTTGTACAAAATGGTGCAACATCGGGCTGCGTGCGGTCTCCTATTGAATGCTGTAACGGAGCTTGATGAGCAGGCAGCGACTGTAAACAGCCAGCCCCAACTGGCTTACCCACATGCAGCCTTGATTTTGCCAAGTGAGGGATTCATAGGATCACAGTGTAACATTAAGAGAGAAACAGAGGAGTCATCAGTTCGATTGTTTCTAACTGCCCACCGTTGGGCGCTTTAAAAAAAACATAGTCCCTGGTAACGTGAAAAATATATACGTCATAATTTAACACATATTGGACCTAATATTATGTGGTGTTATAGTGTATATTATATATTATGTTATGCAGTAACAGAGGGCCCCCCTTTCTCTTCCCAAGTCTCATCTTAGCATTCATGAGTGTGTGCCAGTCCATACCCAGAGTTTGGGGCTCAGGCTTCCAGCCTCCGACTCCCACAGCAGCCAGGGAGAGCAGTGAGGGGTGTCATGCTGCAGCCGGCCCCGCCCAGACATGCCACTGTATTGGGGTCTGTGCAGCTGGTCTAGGCTCCCGATTGTGATTCCTGCGCCAGGCACCGGTGTGATGCTGGTTTGTAGCAGGTTCTGTATCTGCTCATTGGCCCCACTTCCTTCCACGGTCCAAACTGACCCAAGAAATGGGGAGAGGGTGGGCTGGGGGGGTCCAGCACCTCATGACCTTAGGAAACAAAAGCATTCGCCATAAGAACCACTACTGACGGCCGCGGCATCTGCACTCCGGTGGCTGGGGCTGATGTCCAGGATCTGACGTCTTCCCGCCCATGCTGGGCTCTGTATGCAGGTATCCATGCTTCTTTGTTGTCTTGAGGGAACTACCCCGAGGACCCAGACCATGCTGGCTAACAGATCATTGGTAGGTTTTGACGAATCTAGAAAGCCAGGCCAAGAATCATGAAACACTGGACATGATCGAGGTTGCAAAGTGTCACGCAGGGCGGCAGGCAGGGTCTCTGCTCCCGCTCCCCACATAAGAATGCAGGACATGGTGAGGCCAAAAAGGAACACCCACGGAGCCATAGGTAGGGGAGTCATACCACTATATTCTCACCGCCGGCATCCGCCTCTCTGCAATCCGCTCTTGCTAGCCCCCAATTCTTCTGCTAGCATAGCCACGGCAGTTATATTAGTGGCCAATGGCTTACGGGTTACAGCTGACGGCCAACTAGCCACAGCTGCTGGCCATCTGATCACAGTTGATGGCCATTTACTACCCGAGCCAGCACCTTTCTATTGTGAGGCCGAGAGCCTGGAAACTGTTTTTTGGGGCTTTGTCCCCACACTCCACCCCTACAGGGTCTCGCCTCACAATCTACTCAACAAGCGTCTTCCGCGAGGGTCCCTGTGCGAGGAGCCTGGAGGTAAATGCAATATCCTGGACACAGCCAGGCTCTCTGAGCACCGCCAGGGTTTCTCAGGGCACCACCAGTACTTCTGGGCATAGCCAGACTTCCTGGGCTTCTTAGGGTACCACCGGTCTCCCCGGGCACAGCCAGAGTTTCTCAGGGCACTGCCACTCTCTCTGGACACAGCCAGACTTCCTGGACACAGCCAGGGCTCTCAGGGCACTGCCACTCTCTCTGGGCTCAGCCAGACTTCCTGGACACAGCCAGGGCTCTCAGGGCACAGCCACTCTCTCTGGGCTCAGCCAGACTTCCTGGACACAGCCAGGGCCTCTCAGGGCACAGACACTCTCTCTGGACACAGCCAGACTTCCTGGACACAGCCAGGGCTCTCAGGGCACTGCCACTCTCTCTGGGCTCAGCCAGACTTCCTGGACACAGCCAGGGCTCTCAGGGCACAGCCACTCTCTCTGGGCACAGCCAGACTTCCTGGACACAGCCAGGGCCTCTCAGGGCACAGACACTCTCTCTGGACACAGCCAGACTTCCTGGACACAGCCAGGGCTCTCAGGGCACTGCCACTCTCTCTGGGCTCAGCCAGACTTCCTGGGCTCAGCCAGGGCCTCTCAGGGCACTGCCACTCTCTCTCTGGGCCTCTCGGGGTACATGCTGGAACAACAGCGGCTCACATCAAGGTGCTTACATATTCTCGATGGCAGCCAGTCAAGACACAAAAGCAAACATCCGCCAGTCCCACTACATGGTGGTATGTTCCCAAACAGTCAAGCGTCCATTAAATTAGGGATGGAAGGCAATTCCCCATAGTCCATAGTCATTCGCCAGGGCTGTCCTGGGGGTGAGGGATGACCTTGACCTCACCCTCATCTCCCAAGGAAGACTCAGCAAGCGTTTCCTCCTGGGACTAAAAGTCCTGCATCCAGGCTGCGTCAGCAAGCACTTCCCAGCCCACAGGGCGGCAACAACCTTTGCTTTCTCCGACCTCTGCTAGTTGGGGAACCGTCCACATCTTTCCACCCCTCCACGGGGTTCCAGCTCTCCGGCAGCTGCTCCTCTTGGTCTTCCTCTGACTGAGCTTTCATAAGCACAAACTGCTCCACTGCCCTTTGGAGAGCTTTGGCCGGCACCGTATCCTGCCGACTACACCATGTGTCATGCGGGGGACCCAGCTCGCTGCGCCATTTGTCATGCGGGGAGTCCGGTAGGGCGGCCTGTGGGGTCTCTGCTCCCACTCCCCACATAAGAATGCAGGACATGGTGAGGCCAAAAAGGAACACCCACGGAGCCATAGGTAGGGGAGTCATATCACTATATTCTCACCGACGGCATCCGCCTCTCTGCAATCCGCTCTTGCTAGCCCCTATTCTTTCTGCTAGCGTAGCCACAGCAGTTATATTAGTGGCCAGTGGCTTACAGGTTACAGCTGACGGCCAACTAGCCACAGCTGATGGCCATCTGATCACAGTTGATGGCCATTTACTACTTGAGCCAGCACCTTTCTATGTGAGGCCGAGAGCCTGGAAACTGTTTTTTGGGGCTTTGTCCCCACACAAAGTGAACCTCGAGATCATGAAAGATAGAGGAAAACTCTGCCTTCAACATGCAATTGCTCTCCACTCTTAGCGTCCGCAACGCTGACAGCTCACATCCTACGACAGGTGATGAGCCATTATTAGGGAAGAGAGGAGAAATTAGCCTGCCACTGAGACAGCCATTTTTCACTCAAGACAGATCAGCTTTGGGAAGGCTCTTTCTTTCTTTTCCTTGTGAGTCGTTGGATTATGAGACACTCAGCTCGACAGCTGCATATTTGTGTCCTTCCCTGTGCCTTGCAGCTGTAATCAGCAAATACCTAGAATTATGCCGCTCTTACGCATTAACACAGGGCTTTGTTGAGTAAGTAACGGCATGTAGATGATGAGGGTCACATGACTTGGTCAGGGGAAAGCGGTCTTTCCTGATTACAAATGAAGTCAGGCTGGAGAGTGTTTATTGGCCTGACTGCAACATCCCTTCCCTAGGGCAGAGGCAAGAGCCAGCGGGGACCTGTGCCCAAACCTAGTCAGGGTGAAACATCCGATCCTGTTCAGAATGCCTCCTCTTCTTCTGAGTGGATCATTGCCCTGGAATCAGGTCTTGCATTTCTTTCCCATGTGGCTTCTTCATTCAACTGACCTTCATAGGACCCACCCCACACAGCCTTCCCATGTCATATGTCTGGAGGCTGTGGCTTAGCGAGAACCTTTCCTTCATATTTTAGAGGCAATTTCAAATTCTGCCTCAACATTGGCTGCCTCTTCTGCCTCAATGCTCAAGAAAGAACAGGCTGAGATGACAGACAGACCATAGTGAGAGCTGTAGACAGCTTCAGAATTGGTACATCATGCTGGATGTTGGAACTGTTTCTGTAGCTTTGAGCTAGCGGGTCTATAATTAACTTTGACTAATTCCCTACAGCCTAGGGGATAAAATTCTCCTCCCTTTGCAGTTGCTGACCCACTTTAATTTTGTTAAACCTGGAACTCATTATCAAAATATGGCTTCCTACCTTCCTTCTCCTCCAGATGACTAAAGCCAGGCCTCAGGGAGCAGCCTATCTCCCCCTCCTCCTCCTCCATCACCTGTGCCAACCCCCAGAAGACATTTTCTTTTGGCCATGTCTGTACAAGGTTGAATGTATTCATGCCATGAAATTTTTTGAGCTGAGTTTTTAAAATTTATTTTCAAATTTTGAAACATTCTTAAACTTATGAAAGTACAATCAAAACTTTTCTTTTCCCTCAACAAATGAGAGTAAGTTGCTGACCTGATGCTCCATTACTGCTGGATATTCTTGTACATAATTCCTATGAACAAGTGTGTTGTCCTACAGGACCACAATACAACTGTCGGAATCAGCAAGTTAGCATGGATGCCAAGATCATATTCAAATTTTACTGACTGTCCCAATTACACTCTCCTAGATCACAGGTTGCATTGAATTGTCATGTCCCTTTAGCCTCCTTCAGTTTGGAATGATTCTTCCTCAGGCGTCCCTTCACTGTCATAGCCTTGAGATCTGAGCTGTTTTTTAATCCCACCCCATCCTCACACTTTTGGAGAAAATCCTTAAGGAAATATTTTTCTTGTCCTGCTTCACCTCATCTTAGCCTTGTTAACAACTTGGGATGAGCACTGGGCCAGGAGTCCGGAAATCGCTCTCTTCCTACTTTGGTTGTTCCCTCACCACGTTGTCCCCACAAATTGCATTTACTCCTGTGAGTTCCCAAGGGCCATCAGGAGACTCCTTGTCATGTCTACTAATAAGAAACTGTTAGGGAGGTGCTTGTGATACGGTATGGTGTGTACTGCACGTTAGTATAAAGAGACTTTCGCTCAGTAATTGGTTTAATTTTTCTCATCTCACAGACATTGTTAACTGCTTAGACTTTCCCTTTCACATTAGTTTTGAAATTCGTTGGCTTCTCATAGTAAGTCCTCGTATGTGGGTGGTTTGATGTTTTCAACCTTATGTCCACTGTATACCTCATTTGTATTGATTACTTTCCTCCAGTTTTTCCTCTTGGTATTATTTTCATATTATTTTAAGGTGCTTTATTATCAAGAAATGGATGAATATAAATAATAAATAAACAGTCCCAAGATACAGTATTTCTCACTACAGTTTTGTATCTGTAAAGTTAGTGAACTCCAGGCTTGTTCCTCACAGGACGGCTGATACCCACGCAAGTCAGTGTCATTCTGGGCAGCAGCCTGGGCCTTCAGCCCCATTTGCCAGATCCCTGCAATAAACTTCAGTTTGGGATTCATTAAGCTAGTTCCTTAGCCATGGTGGAAATTGTGATTCAAGTCCCTATCATGTGGGGCCATGGTATCTCCACGCCATCTTTGCCTTGCAGGCATCCAATCTCAGGGAGAGCTGTCGCCTCGCTGTTCTGCCCGGAACTCCTGTGTGTGTGTCAGTCTTGTGGGAGGCCAGAGTTTTACACTCCGTTCAGGAAACGACAGGCTGGATGATAGACAGACAGATACATTGTCAGCCAGGCAGAGCCAGCTCTGTCTTTCACAAAACTCCAGTAGCAGGAGGGCCAGCCCCTGGAATCGCCAAACCAGCAGCAGAGGTCTGATGTGCAGGCACCTGACTCAGGATATTTGCTTTATTGTCCCAAGGCTTGACGATGGCTGGTGGGAGCCAGAGACATGGGGACAACATGTGCAGAGGCAGAGGCAAAGGGAGAGGCAGGGAAGGGGCAGAGGGAGAGGGAGAGGCAGGGAAGGGGCAGAGGGAGAGGGAGACGCAGGGAAGGGGCAGAGGCAGAGGCAGAGGCAGAGGGAGAGGCAGGGAAGGGGCAGAGGGAGAGGGAGAGGCAGGGAAGGGGCAGAGGGAGGCAGAGGGAGAGGCAGGGAAGGGCCAGAGGCAGAGGGAGAGGCAGGGAAGGGGCAGAGGGAGAGGGAGAGGCAGGGAAGGGGCAGAGGGAGGCAGAGGGAGAGGCAGGGAAGGGGCAGAGGCAGAGGGAGAGGCAGGGAAGGGGCAGAGGCAGAGGGAGAGGCAGGGAAGGGGCAGAGGGAGAGGGAGAGGCAGGGAAGGGGCAGAAGCAGAAGGAGGGAGAGGCAGGGAAGGGGCAGAGGGAGAGGGAGAGGCAGGGAAGGCATAGGGACAGAGGCAGAGGCAGGGGCAGGGGCAGAGGCAGGGGCAGAGGCAGGGACAGAGGGAGAGGCAGGGGCAGGGGCAGGGGCAGGGAACAGGGAGGGGAAGGGGGAGGAACAGGGGCAGGGGCAGGAAGAGGGGCAGGGGCAGGGGGAGAGACAGGGGCAGAGGCAGGGGCAGGGGAAGGGATGGGGAGGGGCGGGGGCAGGGAGAGGGGCAGGGGCAGGGGCGGGGCAGAGGGAGAGGGAGTGGCGGGGGCAGGGGCAGGGGTAGGGGTTGAGAGATAGGCAGGGGCAGGGGCAGGGGGAGAGGCAGGGGCAGGGGCAGGGGCAGGGGCAGGGGGAGAGGCAGAGGCAATGCTCTGCTTAGGCAGGGAGGCAGAGCAGCATGCAGGACTGTGAGCACCCAGAGCGCTGTCACGGACCTTCGGACAAGACTGGTGATCTCAGCCAAGCAACTGGGTGGGTGAGGCCTTTCCCATCAGGGCACAGATAAGAGAGAAGCAGGTTAGTGAAAGGAGGGAAGGAGGGTGTATTAGTTTCCAGTGGCTTCTATGACCAACATCCACACACTGGATGCCTTAAACAACAAGAGTTTATTCTGAGGTGTTGAAAATGCCTCGCTGCCTCACTACTGGCTAATAGTAGGGGCAAAGAGCAGAGGCATCTTCCTGCTTAGTGACTTTAAAAAACAGACAGATTTTTTGTTCAATCCCAACATTCACAGGGTCTTTCCTCTCTTATCTCGTATCCACCCTGCCCTGTAATCTCTTCTCTGGGCCTGTTTCCTCTTGGGCACACGAGGCTGGAGGGGTGGGAATGTGGGGGGTGGGGGGCTGGTGAGAAGTCCAGGCTCTCGCAGGGTACATTTCTCCCTGCACAGGTAATCTGGGTACATCCTTAGCTCTGCGCTGACTTGTGAGTGGAAATCTATATCTTGCCTATTCTGCTATTCTGCTCTGTGCAACCCTCATTTTCTTACATTGTGAATATTGATTACATAGAGACAGGCTTTTTGTCCCAGGCCTGGTCAAGGCACCAATTAGATGCTGGCTCTAATGCCACTTGCATGAGGCTATATATGATTATGTATGAGGCTGGTTCCAACACACAGCCCTTTTTGGAAAGGAGAGATGCTTTATCCTGAATAATGTATTAGAAACCCCTTTCCAACACGAAAACAAGAGTTGAGTGAGCTCCCTGAGATGAAACAGCAATTCACCAGGACATCTTAACTTGTCACCCCTGGGTGCTATTCTGACTCCTATCACAGACCCAGTTTTTGCTTCATGAAAAAATTGCTTTTGGGGGAATGAGGGGTAGGGGATAAGGATGGTTCTTTCAGCAATGTTCTGAATTCCCAAAACAAGAAATGTTGAGCCACATGATTTATTTGGATAAGTAAACGGGGGAATAGATGAATTGATGGGTATAGCAGGGCTTCACTTTAAAAACAAATCTTTCAAGAATACATTTAGAAATAGCTACACGTATTTTTAGAAGTTTCCTTCTTGATTTTTTTTAATTTAGAAAGAATAAATGTTAAGACAATATAGAGAATAATTTAACAAATAACAGTACACTTACTACTCGATTGAACATATACAGGTTTTATCACACTTGTTTTACTTGTTTCAAAAAGAAAACAAAAGGTAAATTTGAAGTCCCATCTGTATCCCTTCCTAAGATAATTCCACTCTTTTCCCAGAAGCAAACATTATCATACCTTGGAGGGTATAGTCCTCCTTCATGTTTATCTGTAAACTGTATATGGATTGATTCACGTTTTAATATTTACATAAATGTTATTAAAATGCACACACTGTGTATATCTTTCTGCAACTCTTTTATACTTATGGTTTGGTTTTGGTAACTATTCCTCTTCATTCATTCATAATTTGGGCTTTGGTTGTTATTCATATTGATATATGTCAATTTAGTTGATTAATTTTTAACAATTTTAGTAGTAATATATATTTTGTGGAAATGGCCAAATTTATCAAGACATTCCCTTTTTAATGAGCATACATTCAGAATTTTTCTAATTTATTGCTGTTATTGACAAGGTTGCTAGAAATTTCTTGAGTGCTCATGAGAAAATTTCTCTAGTATGTTCCTAGAAGTAAGTTCCTAGGCTTAAATTTTCCTAGACTTTCCCAAATTGCTCTAAGGGGCTATACGATAATGCAGCTTCTCCAGCAAGGTTTACAGTTTCCACTTAACCATTTCACCACATTCCCACCAATGTTTGATGTTGTGTAAATTCGTCTCACTGTTTTAATTTGCATTTCCCCAGTCACTGGTGAAGATGAGGACAAGTACTTCTTCATATGTTCATTGTCTACTCAGGGTCATTCCTCCATGGGAATTGCATTATTTTATGCGTTGCCTTTTTTAGTCTTAATTGCTTTGCTTATCCTTTTCTTGCTATTTGTAGAAACTCAGGATATTAATTATTGTTGGTTATTGAGACAGCAAACATTTTCTTTCAACCTGCTGCTTTCATTTTTGCCCAAAGTTTCTTCTATCATTCAAGAAACTTAAATTTTGATCTATTGAACCTATGAAATTTTATGCTTTTTAGGAAAAGTGTAGAAATATTTCTTTATCGTAGGTCATATAATTATTTTCTAGGATTTTCTTTTAATGCTATTAAGATTTACTTCTCATGTTTATATCTTAATCTACCTAGAATTTTTTAATATATTTATTTGTTTGTTTTTGGCATTGCTAAGCTGTTGTTTTAGCTCTGGACAGCTTCTTTCTCAGATGTCCTAATATGGGTGAAAAATGGCCTTATTTAAAGTCACTATTGGTTGGGCTTTCTATTACTTGTAGCCTAACACATTCCAACCCCTATATTTATCCTCTCTACTCCTAAAACTCCCTTTGTATGCATCTTGGAGTCACCCCCTCCCCTTCGTCTTTTCTATGTTTTATTTTTCTTCGCTTCATTTTGGAAGATGGCTTCAGCTCTATCTTCCATTTCATGAATTCTCTCTTTGGCTACCCTTCATCGCTTGTTTAATCTATGTATAGAGTATTTTCCCCCAATCACTTTTCCTGTAATTTTTTTTGTTTCTTTTTTGTATTTTATCACTTCTACTGTAATTTTTTTGGTTTCTTTTTGTATTTTTTCCTGTAATTTTTATTTGTTTCTTTTTCAAAATATTTTTTGTTTTCGTTATAATCTTTCCATTCCTGATAGACTCTATTTCTTTCTTCATATATGTACACATCAAGTAATGTTATTTTAAAGTCCCACTCATGTTGATCTATTATTTGTAATTCTTTGAATATGGCTATTTAATGTGTTTGCTGATGATCTCCTACAGCATTAGATTTCTTCAACAGTTGTCTGGACCATGTCTTCAGCATGAAGTATGGTGGTACATGTCCTGGCTTGCAGAGGATTTTCTATGGGGATTTTCATATTCATTCTGTTGGGACCACAAGGAAAATCTTAGCAGCAAATTTTTACATTTATATCTTGACTCAACGTTTTTGTATCATGTATGAGGTATGATAAAATGCGATGAATGTTTAAATAAAACTTTATTACAGTAAAAGACACATTGCCATTGATCCCCCTCAAAATACACCCCTTGCTTGGAACACACTTATCCCATCGTACTTGCCACTTTCTGAAACAGTTCTGGAAGTCCTCTTTCGTGAGTGTGTTTAGCTGCGCTGTCGTGGCTGCCTCAACGTCCTGAATTATTTTGGCTTTAGGGAAGAGCCAGAAATTGCATTTTTCCAGATCTGGTGAGTAAGGTGGATGAGGACACACTGCAATGTTTTTATTTGACAGAAATTGCCATACCTGAAGCAATATGTGACACAGAGCCTTTCTGTGGTCATAAAAAACTATGGTGAGTGTGGCTGCCAAGTGCCATTAAACGAAACGACAAGGATCTTCAATATGGGAAGTGGCTCGCCGAACCTTAGTAACAGTGTGACAAGTTTCAACTTGTTTGGTGCAGTCGGGTGTGAGCTACGGTTGAAAGAAAGTGTGTTTTCAAGTGTGCCGTGAATCATCCTCCATCATGACAATGCTCTGTGTCACACATCGCTTCTGGTATACGGCAATTTCTGTCAAATAAAAAAAATTACAGTGTGTCATCATGCACCTTATTCAGTGGATCTGGGACTGTGTGACTTCTGGCTCTTCCCAAAGTCAAGATGATTCAGGACCTCAAGGCAGCCATGACAGAGCAACTAAAGACACTCATGAAAGAGGACTTCCAGAACTGCTTCAGGAAGTGGCAAGAACGATGGGATAAGTGTGTTTGAAGCGAGGGGGAGTATTTTGAGGGGGGTTAATGGCAATATGTCTTTTATTGTAACACGTTTTTATTTATTTAAACATTCACCATATTGTTTGATCACACCTCGTAAATACTTTGAGAATGCTCATCTCATACTCTCAGTAAGTGCAACTTGGGGTATTCCTTTTTTTAAGGGCTGTGGGCCAGTGAGTGAAGTTTTTCTAATTTTACTTCAAAGGACGGGAAAGACATTTACTGGCTCCTGGCTCCTAGTAAGGGGCTCAGACCTAGCTCGTGTGCCAAATGTGGAGGCGTGGCCTGAGCTCCAGCCTCTGTGGAGGATTTAAAGCCTTAGCCTGCAAGGCACCTGTCTGGCTAGTTACTCCTGTGGCCATAGAATTTCAACTCATACTCACTTCAGTGTTTCTGTCACCTGGAGTTCCTCATTTTTGCTTTTGAGCTTGTATTTTGAATTTTTAAAATCCATATGCATTATGTAGTATTTCTGTGTGTTTGGGGAGGGAGAGAGCCTTCATGCATGAGCACAGCTTCCGTCGTCACCTGGAAAATCTTCCACTTCTTTATTGGCAGTTTCCAAGTTACACGTGGGTTGTGCTCCAAATATTTATTTGTTAAGTTAGTAATTTTGAAGTCAGGCTATATTTTTCCACAAAAATAAAAGTAGTGCGATAATTGGATAAATGATAATACAAGCTTCACTGCTGAGGAGAGGTGAGCAATAAGGTTTGGGTTTTATTAGGCGAAATCCAGGTAGCTATCTCAGGGTACATTCTCTATCATTCAAAATCTAGTTTTCAGTCTTGCAGGTTCAGAAATGTAATTTTTTACACAACCAATTGTGGATCCATCTCTCAGCAAATGACTCATTTAGATAGTGCAGCCTGATGTGTAAAATCAGAATGAGAATTTTATAATTTGTCACGAGAACTGTAACTGTTGAGGGATTGGACACTTAAGACCTCTTGCAGCACATACTCTCCCTGGAGGCAAGCTCTGTGGGAAGCCGCATAATAACCAGGAGGTCTCCTATTGAGCATAGAATCTAAGCAAAGAGGTTTTTAATTATGTGATCTTGAGAGTTTAATGGCTTCAGGGTTTGACAGCTTGCTGAAGCCATGTCTATAATAGGGAGCTCCCTTGCCAGTGAGACTGTCATATTTAAAGTCCATTTAACAAGGTGTTCTGTGCTTTGGACAGAGCTTGGGTGGTCACCGCCAACTGTTGTTTTTCTGGTTCTCTCTTTTCTATGCTTCCATAGATGAGCCTATTCTTTCTTTAGATTTGTTAATATCTTTAGTCCAGTCTTACTTGGGCCTCGGAGCCACTCTGTTTCAATGTGATTTGGCAAAGCTCTTCTCTGATTCACTCTGGATAATTTCATAGCTTAACTCTCAGTGTGTAATCTTATTTCTAGCTTCTTGGTAGGAAGGAAAGAGACCCACTCACATCTGACCCCCTTCCTCCTGTAGCAATGCCTAACACCATTATATTTTTTTCAAACTTCGTATTTGAAAAACTTTAAATTTACCACGCCTCACTTCATGACGGTGTCTGATGGCATCTGTGTTTAAAGAACTAATCCAGGCTGCCTCCAAGTGAGCTAGGAAGCATTCTGCATGTCCTAGGTCAAGGCTGGGGATATTGCAGGGTGCCCCAGGGCAGTACTTGTCTTCAGGATGCCAGGCGTGTCTCCTGACTCTCAGGCAACTAGAGGATGGTTCTTCGGAGAGAGCTTCACTGCATTTTCTGCATATCATTAAAAAAAAAAAAAAGATATCCAAAAGGAGCTATGCATTGGATGCATGGAACATGGGTATCTCAGAAAACAGAAAGAAGTCTGGGTGGCAAGGGTATGTAGGTAATAGTTGAAAACAACAACAACAACAAAACACTGTTGAGCTAATGCATCTTTTTTCATCTCCCTCTGACAATAAACGTTCTCCTTGACTTCATATGAAGTCCTATGCTTCAAAAGTTCCCATTCTCCCCTTAAGATATGCTTCTGCGTATCTTTAAGCCTGGTTTCTTCAAAGTCTGGTGAATATCTATGAGCCCTCAACCAGTCTTGTGTTCTTAGGACACGCGGAGGCTCCCAGCCACCCCTGGGGCAGGGCTATATTCTTGTTCAGTGTTGGATTGAGACACACGTGGACCTCAGCTACCTAGACTGAGAAATGAGACCACCTGTGTATCAATATAACTATTAAATTGTGTCAGGGAATTGTTGCCCAGAAAGATGAGACTGTAAACCAATAAATAACTTCACTGCTTGGATCAGAAAATCTCTTAAAACCAATTTATTCAGGCAATAGTGTGTTCATTTAGGCAAACAGCTCAATGATCAAACAACTATATATGTATTCAGACTTGCTTTAAGACCCTTACCTTGTCCATCAATCCTAAACTCTTACAACATGAATTTTGCCCAGTATAGAGCAGATCCCTACACTGAAAGAACCGCCTTAAGTCACTTGCACCCAGACCTCCAAACCTTATAAATATCTGCCTTTATTTTTGCCTTCCTGTTGTTTCTTGGTGAGCTGCTATCTTTGGATTTGCAGGCAACCATTGCTGGGATGCTGGAGTTGCTGTGTTTACTGACTGTCCTGTCCCTCTAGTTATTTTGAACCATCTTTGGTGACTCATGTTTTCTCTCATGCACAGTACTTTTGGGTAATTCTTTTTTTTTTCTTTTCTTTTTTTTTAAGAAGGGTGCAGCTCACAGTGGCCCATGCGGGGATTGAACCAGCAACCTTGGTGTTATTGGCGCCATGCTCTAACCTACTAGGCTAACCAGCCGTGCCTTTTGGCTGATTCTTAATCCTCATTTTTCTAATCATCTTTTTCATAGAAGCTACACATTAAATACCTATACATGACAAGCATATCTATGACCTATGGCTGTGACAGAGCAAGGTGAAAATTATGGGTGGGGTCAGAGCTTCTAAAACATTGAAGTTGGAAAGATTTGTCCTAGGGTACATTGGGCAACTGGGGTGGTGGTCTGAAAATCGGGATAAGGGAGCATGGGGTAAGGGGACACACAATGGGCACGATTGGAGCAACCGTAGAGTTCATGAGCCCTTAACGAAGATAACCTGAAAAGGAAGTAGACTGAACCTGCTCAGCCTCCTGTTGTTCTCCACACTCAGAATGAATGACCCAGATTTTGAGAATGGAAATGATACCGCGCTGCTATATAATTGTCTCCATAAGGCCTTAGGCTCCCACTATTCTCCTTCCTGTTGTTGGGGCTGAGCTTCCTTTGAAGGGGATAAATGGTCTGACCTGCAATCATAGATCTTAGATTTGAGGCAGAAAGTGTTTTCTTGCTCTATGGGTAGAACTGAGCTTGGCCTGCACTCTTGGGCATGGGGACTCTGGATGAATTTCCACTGATGGGGGTGAGTTTCCTGGTCATGTGATAGCAGGCCGGGTGCAAGTCAGGATGGGTCTGAATAGTCTATTTAGTAGTAGTAAGCTACTATCTGTGTTGCTTTCCCTTTGTATTATTGCCATTAAGTACACTTCTCAGCTGTACTAGAGAGAATATGGCAAGAGCCTCTCCTTTGTGCTGGAGGAAGTGGCAAAGCGGAAGGGCAACATCTGCAATCCTGAGGTCACAGTGGTGATAGCAGCAATAGTACTGAGGAGGACAGCTGTGTCCAGACACCTCTGAAGGGTCATTAGCAGCATAGGCAGCAGTGTATAAGGTGTGTAGTCACAGGTTGGGTGGTGGTAGGTTAGTGAGGACTGGCATTGGGTACTGGAGTCAAGGGCCACAAAGAAGGGGTTAGAAGCTTTTGAGATGCTGAGCATGAGGATAGAAGCTGTGAGAGAGAGGCTTTCTCTCTTCTTTTCAGTCTTATGTCTCCATGTCCCTCCTACCTGTTCTTTCCACTGCTATTCGCAGTTGGACTGATGGCCAATCATAAATTTTGTAGGTGTGCACCACCCTCTCTCTCTATATCTTACAATGGGTGGGAGTTTCTTTTTGGTGGCATCAGGAGACAAGCTCTCCAGACCATTTCTGCTATTGGTAACAACCCGGGCCAATTCAGAAAAGCCAATTTTGGCTCACTGCCTGCCAAAATTCTTTCCTACTCTCCCTGCTAAATGAACCCTGGGTAGCTTCATTCCTAGTCAGACGCTCCATTTCTCAGCCTCCCTTGCAGCTCAGGGTGGGTGCATGACACAAGCTGGCCAATGAGACATAGATGGGAAACTTCTGGTACTGCTATCCTTTCACGTCTCCTTTTTCCTTCTTCCTTTTTCTGAAATGATTAAAATATGGACTTTGACCTCAAAGAGATCACTGGAGACAGTCATTCATTCACCAAATATTTGCTGAGCACCCACAAAGTGCCAAGCACGGTGCTAGTTGCTGGTGAATGAAGCTGCGGCCATTTCTACTCTTCTGAGAGTCACATTTCTAACTAGAGAAGCAAATCAGTCAAGTAACTAATTGAACAATAAGAAAATGTTAGCTAGCAATAAACAATTGAATGAAAATAAATCAGGGAGAGGTTGGAGGCTACTGGAGGTTCACAGGCAGGGAAGGATTTTCTGAGGAGACATCTACTGGAGAGTTTAAAAAACAAGAAGCGAAGCCACTGAACATTTTAGGGTGGGGCAGATCTCTAAGGCCAGGATGGCCTTTAAGGATTCAAGTCTAAGAGAAATGGCTGCTGAGACTGGGTGTTCAGAGGACAATTGTAGTTCAGCTAGCCAAGTATCATGACCGAAAATATACAAGGACCTTTGACAAAATGCAGCAGAGAATGACTATACCTGCTTGGAGCTTTGGTCGCCTAAGTCATTCAGGTCTCCTGGGGACTCCCCCAAACGACACTGAAAAATTCCGGCAATGCTGTCCGTGTCACCCTCACTGCCCCAACTTTTTCCTAAATTGTTCCATGAGTTCTGTTTGCCAGATGGGCCCAAGGTCAGACCCCATCTTTTCTGAGCACCTGGTTCGAGAAGGGCTCTTCCTGCTTTCTCCAAATGCCTAACGGCCTCACTTGAGGCACAAAAGGGTTTATAAGAATTGTACAAATAGGGACATGCTTTTGACCTAATCTTAACTTTTCCAAAACTAATACTTAAATAGGACAACGATGTGGTGTTTTCCAGAAAGCTCTGCTACTACTCTCATTAAATGTTTTACCTAAGGAGAAAGAAAATGCGCTTATTAAGAAAAATGTGTATAAGTAAATAAAATTATTTAAAATTAAGATTTTTCTTATAAATGATTAATTTTTGTTTGAACAAAGTAGGTTATAACTGGTTATAATGCAAATTCCTTCAGGGTGATGTGGTAGATTTCTTGAAACTCAGATGTGATGTGGGAGGTAAAGCAACCATATTGTGTCCATGAGGCAAGAAGCACTCACTAAGGGATGGTTGTGCAGAAAATAAGTAGAAACTAGGGTTTCTGATGGCATCATGGAGCTGTAGCACCAGCCTTGGAAAGCCTACCTCTGGACTTTGTGTTGTAGGAGACAAAGCTGATTTATTTTGTTCAACCAGTGTAGGTTGGGTTTCTATAATGATATTCATAACTGAAAAGTTGGTTAACTAAATTTTCCGTTTCCCCCGAAGAAGCTTCTATGAGAGCTCTGCTCCACTCCATCCCTCCCCCACCGATTCAGACAAAGTATAGGAGAATGGAGGACCTGAGGAACTACGAAAGACAGCAGGATTCTTCTGGATTTATCGGTAAAATCAGAAGGGCTTTTAGGGTTGAGCTTGTAGCCAGTTATCAGAAAGTGGGTTACGTATCCTGGTAACCAAAGTAAGATGATGCCAGAAGTTGCTAATGCAAACTAAGTGTGGGGCCAGAAAGTACAGGGACGAAGAGAATGATAAATGTGAGTGTGAGAGAATGGCATCTTGGGGGACACTTGGAAAAGATATATTATTGGTCAAGGTAATAATCTTAACTGTATGAATGACAGCATGGTATATGGGACTCCAACAGACTGAAAGGCAGGGACTAGATTCCTCTCTTTGGTTTGTGCAGTTGAAGCATCTCCCCTCCAATTATAGGGTTCCTGGCCTGTGGATGCTGTGCTCAATCGCCCCAGGACTGTTACTAAGAAAACACTGAGAGTGAAACACCTCCTCTTTACTCAGTGTCAGCCTGGATTCCAGAATGCATGTTTCCCCAACACCTGAGCTTCTGAGCTTTGCCTCCTGCACCCTCCTCTTCTGTCCCTGCTGCCGCTGTGCCCAGTCCCTCCCTCAGCATTTGACATCCTGAAATATAGTCTCATTTCACTGCCATGCCTCTATGATTTACTGCGTGTGAGCATCACTGTGGAGCAAGAAAGACATTCTTCATTTTCATACCTGACACATAAGGAGCCATAAAAGTAAGTCTCCGAAGTCAGACTCAAGGGCCTCTTGATTAAGAGTTAAATTGCAGCTATGATTTATTCAATTTGAGCTGGGGAAACAAGGGATGTTGAAGATAACGTGAATGGCAAACTCACATTTCTACCTCTCTTGAGTGCACAGATACCTGTGGAACCTGTGCGGAGGTGTGGAAGGTCTGAACGTGGGCGTGGATTGGGGAGGAGCTGATGATGTGAGTGATTGGCTCACCTGGGTCTATTCCAGGGAAATGTGGGTTGAAAAACCCTTCTGACATCATTTCTAATTAACTGAAGTCAGCAGGATAAGGGGTGAGATTAAAGGAAGGGGTGTGTGTGTGTGTGTGTGTGTGGTGGGGACATTCGAGAAGGCACAAGAATTCAGAGACGTTCTAGTCTTGCCTTTGCCACTGACGAGCTGTGGGAACCTTACACAAGGAAGGTGGGTCTCAGCTTCTTTACCTAAAAAATGTGGTGGGACTAAATTACATGAAAATTATTTTGACTGGCTTATGAGGGAATGAGAGACGAGGAAAGCAATTTAGTAAGTTTAGAAAATATTTTTCATAAATTTTACCATAAAAGGGAAATAAAAATAAGCCAGGAGTAAGAAGGCAACGTGGAGTCGGGATATGGTATTTTAAATGGAAGAAAATGGAACTCTTTATAGAACTGTAGGGGATAATTGTAGTTATAAAGTTCCTGAGTGGGTGAAGAGGAGAGAATGGAGCGCTCAGGTGGCTTTGATAAGATCAGGGATGATTTGTCCCCTGTAGCAGGACTGGAGATAGAGCATATGGGTGTGGATGCCAGGAGAGAGCTGGATTTGATAATGAGGGAGACAGGAACTTCTCATCGGATAGTTCCCATCTTCTTAAAGAAGCACGCAATGGTGCTGTCAGCCTAGGTGGTTGGGATGTTTTTGGAGATTTGATCAGGAAGAAGTTGTGATAGCATCTCAGAAAGCAGGAAAGTAAAATTGCTAGGGAAATAGGACAGGGTTGTTGGCCAGTGCTGAGCGCTGATTTGAGATGATACATGGTCACAAAGTTAAAGTGAGACGAGTTGTCATGACTGGCAGTTCTTCTCCGGTGGTGTTCGCGTTCTGAGGGCACGCACAGAAGAGGTGGGTGGTCAGTTCTCCTGGGGATCTGCCAGTAGAGAATCTTGCAGTGAGAGATGCTTGTAAAGGGGCCGTATCGCAAGGGACACATGAAACCTAAACTGTGTAAAGCTGGAAGTGGGGACTTAAGAAGAGTGATAGATAAGGAAAAAGTTGTAGAATTAAACGGATTGGAACTCTCAAAGTTATCAAATAATTGGTGGACTGGGGTTCTGCAGTAGGTGGGCTGCAGGTGATGGTCAGGAACGCGTATGCTTTGATAAGATTTTTTGTATAAGATTTTTGTTTTGCAGGTTGAAGATGGGAAGTTGTGAGCCTGAGGTTGCAGGTCCTGTCGTGTTGAGGTACAGTCATTCACGCCCTTTCCCTTTCCTCAGTTTTACAGTATTTACATACTTCTGGTGAATAAGTGGACAAGGGGACAGAGCAGTATAGCCCATTATTACTATTGCAAGATGGAGTCATATCACAGGTCTTATTCACCAAATGTAGCAAGAGTACACAGTCTTGTGTATGTGTTTTTAAACGTTTTATTTTTGTAGAATTAAGTGGAGAATCAGTTGTTTTCCCTGTGCTCTCCTTATTTTCCCCTGGTTCCTACCATTGGTTGGTGAAGGGAGTGAGTGTCTTAGCTGTTGATCGCCCAAGCCCAGTGTAGGTAGAGAGGGACTCATCCAAAATATGACACATGTCGGCACCTCTTTAGTGTAGGGAGATCTTAAGATCTAAACCGCAACACTGATAAGAAGGTTGGCAGGGTACATAGGTTGCCCCCATTGTACAGACGAAGTCACCATCTCGGAGAGGTTAATACCTGCCCCTCTTGCTGTCTGCCCATCTTAGAAAAACACCACTATTCACTCAGTTGCCCAAGCCGGAAACCTTGAGGTCATCCTTGGTTTCCCCGTCTCTTCCACCTTCCTCAACTGTCTTGAGTATAATAAATAAGAGAATAAATAAGAGAATGAATGAATGAATGAGTTCTACAACTTCAGTTTAGTTCAGCAGACCTTGCTGAGCACCCACCTGAGGTGCCTGGGCGGGGGTGGGGGGGGAGAACTATAGTCTCGCTCCTCCCCACTCCAACTTCCAAATGAAAAATAATTCACTTTAATAATTATACAAAGAGCTAAATAAGTTTCAGGACGAGCTTATCCATTTACTTTATAAAATGCTTATAAACTTAAAAGTACTTTAATGACACTTGTTAATATATTGCAAGTTATTTAAAGAGCGTGAATTCATGAGCAGCACATAATTCATGTGTGAGTACATTTGGGGTGATTGTTCACATTTCTATTGGTGCTTCATACTTAAAACACTGTGTATACATCTTAATTTCCAATTATTATAAAACTATATACCGAAACATTATTGACATAAACATGCATGATTAATGCACGATTAATGTAGGTGAAATAACCTACACCAAACTAAATTGATAATTATGGGCTAATTATCAAATTGTAATTTAAAATTAAAAAGAAAAAATAGCAGCAACTGTAAACCATGATTAACTCAAGAGAGTACTGAGGACACACACACACACACACACACACACACACACACACACACACACAGAGTCACAGAGATATTCTTTCAGAAAATTATTGAGTTGGAAGAGATCGTATGGATTGCCGCTCTGTATGTCTGTGCATGCTGTATTTTCCAGCAATGGACGTTGCCATATTTCTGGTCCCTTGAATTTTGTGACTGTCTTGACCAACAGAGTGTGGAAGAAATGACATTAAAGAACTTCGAAGACTATGTGGTAAAAAGCAATGTGGGTCTTGGCTCGCGCTCTCAGGATTCTTGTCATTGGAAACCAGCCACCATGTTATGCAGAACCCCAGGCAACAAAGAGAAGACATGTGTGGATGTTTCAGCCAAAAGCCTCAGCTGAAGTGTGAGCCACCACCAGCATCAACCACCGGACGTGGGAGTGAATGAGTCTTCAGATGATTCCAGTGCCTGGCCTTCAAGCTACCCCTACTGATGGTGAGTGGAGCGAAGACAAGCTATTTCCATCTAGTCCTGCCCAAATTACAGAGTTGTGAGCAAAATAGCTGTTATCGTTGCTTTAAGCCATGAAGTTCTGGAGTTATTTGGAACACATACATATTGGGAGCTTTGCAGTATTGAACTGGATGGCAAACAAATTTTCTAATTGAGTACCAAATAAGAATCCTTGGAAAACATTAGTAATGCACTAATTTTAGTTTATTACTTACTTGTGTTAATCATAAAAATTCTTTTCAGAGATTTGTATCTGGAGAGTAGGTTTCCTATATACATAAATATGAATGTCTGTGAAATTGAAAGCTGTTTTCCGGTAAAACCAAGAAAAGGACATAATTTTTGAATTGGCTCCTACTTCCTTGGGAGAATTGTATGGGTTTCCAGTCATAGGCTGTGGATAATTCATTGTGAAACAACAATCAATATTAACTCTCAAATCAAGACCTCTATCTTTGGCCTCTATTAAGATCTCCATCTATTAATCTCTGCAATCACTCCCTTTCCCATACTTTCCATCATGCTTACTTTTATTTTTTTCATAGAATAATCTCAAACACGCAGGAAAGTGCCTAGAAATAATATTAGAAGCTCTCAGGTAGCCATTGCTGTAATTATACAGATTAGCACTTAACCATTTAACTATTTTGCATATCTCAAAGATCTGTCAAGAGCTAACATTATGGATATAGTTCTAGCCTTCTTTGGACCCTTCTGATATCATTTCCCTGTCTCTCTCCACCAGAGGCATGAACTATTCTGAAATTGGAGGGTTTCGTTCTCATTGATGTCCTTATGTTAGCATGCGTAAGAAATGTTAGGACTGACTTTTGTGTTATAAATTTTATGTTAATGTTATTTAATATACTATCCTTCAGCAATTTTTCTTTTCTTCATTCTAAGTTATGCTTTTGAGCTTTTTCCACATTGATTTGTACAGTTCTAGGGTATATGTTCACTGCCGTGTAATATTGCATTCTAGAACATATTAATTCACCTGATGAGTGTTTACATCATTTCTAATACCTCCGTTTTATACAAGTTGACATATGAACATACTTCAGTCTCTTTATGCGTGGATGTGAGAGTTCCTCTGAGAAATGTACTTAAGAGTGCTGTTGTTACATTGTATGAGTTGCAAATCTTCCACTTTGATGGATATTGCCAAAGTGGTTGTACCAGTTCTCATTCCCAGTGGCAGTTACAGTGGTTCCTGTTTCTCTACTGTCATACTTTAATTTTTGTCAGATTTCTGGGTACGAAGTTATATCTTATTATTTTTTTCACTTGCATTTCCCCGATGACTAGCAGGTCTAAGCATTTTAATCTTTTTCATATTTATGGACTATGTGGTTTTCCCTCTTTTGCAAATTATCCACATATATTTTTGCCACTTTTTTCTATTGAGTTATTTACATTTTCCTATTGATTTTTGAAACCATCGCCACAATCTTGTGGACAATCTTTTGCATATAGATTGCTAAGTTCTTCTGCTTTGCCGGTTAACTTTCGACTTTATTTATGGTGGCTTGGAAGGAAGTTTGAAACATTAATAAGGACAAATTTATCAAAGATTTCTGCTTTTTACGACTGATTGAAGAAATCCTTTCCCACCTAAAGACAGAGTTTATTGATTGATTTTTATTGTTTAAATTTCACCTTCATATGGATAACCAGTATTTCTGACATCACTTATTGAAATGTTTTTTCTTTTGTTATTTTATAACGCAAACTGTGTCATTTATCAAGGTCCTTTTCATGCAGAGGTATGTTAATGGGTCTCTATTTGCCTATTTCCTCATCAATATTGTATGCCCTAATGAGCACTTTTTAAAACATTTCAGTGTCTTGACCATGGCCTCTACATTACCAAATCTAGTGGCCAATTCCCATCATACTCTTACGTGGCCTATCAGAAACATGTGACACAGTTGGTCACTGACTCCCTTGGATTCCAGGACACAGCTCTCCCACTTTCCTCCACCTCACTAGCTCCTCCTCCTCAGTTTCATCTGCAGGACAAGATTCATTTGTCCAGCTTTGTCCTGTTTCAGAGCCCCAGGGCTCCCTCTTCAGATCACTTCTCTTTTCTATGGACACTTACAACCTGCCTGATCACATCCTGTCTAATGGCTTAGAAATTGACTCCATATTTAACTTCTGGGATCTGACCTCAGTTTAACACACATCTATAAATGTCTAACAGGTACTTCTTTTCCCGCTATTGTTATAGAAATTGTACTGTTTACTGACCTATAAGCAGTTCCTTCAAAAATTTTTAGCATGCACATCTGATTCCTTAAAGTTAATAATTATTTTTGTTCTACTTTTGAAAAGTACAAGATATTGAGAATGCCTTAACTCCAGTCTCCCTCATTCTTCTATTTAATTGTTATTAGATATTTTAGTTCTATATTGCTTTATCTCATTCCCTATTTAAAATTTTATTATTGTTATTATTATTTTACTATAAATGCTTATTAGACATCAACATGTCTATCTTTTTTGGGGAGGGGTTCATTACTGTGTTTTACACCCCATACCATCCTTTTTGGATCAATTTTATATTTACTAAATTACACTTTCAGTAGTTATTTTGAAGAGGGCATGTGAGTGAAAATAATTATCTGACTTTCCCTGCAAATGTTTTTCTGTTCCCTTCATTTTTAAAAATAGCTCATCTGGATGTAGGATTCTAGGCCAGCAGTTATTTCTCTTGGCACTTGATTATTTCATGGTCTTCTGGTATCTGCTTTTGCTGATGAGAAGACTACTGTTTATAATTTAGTTTTAGATACTTTACCTTTTCCCCTGATTACTCATAAGTTTCTTTCCTTCCTTCCTTCCTTCCTTCCTTCCTTCCTTCCTTCCTTCCTTCCTTCCTTCCTTCCTTCCTTCCTTCCTTCTTCTCTTCCTCCCTCCCTCCCTCTCTTTCTCTCTCTCTTTCTTTCTTTTTAAAAACTAGCTGGATGTTGGAACTTGTGATTCTTCAATTTTATGTCAGTTCTAGAAAAATTTCAAGGACAAATTCTTGGATTATTGCTTTACCCTCCCTATTTTTGCCTTTTGAAACTCCAAATGCGTTTGTTCATTTTTAATTCTTTTATGTTACCCTCCACGGCTCTTAATCTGTCTTTCATGTTTTCCATCTCTCTATTTTGCAGGTGTACTCTGGTGGTTTCTCCAAATTTGTCTTCTAGTTCACCAATTATCACTACAACATTTTTTTCTCTCTGATTCTTTGTTTAACCCATTCATTGAGTTTTAAATGTTTGATGGTTCCCCCTTTCATTTCTAAAAGTTCTATTAGCTCCTTTCCAAATCTATCTATCTATCTATCTATCTATCTATCTATCTATCTATCTATCTATCTATCATCTATCTATCTATCTATCTTTCCAAATATATATATATATATATATATATATATATATATATATTCCAAATATATATATATTTTAAACTGTTAACTCTTTTGTCATTTCAAACCTGCCTACTTCAGTTTTCTTCCTTATTCCATTATACGCAGTTCTTTGAAGCCAAATCTCTCTAAGGAGAGATCTACTCACTCTCCCTCAATACATTTTATTTTTCTCACATTTTAGCAATTCTGTATTGTGAATTGATATCAGTCAGGGATGAAGTCTCTGTGCTCTGTACACTTTCCCCCAGAGCAGTTATCTATTTCTTTCTGTTGATGCCATTTCGGGGGTCCACAGACCTGTGTAGATTTTGTGTTAAACATTTGACTGGTAGTTCCTCTATTTCTTAAGTAATGTAATTTAACTTCGTGCCTTTGTGTGGAACTTACCTGAAATTTGGATATTTTATAGGTAACTTTCTTTCCAAAAGCTTTGATAAACCATAAACCTTCTTTAGCCTCCTTAGGAAGATAGATGGAATTCATCGATTTCCTAGTTAAGGATTAAGCAGTTTTTGAAATCTCTGGATTTCATACACGTAGTTTAGATATATCTCCCCACTCTTCTCAGCCCTGAACACACATTCCCTGTCCCCATGTAGGAATTAGAACACAAGCCACTGGTATCTATAATCTGGGGAAGAAACCAAGTGGGTCCCCGTGGACTCAGCTTGGTTTCCATTGTATTTTTATTTTCCTCATTTTATTTGACTTCTCAGTTTTGAATCCACCTCTGCATTACACTTTATGTCATTGTATACCACATTTCCATTTGTTTTGGCAATCGTAGGGCTGGCTTGTATCAACTTAGCATACATATTACCAAAAGCCATCCCTGCCATGTTTATATTTTCATTTTCATATTGGTAATACAACATTAATCACCAGCTAATGGGAAAGAAAGCCCGAAGCACTCACAAAAGTTAAAATAAAACCAATCAACTAAACAAGAAACAATGTTGAAGCCAGTGTGTTTGTTAAAATAATGTTGATAAATCTGAGCATCCTGAGTAACACACAATGCAGTCGTTTTTCTTCATACTTTCCTGAATCCAAACCTTGGCATGGCTAGTTGCTAGTGGTGTAATCTTTGGAGCATTACTTCTCTGAAACTCATTTTCCTAATCTACAGAACAGAGATAACATCTACTGCCCATGTTTTCAGTGAGAGTTAAGTTTGTGTGGGTAAAAATACCCAGCAGCATATGTACTTTTATATTTATATTAAATTTATATTTATTTAGGAAGTGTTCCATTCATGTAATTTTATTAACCAGAATATTTATCTCTCTTTCTTTCTTTCTCTCTCTCTCTTTCTGTCTCTCTCTCATCATCTCCATGTCTTTCCCCATATACAAAGTGGTGGGTCCCCTTCTGTAGTCGATGCTTATTTTGATGCTTACTGGCTCTGCTAGTTACCATCGTTGTAACTATTGAAAAGACACAGGAAAGATCCACTCCTTGCAAATGCCCAGTGCAGAGGACACGTTTTGTGCTCTACTTTGTATCCTCTCAGACTGCATTTTAGTCTGGTTGTTGCTATGGCAACCAGCTGCCTGCAGGTGTACCTTGGCAGCACCTCTCCTCGACTGTACCAAGCATCTCTTGCCTTCTTCCCTGAAGCCTCTCTCTTGGGATGCTAGCAGAAGCCATGCAGCCATTCTGACAGATGCTCCTGACAATCCTGGAAATGTGAGAGAACCAACATCCACAGGGCAATGCTTGACCATCAGGGGATAGGAGCTGGCATTGAAATGCTACCTTTTACCATCCTAGGCAAAGCAATTCTGAGGGGCATTCTAGTGGCTGTGCTCTGGAGGTCAGAGCCCCAGTTTCACACAGCGCTCAGTCAGTTTAATGGTACAGCCCTGCGTTGGCTTTGTTCCCCTCGATTTCACTCGCTTCAGATTATACTCCTAAATTACTTCCGAAAATAAAATACCTGCACATAAGCCCTTGCCTCAGCCTCTGCCTTTTGGGAGAACACAGGCTAAAACACCTGGCTAAGGTCATCAAGAGACTGGATCTGCCATGTGAGTAGGCGAGAAAACTCTACCAAATTTTAAGTACTAAGATTTAAGTGCTAGTGTTAACGTGAGGATATTTGTATTGACAGGCTTGTGAAACCAAGTCCACTTAGATTGCAAAGATCTTTAAATGTATACCATATCCTTTCCCAGAAAGGATATGAGATGCTTTTATAGATAAAGAAGATGGCTAAAAATCATTTACATTTCAAAAGTTACAACCATAAAGCCTGGCATTTTCTGTGTTGAATGCATTGGGTGACAGAGCTACCAGGGAACCTTAAAGAGAAAAGCCTTAAGGAGGCAATTGTGGGGTAACTCAGAAAATGATACAAAATTAAGAAAGTGTTTTCTTCTAAACATCTCCTGTCCTTGGAATGATTGACATGATTTCAACTTCCTGGAATGACTCTAAATCCCACGATTTGGAGGTCAATCTAAAATCCAGCCAGAGCTAACTTTTTCACTCATCTCTTGCTTGCAGATAATTGGAATAGCAATTGTATGCTTGGATGGCCAATGAGTAAATGGTTAAGGTGCTCCCGCAAAAAATCTGGTTGTAATGCCAGCATCAGAAATGGGGCATCGAGATGATATTTCTCAGAAGAGAACTAGCTTCTGATTTTTCTCTTGGCTGCACTTTGGAGGTCAGATGCCAGATGTACAATGAATATGCAAGAGAGCGAGGACGAGGGCTGTTCCAGGATCTCTGACAGTCTGCCAGCTACAGCTGATTCATGCATTGCTCTTATTGTAACAGTCTGTACTTGGGGTGGAAAGGAACATATCTCCTCTTGTTTCAGTGCCAGGTGGGTGGAATCCACCTTTGACGAATATACACAGTGGAAAAGTCAATCTATGTGAGCTGGAGGAGAGGAAATAGGTCAAATACTGACCTATTTGAATAAACACCCCTGAATGGATGTAAACTTCAGCAGACTGCTCAGGAAAGGACAAAGTGATCAGAAATGAGAGCTCAGAGGGCCAGGACAGCTCCAGGGGACACACGATGAAGCTGCAGTGTTCTGAAAACCTTGTCACAGAAAGAGAAATGGCAACCAGGGAATAGGAGTGGCAGTCAAAGAAATAACAGAATAAAACAGTTCTGAGCTGGAGAAAGACCTACATCTGCAGATCTAAAGTTCTCAGCAGGCCCCAGGCTAAAAGAATGAACACAGATCAACACCTAGAAATCATCTGGTGAAATTCTTGAACTCTAATGACAAAGAAATAATCACCCACACATACTTCAGAAAGAGAAAGTTTCAGACAAAAAAAAAAATTAAAGGCTTACCTTTTGCAGCATTAAGTAGGAGATGCCATGGACAAATGACAGAGTTCTGAAAGGAGCCCATAACGATGATGATCAGGTGTGAGGTTCAAGGAAGGCGTCCTCTCACAGATGACTCAGGACACCACCACCCGCCAACCTGTGCTCAGAACGCTAGCGGAAACGCTGGCCCGCCACTCAAGGCACATGCATGATAAAGTGTCCACAAACAACTGAGTGGGATCAAAGAAAATGACAGCCAGCACTGAAATAAGTTAAACACAGAATTAGGTTTAAATAACTCTTGTAAATAAGTTTTGAAAGCTCAATGCACATATTGTTAGTTTGGGAAAGCAACGATGTTAAAAGGAAGCTCGGTCAAAGGTTTCAAATTGTGCCCATGAAAACTGTGAGGCGAGGATGCCTTCCTAACGTCCTCAGTTTACAGCAGTGTCATCTTGACCTTCATGGAGCAAAATGTCTGTAACAGTGAGGCGTCCCCAGGCCTCCTGCTGATGGGTGCATTTCCACTGCTTCTATTTGGGATCCTTTGGTCAATGGACAGGGGTCTCTCTTTTGTCCCCATGTCCACATAGTGATTCCAAGTGCCTTCCCCTCCATTGGGGGGAGTGTGCTGGGTCTTCGTACAGAAGTTCTGGGCTGTTGCAGGCAGGGCGTCTTCTGTGGGTGGTGAGTTTGTTGTGTGAGTCATGTGCGTAGTGAAGGTCACTCTTCAAGGGCAATCTGGACCCCTCTGTTCTGCACCTGCTGAGGAAGGTCCCACCCTCCATCTCCCTAGCCATCTTCCTCCCTCCTCCCAGATACTTCTTCCCCTGCCCACCCCCAGTTTTATCTAATTTCTGGAAGGGGAGAAACTGGTTTTAATCTATCTCCACTCTCTGACACTTCAAATCTTTGTTCTCATTTTACGATAGGAGGCCTCTTGGGTTAAAAGTGAGAGACGTTAGGGGAGGATATGCACAAAGGACAACGAGAGTCACAATTTGGGATATAAGCCTGTCCCATGGTATCTGTCATCTTGTATACTGTGGAACATGACACACGTACAACACAATGCACAAACAAAGATGCACGACTTCATGGTTTCTCACAAGGCAGACGCCTGTGTGCCCAATGTCTGGGCTAAGAGGTAGAACTCTGCCAGCACCTGGAAGTCCCCTTTGGATGCCCTCACCCCGCCAAGCACCACCCCTGCTCCCTAACAGAACCACCACCCTGAGTTTTATTAGAAATCACTGGCTTGCTTTCCTTCACAATTTTACTACCTAAACATGCATTCCCAAACACTTGAGTTTGTTCTTCTCTCTTTTCTTGAAGTTTATATTACCACAGTCATGGAGTACGGATTTATTTGTGGGTCCAGCTTCTTTTGCTCGATGTCACGTCTGTGTGGTTCATCCGTGCTGCAGCCTGTAGCTGGGATCCGTCTGCCTGTGCACGACATTGTCGGTGGAATGTACCATAATGTAGTTACCGCTCCACCTGATGGACGTTTGTTCTGTGTCCAGTGTTTGGCTTTCACAAACGGTACTGCTCTGAGCACTGCCGTCTCTGTCTCATGGTGTACACGGTCCATTTCTGCCGAGAGTAGCCTCTTTCCTAAGTCAGCACACAGCACGCCATGCTGCTTTATTACCTTTAACTTCTGCTGTGAGCTATTGATTTGGGGATGTGTCTATTAGCCCTGGCATGTGTGTCCTGACTTATGAATGCTTGAGTGACATTGTTACAGGACATGAAAAGGTATTTTAAATGACAACACTAGTAAATGTTGAAATAATAGTGCGAGAATTATTAGACTCCCAGGAGAAGTTCTCGTGTATACACAGGGTGGCATGGAGTACCCAGCCCCACAGACTAGGGGGTGGGAGTGTTGCTGTTTTCCAGCTGACATCTTTGCTCTCCACGCAATAGAGTGCAAACTGTCATTCTCGTCTTGTCCCGCAGGCTTTGAACTTAGGCAATTCTTGATGAAACACTTTTTTCAGTTTAGTGGCCTGGTATTATTTATAGTATTGTATATAAAATGAGGCTTCACTAATATTATAAAACACTATTTCAAGACTGAATAATTCAAAAGCACATAAAAAGCAGCTTCACCATACCTCCGTAGCTACTTCTTCAGCCACAAAAATGGACAGCAAAAGCTTTAAAATTACTGTCTGGAAAAGACTTAAATTTAGATCTATAGACCATGTTGGTCCCCAGTCTCTTTTGGAGAACTTGAGGGAAAAGAGAAATGGAGGTGATTTTATTCTCCTAAATATATATTTAAATATATAAATATAAATAATAAATAAAGCATATCTTATATATTTATATACAAATAAGTATAAATATAACATTGCAAGGAACATACCAAAATGTTATCAGAGTTGTTTTCTTGTAGGGAGAGGTGAAGTTATGAATAACTCTTGTTCCTTTGTGTTTTCTGTTGTTTTCCTAAATTTCTGTAATAAGTCTGGTCACTTTTCCAACTAGAAAAAAACACTTCAAAATATTATTTCAAAAAATGAAGTCACGAGGAGCCAAGAGATGCCATATAAAAATAGGAAGATATAATTCAACTCAAAATCGGAGACTACATGTTTAAAAGTTTTGCTAACGGAAGCCAGATGAAAATCTTCAGTAATATCTCAGGCTCATCATCTGATAGAAAGAAGCAAATCAGTTCTTTAGGAAATGACAATTTTTATTCCAGCAGTAAACAATAAACTAGATGAGGAATATTTGCAGGCTGATGTATCATTTTCTCAGGGACACTAAATAGCTAATAGTGTCTTCAACAGTAATATTTCTTCCTTTTTCAGACATTGACTCTCAGCCCAAAGGCCATGACCTTGAATTACAGTTCAAAGAGTGTTTTGATGGGTGTCGATTAAGGTAGTAAGGTTTGCTTTCTTTCTGTTTCCTGCCTTGAATAAAAGATGGAACTTTGTAACCTATGATATTGATTAGCACATCCCTAAATATGGTAAATTGCATGATTCATAAAAATATTTGCTGCCTGTCTCTATCAGGCCCAACCCCACAGGATTCCATTCCACAGTAACCCTTACTCACGTACTCTGTGAGAAGAGAATATCTCCCATTCCATCAATGGCAGGCATGGTCATGTTACCTGTTAAGAGTGATGGAATATGAACAAAAGTGCTGTATCTGTATCTAAGCAGAGGCTTTAAAGAACATTGTAAGGTTCAGTCACTGTACTTTCATCTCTGCAATAGGATCAGCATGTCCAGAGAGAGACTGTGCCTTCAGCCTGGAGTTGAATGGATAAAGTGAGGAGCAGAGGAGCAGCTGACTCATGAGGGACAAGTAGCACAAGTGAGAAGGAAACCCGTGTTGTTGAAAGCCACTGAGACACTGAGGGGATGCTTGTTACTACAGCAATTTAGCAAAAGCTGACTAATACTCAAGACTGCTTTTCTCACATGTGAACCAACCAACTGATTGAATTTTCTAGTAAGTGCTTGCAGTGTGGATATTATCTGTTCATGAAAGAAGAATTCATATGCTTTATAGCACCAGTTTCCCCCCTGGTTAAGCTACCCTAGGGGTTCACAGAAGAGCTTCAGGGAGTCCATAATCCTCTTAGCAAGAAAAATTTAAGTTTGTATATTTATGTGCGTGTGGAAGGATGAGGGGATTTGATCCATGGATTTTTCCATTTTTCAAACAGGTCAAAAAATATCCAACAAAGCTACAGTAGATACTATACATAAAGACTATAAAATTGCTGTTTATTTATGAAAGAAGCTTGACTGTTCTCATCCTGGAGGCAGCCATCTCACTTCTGAGGAGTAGCAGTGAACCACACAAATATTTACTTTTTCTTTTAAAGAAGTGTATGTCTGTTGTAAGGCCCAGATGTGTGCATCACTGACATCTGAGAGTCTTATGGAACGGTTTTGACCCGGAAAATTTCAGAGTAAGTGTTTCAGTCACTTGTGCCACAAAGGAATATGACATGTGCTAAATGTGTAGTTTTGCACAAGCTGGTCTTCTGGTTGGGTCCCCAGACGTGGTGAGTTTCTCACTGTACTCTCAGATAACCAAGTGCATTGGCTTGTGGGATGGAGTTATTTAGGCCACGCCATTTTACTTTACAGAGTTGTCATTAACTGCCCTTTGAATTTAATTTTCATTTTCCAATTTCTGTTGTTTCTAGATCCCCCTTGTGTCTGGTGAGAAAGCCATGCCTTTTTGTGCAGAAACAAGTGTATCCTGTTGCACTGCTGGGAGAGCGCTACCCTGGATACCTAAAGCTGAATCCGGTATTTAGACCTAAGGCCAAAAGAGAGTCCAGCACAGATCCTCATGCACTCTCCGGCCTCCAGTCCACGCCACTGGATTCCACTGGTGACGCTGTGGTTCACACCTAGCCGAGCTGTAGTAATACTGGATCTTTGCAGTGTCTGCAGAGCGTGTGCCACCACTGGCTCTGGTTCATGAAGTACAATACTGTTGATGGATTGAGCTAGGGTGCTCTAACCTAACACTTATCTAACTTAGGAATGAGAAGAAACAGCTCAGAGCAAAGATCAGGAATGCCACCACTGGGCCTAGGACTTGCTCCTCATGTAAAGCTGGGCCCAGAGCCCCAGTCTTCTGACTTCTTGGGAAGAGCACTCCCTTCTACTGTTTTCGAAGAGGGAGCCTATAAGACCACGGCCATTAACTTTGTGGAGGGTGTGTTTTTCATTTATGAGGACTGGATAAACTTTACATTTGGGTCATATGTAGAGGTTGTTGTTGAATGATTAACTAGGAGCTTGAGCAAGACTTGCTTCAGTGGGCTGACTAAGTGTTGCACAAGTTTCCACAGTAAAGTCCCTAAATTTATTAGGAGGATATGAATCCTGGGTAACCTGGGCGGCTCTTGTTCACTGTTGAAAGGATTGCTACTTCAGCGTTCCTGCTTTGCAAAGAGTGGCCTTCATCCAGCTCCCCTTTGCTCAGTTTCTCTGGGAGAGCTTAAGCTCCCTCATTCTGCCTCAATATCCCTGCTGGAAGGACATGCTTTGGCCTCCTGGTGGGGTTTACACTTCTCAACTGTCTAGGTTCAAATTTATCCCAGGGAAAACGTGGCTGTGACGAGGGTGGATCATTCTATGTTCATCAAACTCCTGCTATTAGGATCCCATTTTGAGATTCTCAGGAAATTCCAATGCAACACAATGTAATGAGCAATTATTGAACATCGACTAGGTCTCAACATTGTGCTAGGTAGATACTAGGGTAAAGATTGTCCGTGTTTCTTCATTTGTTCCTTTGTTGTTTTCCAGTTTCATATACCACATATCAGTGAAATCATTTGGCTCTCAACTTTTTCTGTCTGACTTATTTCCCTTAGCCTTATACTCTCAAGAGCCATCCATGTTGTCACAAATGGCACTATTTCATCTTTTCTTATGGCAGAATAGTATTCCATTGTGTATATATGTAACTTCACTAACAATTGGCAACCCAATGAACTTTAGTTAATTAAAAAAAAAAAAGATTGTCCATTGTCCTTAATTCCCATGAGAAAACACCCAGGCATTCCTAGAACATATGTACTTATCACCTCTACCTTTCTGCTCAACAGGTGCTCACACTTGATATTTCAGAGAGAAAATAGAAATCATCAGATACAAATGGCTTCAAATTCCCCTCTGTAAACATACGTTCTCATTTTCATCTGAACCTTTCCCCCCTCTTTCCTCTTGTTCCATGGAAGGATGGGTGCCTTTTTTCCATACTAAGATTAGTATCTCCACCTACAGCCTGGATCCCATCTCTTCCGCTTATATGGGTACCTTTCTTATGCAGAGCCCTCTTTCTCTTCCTCTCTCCTTTGCTTCCCAACATCAGTTAAATATGCCCAAATCTCTCCTGAGTAAATATCAGAATATTTCCTCCATCCCATTTTGGTTTCCTACTGTATTTCCTATACTTCCTTCTATTCATTGCCAAAATTCTTGAAAGAATTGTCTGTACTCATTCTCCCTTATTTTCTTCTCTCCTTGTATCAATGCACTCTGGTGTTTGCCCCATCTCTCCAGGAAACTACACTAGCCAACAATGGTGGGCTTCATGCTCAATGCAGTGAGCCCTTCCCGATTCCTTCTTTCTGGAGTTTGCAGGAGCATTTGACACGAATACTTCTGACTACTCCATCGTACCTGAAACAGCCCCTTTGCATGTTTCAGGTTGCTGGCCATAGGAATGTAGTGTGTGAGGAGCCCAGGATTTAGAGCATGTGTACTTGGATTCAAATCCTGGCTCCAGCCCTTACCTGAAGTGTGCGTTTGCGCAAATTTCAGATGCTCTCTGTGCCTCTGACTCACAAGACTGTGGTGAAGGTCACATTAGTTAAAACACACAAAATACTTGAAATAGTGTCTGGCACAAAACACGGGCTAATTGTTTGCTATTATTATCTCCTTTGTGTTCTCTTTTATTGCTCTGTCCTTAAATATTGATGTCTTGCCCTTATATTCAGTAATACATGCTGTCCCTGGTGGTTTCATTTACCTCTTCAAACCATTTATATCTGATTATTCCCACATCTTGGCTCCTGAACTCTCACCTAAGCTTCACATCTATGTACCCTGTCACCTGCAGCACCTATCTATTGTTTATGCTATGTACTTATATCCACTGTATCCAAAGCTGAGTTGATTGTATTCTTTTCCCAAGCTGCTTCACAGATAAGGAACCTGTGTTTCTTATCACAGGAAATGGAAGCACTAATCGTGCACTTCCCAACGGGATATCAGAAACAAGGCGTCCACTTCTCCACTTCTTTTTTCCTCATTTCATTTCCAATCAATTGCCAAGTGCTGTCTCTCCAATCTCCTAATAACTCTCAAAGCTACTTGCTTTCTCCATCTCCATTGTTGCTGGCACAAGGCACTGACTTCTTTTACCTGTAAAACGGCAGCCGCCTTTACCTGCCTACATCTGTTTCCCCCCTTGCTTCCTCCAACCCATTCTCCGCTGTCAGGCAAGGCTTTGCTACTTGTATTCATGCCTCCCACCGTCGGGAGCACGAAGGCCCAAGTCCTTGTCTTACCTTCAAGGCCCTGCTGACCCTCAGCCTCCTCTCGAGCCGCTCACATTTTGAGACCCAGACACTGTAACTTTTCAAGCATCATAACTTCTTGGGTTCTCGCTTCCTTCTAAGCTGCCATACATGCAGCATTATGTAGAGATAAAAGTTTGGATTATAGAGCCAGACCGCTGGCTTCAAATCTCAGTTCCTCTTTTTACAATGATGTGACCTTGGGCAGGTTACTTAATCTCACAGGGACTCAATTTCCTCATATGTAAAACAGGCATGAACATAATATCTGTCTCAGAGTGTTTACAGCAATTCACTGAAATTAGTAAAAAGCTACATAACCATTTGTTAAAGAAATTGCTATTCCTCTGTTTAGAATACTTCTCTTCTCTTGGTTCCTGCTCATCTTACAGGTGTCAGAGAGGATCCCACTTCTTCCAGCAAGTGTGCTTTGATTCCTACGTGCTTCTCTGATGTACCTTTAGGACACCATCATCTGTATGAGAACCAGTGGCTTACTTGTCTTTACTCCCCATAATGTATTTGAGGGCAAGGACTCTGTCTATTTGATTTACATTTCATTCTCAAAGTGGGACCTATTTTGGGCACTTAAGAAACAGTTCCACAGGAGTATAATAATTTCATAACAGGAATTCTAGAGTATGCATTAAAGTTATGGATACACTAAGAAGGCAGCGGTTAATCTCATGGGCCATGTGGGTTGAAGGATCACTGAGGGCTTCACAGAAGAGGTGAAGTGGGAGCTGGAGCTCCAGTGATAAGTTGAGTGGGGAAGTAGATTCCAAATAGAGGAGACAGCATATGCCCAGAGGGGTGGAAGCATGAAGGTGGCGAGTTCAGATTCAGGGATGGTGGGGAGCTGTTGTGGTAGATGAGACCAAAACAGCAGGGTGAGGCAAGATGGAAAAGGCCCTTGAACACCATGGTAAGGAACCTGGGCCTCATCCCAGAATCTTGACCCACTGTAGACACATCCCTTGTGTGTTCTCTCTTGCCCCACCACTGCCCGCCACTCCCTGCAGCCTCTGAGGTATACACGTCCTTGGCAAGTCCATTTTGCAGGCAACCTAAGGCCTCACTGGGCTTTTCTGGGGCCACTGCCAAAGGCTCTCGGGCCTTTGGTGATTCCCTTATTAACTCCCAAGCCTGAGGCTCTGCTCCTACCTTTAAATATCTAATGGAGCCTGTGGTCACCACAGGATAGAGGACATATTGTTTAATAGCATGATTCCAGGTTCCCCACCACGCTGGGAATGGAGACAATTAATCTGGACAGGTTCCATTGAGGAATGATGGCTGGAAAAGATTCCACCTATCTCCTTTCCCATTTTCAGTAAGGCCTCCTTGGGAAAATGAACAAAGTTTGGGAGTGAAAAAGATGGGAGATTTTCTTAATCTGTTTGGACTGCTATAACAAAATACCATAGTCTGGATGGCTTATGAACAGCAGAAATCTATTCCTCACAGTTCTGGAGGCTGGAAGTCCAAGATAAGCTTGCCAGCGTGGTTGGATGAGTGCCCTCTTCTAGATTGCAGATTTCTTATATCCTCACATGGCAGAAGGGGCTAGGGATTGCTCTGCTGCTTCTTTTATAAAATGTTAATCCTATTAGTTAGGGCTGCAATCTCATGATTTAAGCACATCTCAGAGGCTCCACTTCCTAGTACCATCACTTTTGGGGGTTAGGATTTCAACATGTGAATTTGGGGGGAAACAAGCATTCAGATCATATAATTCTCTCTCTCTCTCTCTCTGTCTCCGCCCCCCCACCCCCCCTAGGCAGTATAACTTGAAGAAAGAGCAGGAAATTCTCCCAGCTTCACATCCTGCTTCATCACTCACAGGCCATGTGCCATTTTTCAAATTGTTTTAATGCCCCTAACCTTACTTCCCACATCTCTACAATGGGAATATAGATTATTCCCACAATAATGTAAAGGACAATCATAATGTGTTATTACATAGCATTATTATATAGTATTATTGAGTCAATAAATGAAATTGCACATGTAAAGAAACCAAGAACATTTTTGCATATAGCCGGTGCTCAATAAATGTTAGTTTCTTTCCCATGATTAAAGAGGGAATCACATTTTAGAGGATGAGCCACAGCAATTCCATAAGCTCATCGCCTAAGTGATTTTACCCAGGTGCTATCTACGGACTGAATCAGCACACCATTTAAAAGCATTCTCGCCTTTTGTTTCTGTGGACCTGCTTAACGCTGAAGTCTCTCTCCTGTGTTGTAGTAGTCTGAATAAAATCTGTACTACTTCCTTTAGCAAGAGTCCTGAGCAAGGGTGATGCCTACTTCGGGAATCTCTCCAAATTGAGCGTGACCAGACATTGATGTTTTTCATCACAATGAGTGAAATCTCAAGCCACTAAGAAGCACAGTCTGTTTCAGACCTTTTCATTCCTCTTCAAATATCCTCAAACTGTCCTTCCCACATTGTGTCAGACGTCTCTAACTGCAGGAGTAAAACTCCAGGTCTTGGAGCAGGCATTGGCCTCCACTGCTGTCTCTTGCCTCTGGTAAGGGTGGAGTGGACACTACCTACATTTGAACCTGAGGAAACTTATGCCACCCGCTTTGGCAACTGGAAAGTTTACTTTCTATAACTTCTTCAGAGAACAATGGTCTCAGCTTAAACATTCCCTCCAAGTCTAGCGTAAATGTTCCTCCATCCATACTTCTTATATCTCTTCTATTACTGTCCATTAATCATACAACATTGTAGTTGCCAATAATCTATCTTCCTGTAGATTATAAATTCTGTGAAAGCAATAATCATACTATTATGGGCTGAATTGTGCCCTCTTAAAGATTCATATGTTGAGGTTCTAACCTCCAGTACCTCAGAATGTAACTATATTTGGTGGTAGAGTCTTTAAAGTGGCAATTACATTAATACAATTTCATTTGCATGAGCCCTAATCCAATATGATTGGTGTCCTTATTAGAAGAAGAAATTTGGACATAGACATGTGGACAGAAAAGATGTGAAGACAGAGGGAGAAGACAGCCATCTACATGCCAAAGAAAGAGGTCTGGAGCAGATCCTTCCCTCACAGACCTCAGAAGGAATCAACCAATCCTATTGACACTGATTTTGGACTTCTAACCTCCAGAACTGGGAGTCAGCAGATTTCAGTTGTTTAAGCCACCCACTTTGTGGTACTTTGCTATGGTAGCCCTAATATATATATATCTTATTCACTTCCCAGTGCTTAGCACAAAGCCAGGAAGAGATTCAGCATTTGATGAATATTTTCTGAGTAGATGAAAAAATGAGTCAGCAACCTAGAAGAGGCAGGATTCAACAGTCCGGTTATACAATTGAATTTAATCAAGTACTGTTAGAATGCTATAGACATTCAGAGAAATTAGATGTCATTCATGGGGTCCTGATGGAGAACTGGGCCTGAAAATGCAGAATCAAACACCATTTACTATTCCTGTTTTCCAGTGGTTTAGAGTCACATGAGGAGGGGAATGTCCAACATAAGTACAATAAAAGTTAAAACTTAAGCTCATGAGAGACATCTAAACAAAATGCAATTGGAGCACAAAAGAGGAAAGGGTTGCACTCAGTATGAGATAGCTGAGGTCTCAAAGGGTTGGTTGTATTTTAGCAAACAGAAATAGTGGACCAAGAGAAGTCCGAGGCATAGCATAGACGAAGCTAGAGAGGAAGGAACACAACCTGGTTTATTTAGATCACAGAGCTCATGTCGGGAGCCATGGGGGAGAAGGCCATAAAAGGACAGTATTTGGGACCTTGAATACCAGTCTGGAATGTTTCTGAATCTCTATCTCTGCATTTATCTCTCATTAAGTTTGGAAATAGGACTTTTGCATTTCCTTTATCCCCCTACTTTTCCGTGAAGAAGCATCCTTTGGTTTAATTATTTATTGCAGAAACTATCTTCTTCCCTTTTACATTTTTTGCTATAATTTTAAATAAGAAATTTATGCATGGCCAATTAGCCCTCCAAGAACATACTCAGCTCTGATGGATGGGCCAAGCGTTTGTTAAGACACTGCTAGGTATGTGTGTATGTATTTGTGTGTCAGTGCAGAGACTGGCAATTAGTTCAGAAAACTAATCACTTCCTTCAAACAAAAGCAGCCAGAAATTCCCTCGTGCACATTCAGATTTGATAAACCACTTGACGATCACAGGGTTTTCTGTGGCAAGGTGTTGTAATAAATCTCTTTCCTCATCTGCAGTGACCCCTGGGGTCGTCATTTACATATGTTGGTGATCCCATGCAGGTCTGTGTAGCTTGTCACCATACCTCAAGCACAGCCCTTGGATTTGGAAGTACCAATCCCTCTCCTTGCCTGCTCTTGACCTTGTTCTAGGGCAGGGTTGTTGCAAGCTGTCAGTCCCTCAGTAGGTGCAGCATGTTGGAAAGCTAAGGTGAGCAGAGGTTGGGAGAGAGGGGTGTGTATAGAGTGACTGAGAGCTGGTCAGGTCTGAAAGGGGAAGGGGAAGGCAATACTGGCTTTACATTTTTATCTGATATTTATTTACATCCCACACTGATACCAAAATGATGTGAAGCAACCAGACTTGGTGATGCAAATAAGGTCTCATTTCACGGGCTCTTCAGGTTCCCTAGGTTTCTCCCACCCTGATACCTCTGAGAGCTGCTTTTACCAATAACCAGAGCAAGTGATCATGAAGGGAGTGGCCAGTGAGGAAGCTATAAGGTTTGTGAAAGGCCCTACCAGGACCCTCTGTTAGGCTCTGGGCTGGACATCCCTCCATGTACCTCAGAGATACTGATTTGGAATCTGATACTAGCAGTGAAATCCACATCCTTGCCCAGGTCTGTGTTACTTACAAGATGTTTGGCATTTACCCACAAGTACTTGCTTTCAGCCCTCCCCATCAGGGCTGACCCCTAGAGAAAGATAAAGCAGAAAATGCCTTAGATCCTGACCTTTGGGGCATTCGCCCAGAGCATTCCACTAGGAGCTCCAAACCTGAGTTCAAATTCTAATGCTGCCTATACTAGACCTGCACATTTCTGGAGTCAGCGTCCCATCTGAGAGGAAAGGAGATAGTGGGGTTTGGAGGTATTGGAGTCCTCTCAGGCTCTAACATCCCATGAGAAGTGGTTCAACTAAGATGTCTCTGAAGCTTACAAATCAACATCCAATAAAAATGGGTTTTGCCCAATCCTCCTCCCTTCCTACTACCAGCCAAATAACTGCACGTTTACTTTGGGCTTCCTTCCCCCTTTGAAGATGTCTTTAATATTCATTTCCCCTCTCTCATCAGAGTTGCTCATCCTGGGATGGGAAGGGAGCACGCAGTTTATGTCTGCCCAGGTCTAACTTCTCCCTTCTCCAGGAGTCCCAAGGCCACCACCTTGGCAGGCACAGTGCGGCCCTATGTTCCACTGCGGTTGGCTCCATAGGACTTGGCCTTGGCCTGGATGAAGAGCCCAAACACATGTCCCCGGGCTGAGTACCTGGAGCCATTTCAACTGTGGAGGGGCTTTGGCAACGCACTTGTTTCCAGCCCCAGCTCTTTTTAAATCTTTATGCTCCTGTGAATTTAAAGGGAAATGAGAACCAGATGTTTCTGAAACCTTTACACTTAACTCATCAGAAAGCTGTCTAGGGGAAGGTGTTTGAGAGCCAGCAACCCTTTTTAAAGACCCTTTGTTTGCGAAGTAAAAATTGCAATGTTTTCCAGAAATCCAAGTTTCACATCACATCCTTTATTCACCTTTACATCATCTCCCCCTGCGCCTCCAAATTGGGATCCTCAGTTTAGCTGGACCATCTGCATGTGAAATAATCATAATTCATCACATCTGTGTCACTTTCCACTGTTTTCAATGATCTCATTGGATTCTATAGAAACCTGGTGAGGAAGGCAGGGCAGGGGCTGTTATGTTGGCCGATGGGAGCACCAAAGTCGCCAAGTGGTCAGATCAGCTTGTAATTGGCATGGCTTGGACCAGACCCCAGGCTCCTGATTCCAAGAGCAGCGGTTCTCAAACTCGAGCCTGAATCAGAATCACCTGGCTGTTCCTCACCCTCCCCAGACACACCCTGTAGGTTTGGAGTGTGTCCTGATCATTTGCATTTCTAAGCAACTCCCAGATGCTGCTGCAGCTGGTCCTGAGACAGCATGTTGAGGCCCACTGTCCGAAATGTACTCCTAGAGGAACTCATCGGATCCTCTGTGAGTGTGTAGAGCTGTCTTCCAAGCCAAACAGATGGAAAAGGAATCTTTCACCAAGCAGAACGTCACATGTTTGCAAAGACTGGTCAGCAACCAGGGACTGTTTTCGCTGGGACGTGACCCCTAACAACCAGCGACTCCTTCCCAACTCAGGTTCTCACTGTTCCCTTCGCTGCTTCCCTGATTAGTTCTTTCTTAACCTCAGTTTGTTTTGTCGCCTAACATCTTATGACATTTTCCTGCTATTACATCTGACACCTCAGAGGTAATGGGACTGAATATCACTCATAATTCATAGTTTCCTCTCAATGACGATTGCACTCCTTAATGTTATCTCCATATGCGGAATCCCCACTGGGGCAATATTGCCTTTTTGGCGTCGTCAGTTAATTTGTTCATTTCCATGTACGTTATTGAAAGCACTCTGAGTCTTAATTAGTCCTCTTTAGCTGCTTTTCCCTGCAGCCCCGTGTCACACAACCAAAGGCACCGAAGCACAGTGAGGAATAGGCCTAATTAAGAGGCCCATGATTGAAACTCTGAAAGGATGGAATCTGCAGAAGACAGAGATGATTCATATATAAAATGGGGGGTGGAGGGCTGACACAGTGACAAGGGAGGTGGGCAGAGGTAGGAAGAGCAGTTAGGATTTGTCAAAGCATTTGTTGTCTAGGGCTGTCAGGCATCCCCTTCCTTCCAGAAACTGCCATGCCGCCCAATTCCAAATGGCTCTAGAGGGGCTGTTATTTGCAGAGGGGTGATCTCATCTCATGCGAAGGAGTGGGCATCTGACCAGGTCTGGCGATTTGGAGAACTCCATCCTCTGTCCAGGGTGGTCAGTTCAGGCGTGAGTACAGGACTCTGCTTGGGCCAGTCAGAACTCCTTCCTAGTATCTTTCTACTGGCTATCGTGGGAGCACTGCCTCTGGCCCTTGGGATCGTGGGGTTAGAACGATGTGACTCTGGAGCCACCTTCCCCACAGCATGGAAGAAGCCCATCTGCAGAAAAGAATGAGGCCAAATTACAGAGAGAAGCAGGGCTGGGAGGTGGAGAGACATCAGAAGGCCCCAAAGCCAGATTCTTGAGCCTTGGCGTTGCGAGGCCAACGCTCCTCTCATCCCTTGTAAGTATATTGCACAAGAACTTCCTTGGTTTGGTCACATGCAAATAAGACTTCAGCAAACTCCTGTGATGGATGTTGCCGGCTGCCAGGAACCCAGTTCCAGTCAAGGGGGTTTGACCTTGAGCTGGTTTCAAGGAGGGCAGGGAACTGGCCACGAAGACACTTTTCACATCTCCTACCCCTTTCTGGCCCTCTCCAAGGAACTATGTTTCCATCTCATTTGAATCTACAAGACCAGTTTCCTTCAAGTATCCAGGGCCTGTTCCCTGTACTAACGTTAGTCACAGGTTGTCACACCCCTTTGGATGCTGTGGAGTACACATAGGGCTAGCCTCCCCACCATCCCTACATTGTCAATTACTGCTAAACCTGTTCCTGCTGCAAACCAACCTCAGTTCCTTTACCTTGATTCATTCCACAGGCAATACGTAATGAGCACATAGTATGGGCACGAGACATCTGGGAATAAAACAGATATGCTTCCTTCCTCAGAGACCTCCCAGTCCAGCGAGATACGGGGGCAACTGCACCTGAGCCTGCTGCATGAAGACGGTTCCTCTGCCTTATCTCCACAGGCCACTGTACATATGCAATGTTCAGGCCACAAGCCTTCGGTGACCCTGAAGGAGAGGCTCAGGTCTTCCCATCCTCAGTGTTCCTCCTACGAAAACCTAATTCAGATTTTGTCTTACAAAGAAGAGATGCAGGCCAGAGTTGGGCATGGATGAGTAGATTCCCAAGAGCCCCTTTGACTTTGAGGTTACAGAATTCGAAGATGCCATTTTCTTTGGGACACAAAGCCACCCTCATTTACAGATACGTAAGGAATTCTATCACTTCCTGTATTGTTTTTCTTTCAGAAAGTATCCTTGTGAGGCCCCCTGGAGATTTTCGGCTTTGTCTTCTTGATTAGAAAAATAGGGCAGAGTCATTGTACACATTTAGAGAATAGGAAAATTAAAAGAAACAAAGGAAAAATAACCTATAATCTTGGTGTCCAGAGACAACTAGTTTTGGCATTTTGATATATCATATGTGTACATAAATTTGTTTTTATGAAATGACTATCACACTTTACATAAAATCTCCTTCCTCATTTTACCTTGAGTAACTTTTTCCCTATCTCAATTATTCTCTGAAAACCTGATTTTTTTTAGGTTGTATAATATTGCATCATATGAATGTATTAAGATTTATTTCACGAGTTCCATGTTGTTGGAAATGTAGGTTGTTTCTGTTACTTGCTATTATAACTACTGCTGCAAGGAATACCTGTGAGCACAGGAACCTTTCCTCAGGATAGTTTCTTAACGATAGAATTACTGAGTCAACATAAACATTTCAGACTCTTAAAATATGTTATCAAAGTAGATTCCATGAAAATTATACTGATTGTATTAGTGTTGTTCCCTGAAAGTTCTGGAGAGATTCCATTTCCTGGTCTTTTTCAGATTTGAGAGGCCACCTGCATTCCTCAGCTCATAGCCCCTTCCGCCATCTTCAAAGCCAGCAATGGTGGGTTGAGTCCTTCTCACATCTCACTAATCTTCTCTTCAGCCTCCCTTTTCATATCTAAGGGCCTTGTGATTATACTGTGCCCATCCAGATATCCAGGACAATTGTATTTTAAGGTCAGTTTATCATTGTGGTTGCTACCAAAATTCCTTCTGCAATTTTAATTCACCCATCCCATGTAACGTAACACAGGTGTAGGCTCTGAGAATTGGACAGGGGCATCTGGGGGAAGGGCATTATTCTGCCCACCACACTTATTTAGACCACAACAAGTAGTAGATAAGATGCCTCTATCATTGTGTATACAGCAGCATTGGGCATTGATTTATTTTTCATCTTTGCCAAATTGGTAGGTGAAAAACAGGCTCTATTAGTTATTATTATTATAACTGATCGTTTTTCACCATTTATATTTTTACCTTCTAGAGCACCTGTTCTCTATTATTTTATCAGTCTTTCCCATCTTTACTTTTTAGTAGAAGTAAAATAGTAATAAGAAAAGCTAGCTCAAGTGTGTCTTTGAACATGACCAAAAATCTAAGAGACTGACTGTCACCTCATTTACTCAGCAAAAGGTTCTTCTAGAAGTCCTTCTCAAAGTCCTTCTCATTCCAGTCCCAAGATTCTCCAAACCCCCCCCTCCCCATTCGACCTCTTGGAAAAACTAATTGATGTCCCTTAGAAAGCGTCACATATAATATGTTAACCCATAGGCTTATGCAGGGAACCAGTGGATTCAACTCAAGTGCCACAAAGCAGAACCCTTGGAACAATGCTGGGATCACCTTTCTAGAATCTTCCAAACCTAATTAGAGAAAATTCATTATTAAAAAAACCATCTATGTCATGGTCAAAGAGTTTGTGCCCTCTCATTCATATGTTGAAATCCTAGCCCAAAGGTGATGGTAGTAGGAGGTGGGGCTTTTGGGAGGTGATTAGGTCATAAGGGGGGAGCCCTCATGAATGGGATTAGTGCCTGTATAAAAGAGGCCCCAGAGAGCTCCCTTGTCCCTTTTGCCAAGTGAGCACATGAGGATGCAATGAGAAGTACGAGACCAGGAAGGGGACCCTCACCCAAACCTGTTGGCACCCTGATCTCACACTTCCAGGTCCAGAACTGTGAGAAATAGATTTCTGTGGTTTAATAGTCACCCAGTCTAGGATATTTTGGTATAGTATCCTGACTAAGATAGGGAGGGAGGGAGAACAGGAAGGAGAAAGAATGAGACTACAAACATTAATTGGTATTGTTCCCAAAACAAAAAGGTGTCTGTGTTTGCTTGGGAGGCATTTTTCAGGGAGGGGAGAACCCTGCCTTCAGCCTTAGAGGCTGAGGAGGAGACACTTGCAGACGTGCAGGAAGTGTCACTGAAGCTGTCCTCCTCACTGCTCAACACTATAGAGAGACAGTGCTGCCTGGGCTCCCCTCCTTCAGGGGGGGATTATGGCCCAGCTTTGGTGAGTTGAGCATATTCTTTGGGGGCTCATCAGCTACTCCCACCCCAGTGATATCTCAAAGTGTGGTGGCATAATATTTTGTTTGTTTGGTTTTTTTTTTTTTTTTTGAGCCCACTGGCCCATGTGGGAATCGAACCGGCAGCCTTCGGAGTTAGGAGCACGGAGCTCTAACCGCCTGCGCCACCGGGCCGGCCAATATTTTGAAAGAATAACTGTTCCTCCCCATCCCCCAAATTATATTTCCTGGTGCCTTTGGTGTTTTCCCCTTCCATTCTCCCACAGCATCTGGAGATGCTGGCTCCATGCTGTGTGGGAGGAAGATCAAGTAGGAGGGCAGAAAGTGTCCACTTTTATGTGGCTCATATACGAGAAAAATGGAAAGTGTGAGGACAACTAGCTTAGAAATAAAGGGAAGGGAAGCTAGGCTAAAAGGGGGCCCTAATGAGGGTGTCAGAGTCCCAGTGGGGCTCTGATAATGGGGAGAGGACATTTTGGGAGCCTGGGTTTAGGGAGGTCTGTGGACACATCAGTGACAGCTCCACGAGGCTGGGATCTGCTTTAGTACACTCACCAACTCTCAAATTTGTGGCCCTCAGCCATTCTCCTGCAGAGGGAGATCTGAGGAAGGAATGGAGCTGAGACACTGCTGGAGGAAGGCTGGTTAAATGCTAGAGTGGGTGAAGCTGGCTTTCCTCAGAGGTGATGCGAGATAAGCCTCTGAGAATCAAAATCTGTAGGAGTGGCTGAGATGAATGAAATGGTCCTTGAGATCATTCATCCTCAGTTGTTATTAAGCAGGTGCTCACACGGGTAACAAGCAGGTAAAGAGTGAACCCTAGGGAGCTGCATAGGGTCTTCATGATGATTTCTAAGAATTCTGTTATCCTCAGTGGTCCCTACCTCCACATCTATGACAATTTCTTTTGAACTGTGCATTTTACAGTAATTGCCATAATAATAACATTTATGCTCACCAGATTTGTAACAATCACCGATTACTAATGAAATTGCTGCTTTGTTCGCTTACATTGTAAAGCATCAACAAAAGCGCTGTGCTGTTGGAGACCTTGGCTCTATAAATGACAGCTACCCAGAATATTTGTAAACACATTAATTTCCTTCTCAGAAAATGTGGGTTTTTGGTTTCGCTTGATTTGAGACCCACGTTCTTTGATGGAGTAGGAGATGGTAAATAATGTGTAGGATGTTGAAAACCACTCACTCAGGCATGTCAAACTGCTCCCTCACCCCGTGAGAAGGCTGAGGGCTGCACGGCTGGGACTAGGTCCTTGCACAGGGAATGCCTGGCTAGTGGCACACAGTTGAAGTTTCTTAAATCTAGTCAAATCCCAGGGAGTAAATGGCAGTCGTCTCCGAGGGACTGCCTATGCCAGGGTGGATGTGGAGAGGTACACAAAGCACCCAGCTCCCTGAGCTTGTGCGGCGGAGACCCCACAACCCCTCTCTTCTTAGGCATTAGGCTCTGTCTTAGACTCTTCAGGCTGCTGTAACAAAAACATTACATACTGGGTGGTTTAAACAGGAGAAATTTATTTCTCATAGTTCTGGAGACTGGGGAAGTCCAAGATCATGGTGCTGGGAGATTTGGTGTCTGGTGAGGGCCCACTTCCTGGTTCATCAACGGCCATCTTCTCATTGTGTCCTCACATGGTGGAGTGAGTGAGGGAGTTCTCTGGAGCCTCTTTTATAAGGGCACTAATCGCATTAATGAGGGCTCCACCTTCATGAGCTGATCACCTCCTCAAAAACCCACCTCCTAATACTATGACCTTGGGGGTTAACTTTCAACAAATAAATTTTGTGGGACACAGACGTTTCAGTCTATAGCAGACTCTATTCCCTCCTTTTCCAGCTCCTCTTCTTTAACTGTCCCCGTTTGTATATCAGGTCTGGTCCATCCTGGGAATCTATTTTGAGTTTGAGGGATTATATGAATGATGCGGGTGACTCAAGAAAACTTTCAACCTGGAGAGTAGGTCGTAGTTATTAGCACAGTGATGGGGAACAGAGAAAGGCACAGACACAGCTGAGTGGAAATCGAGTGCAACATGCTGACAGGTTATTTTACAAGACTATTTCCTTGTTTTAAAAAACAAGTAACCTGTTTGAAAGGCATTAACCTGGACATTTTGAAAAACATTTTATTACTTTTTAAATTTATTTATTATTATTATTTTAATTTTTCAATTATATTTGATATTCAATATTATTTAGTATTAGTTTCAGGGGTACAGCACAGTGGTTGGACATTTATATAATTTATGAAATCATTCCCCTGGAGTTTAGTACCCACCTGACACTATACATAGTTATTATAATATTATTGACTGTATTCACTATGCTGTATTCTGCATTCCCGTGACCACCAATTTGTACTTCCCAATCCCTTTACCTTTTTTATCCATCCCCCCGAACTCCCTTTCATCTTGTAACTATCAGTTTGTTCTTTGAGTCAGTATCTATGAGTCTGTTTCTGTTTTTATTTTTGTTTGTTTGGTTTGCTTATTTTGTTTTTTACAGTCCACATGTGAGATCATATGGTGTTTTTCTTTCTCTGTCTGACTTATTTCACTTAGCATAATACCCTCTAGGTTCATCTATGAGTATGTTGTCAAAAATGGTAAGATTTCATTTTTTATCACTGGGTAATATTCCATTGTATATGTGTACCACACCTTCTTTATCCAATTGTCTATTAATGGACACTTAGATTGCTTTCATATCTTGACTATTGTAAACAATGCTGCAGTGAACATAGGGGGTGCATATATCTTTTTGAATTAGTGTTTTGGATTTCTTCAGATAAATACGCAGAAGTGGAATAGCTGGGTCATAAGGTAGTTCTATTTTTAATTATTGAGAAATCTTCAAACCATTTTCTATAGTGGCTACACAAATTTGCAATCCCACCAACAGTGTTTGAAGGTTTCCTTTTCTCCACATCCTCTCCAACACTTGGTGTTTTTTGATTTATTGATGATAGCCATTCTGACAGGAGTGAGGTGATATCTCAATATAGTTTTAATTTGCATTTCTCTAATAATGAGTGATTTTGAGCAACTTTTCATGTGTCTAGTTGCCATCTGTATGTCTTCCTTACAGAAATGTCAATTTGGGTCCTCTGCCCATTTTTTAAATTCCATTGTTTGTTTGTTTTTGGTGCTGTATGAATTTTTTATAAATTATCAGATGTATCATTGGTAAATATCTTTTTCCATTCAGTAGGCTGTGTTTCCATTTTGTTGGTGTGCAAAACTTTTCAGTTTGACGTCATCCAACTTGTTTATATTTCCTTTTGCTTCTTTTGTCTGAGGAGATATATCAGAAAAAATATCACTAAGAGCAATGTCTGAGAGTTTACTACCTATGTTTTCTTCTAGGAGTTTTATGGTTTTAGGTCTTACATTTAAGTCTTTAATCCATTTTGAGTTTATTCTTGAATATGGAGTATGAAGGCGGTCCCGTTTCAATTTTTGCATGTATCTGTCTAGTTTTCCCAGCACCATTTATTGAATAGACTGTCTTTACCCCATTGTATATCTTGCATCTTTTGTCATAGATTAAATGACCATGTAGGTGTGGGTTTATTTCTGGGCTCTCTTTTGTTTCATTGATCTATATGTCTGTTTTTATGCCAGTACCATGCTGTTTTGATTAGTATTGCCTTGTAATATTATTTGGTATCAGGTAGCATGATACCTCCAACTTTGTTCTTAAGATTTCCACAGCTATTTGGGGTATTTTATGGTCCATATAAATTTTAGGGTTATTTGTTCAAGTTCGGTGAAAAATGCCATTAGTATTTTGATAGGGATTGCATTTAACCTATAGATTACTTTAAGAAAAAAGGAATTTTAACGATGTTATTCTTTCCACCCATGAGCACGGTATATGCTTCCATTTATTTGTATCTTCTTCAATTCCTTTCCTCAATGTCTTATAGTTTTCTGAGTATAGGTCTTTTACCTCCTTGGTTAAATTTGCTCCTTAGGTGTTATTTGCTGTTGTGGGTGTTGTTTTTTTTTTTTTTAATGCTGTTGTCAATGGGATTGTGGGATTGTTTTCTTAATTTCAAATTCTGTCTGAGAATCTGTTATTGGTGTATAGACATGCAACTTTATTGAATTTTGTATCTTGCTACTTTACTGAATTCATGGATCAGTTATAATAGCTTTTCGGTGGAATCTTAGAGTTCTCTCTATATAGTGTCATGTCATTCTACAAATGATGATAGTTTTACTTCTTCCTTTCAAATTTAGATGACTTTTATTTCTTATCTTATTGTTGTGGCTAGAACTTCCAATACTTTGTTGAATAAAAGTGGTGAAAGTGTACATTCTTGTCTTCTCTCTGACCTTAAGAAGAACACTTTGAGCTTTCCACTATGGAGTATGATGTTAGATGTGGTTTTGTCATATATGGCCTTTATTATGTTGAGGTATGTTTCCACTATTCCCACTTTGCTGAGAGTTTTTATCATAAATGGATGTTAGATTTTGTCAAATGCTTTTCTTTCATCTATTGATACAACCATATGCTTTTTATCTTTCATTCTGTTTATGTTGTGTATCATGTTAATTGATTTGCAAATATTAAATGAATCTTGCATCCTAGGAATAAATCCCACTTGATCATGGTATATGATCTTTTTAAAGTAATGCTGAATTCTTTGCTAATATTTTGTTGAGGATTTTGCATCTATTTCATCAGGGATATCAGTCTATAACTTTATTTGTAATGTCTTTGTCTGGTTTGGAAATCACAGTAATTGTGGCCTCGTAAAATGAGCTTGGGAGCTTTCCCTCCTCTTGAATTTTTTGGAATAGTTTGAGAATATTCTTTTTTTTAATGTTTGGAAAAATTCACCTGTGAAGGAATAAAGGAATCCAGTTCTGGACTATTGCTTGTTGGTAGTTTTTTTGTTTTGTTTTGTTTAATATCTGATTCAATTTCATTAATAGTAATTGGTCAGTTCAGATTGTCTGTTTCCTCTTGATTCTGTCTTGGATGATCGTATGTTTCCAGGAGTTTATCCATTTCTTCCAGATTTTTCAATTGGTTGGCATATAATTGTTCATAGTATTTTCTTATAATCCTTTGTATTTCTGTGTTGTTAGTTGTCACTTCTCTTTCATTTCTGATTTTATTTATTTGGGTCCTCTTTCTTTTTTTCTTGATGAGTCTGGTTAAAGATTTATCAATTTTATTTATCTTTTCAAAGAACCAGCTTTTGGTTTTATTTGCTCATTAGTTGTTTATTTCCTTTTTTCTTCACAATTTTGGGTCTGTTTACTCTTCTTTTTCTAGTTCCTTTAGATGTACGATTAGATTGCTTATTTGAGATTTTTCTTGTTTCTTGAGGTAGGCTTTTATTGCTATGAATTTCCCTCTGAGGAATGTTTTTGTTGTGTCCTGTCATTTTCATTTGTCTCAAGGTATCTTTTGATTTCTTCTTTGATCTCATTGTTAACCCATTGACAGTTTAGTAGCATGTTATTTACCCTCCATGTATTTGTGTTTTTTTCAGTTTTTTTTCTTGTAATGCATTTGTTGTTTCATACCATTGTTGTTGCCTTACAGCTGCCAAACCGTTTGTTCCCCGGGATTTCACAAGGGAGTGCCACAGCAAACTGAGACCCAATGGTGAGATATCGGAAAAGCTCCTTTGAGGGGAAGTCTCAGCAAACTGAGGCCCGAGGGAATTATATCGGTCCCTCCCCTTCAATGGATTCCTTGGAGATGTGTGTGTGTGAAAGCAAAGTTCAGGCTAGAACACAATGGGAACTTTCGGAAAGATAGCCAGCAGGCTACTAACACACAGATCTTTTTTTTTTTTTAATTTATTGGGGTGACAATTGTTAGTGAAATTACATAGATTTCAGGTGTACAGTTCTGTATTACATCATCTATAAATCCCATTGTGTGTTCACCACCCAGAGTCAGTTCTCCTTCCATCACCATATATTTGATCCCCCTTACCCTCATCTCCGACCCCCCCCCCCACGCTCTGGTAACCACTAAGTGTGCTCTGATGTTTATTGCAGCTTTGTTTACGGTGGCCAAGACATGGAAACAACCAAAACGTCCTTCGATAGATGAATGGATAAAGAAGTTGTGGTACATATACACAGTGGAATACTATTCGGCGGTAAGAAAAGATGATATAGGAACATTTGTGACAACATGGATGGATCTTGAGAGTATGATGCTAAGCGAAATAAGTCAGACAGAAAAAGCAGAGAACCATATGATTTCACTGATATGTGGTATATAAACCAAAAACAACAAAAGAACAAGACAAACAAATGAGAAACAAAAACTCATAGACACAGACAATAGTTTAGTGGTTACCGGAGGGCAACGGGGGTGGGGGGGAGGAAGATGAGGGTAAGGGGGATCAAATATATGGTGATGGAAGGAGAACACACATATCTTGAGATTAACAATCTTTTACCTCTGTAGAAGTTTACCAATAAAAACTACGCGTTGACCTGATTCGGGGTTCAGTTCCTGAGGCTGTTCCCCTTGGCTCTGCGGTTTGTATTCTATGTTTATGGCTACTGTCTTTTCTTAACCCTGCGCCGCCCTTCTCCCTCCCCACAACCCTCGTCGTGCAGGACGTGACACGTTGTGGTCAGAGAAGATGCTTGATATGATTTTAATCTTCTTAAATTTATTGAGACTTTGTCTTGTGGCTTAATATGTGGTCTATCTTGGAAAATGATCCATGTGCATTTGAAAGGCATGTATATTCTCTTACTTTGGTGTGAAATGCTCTAAAAGTATTAATGAAATCCATCTTATCTAAAGTGTCATTTAAGGCCACTGTTTCCTTGTTGATATTCTGTCTGGAAGATCTGTCCATTGGTGTCAATGGGGTGTTCAAATCTCCTACTATGAGTGTGTTACTGTTGATCTCTCTCTTTATGTCAGTCAATATTTGCTTTATATATTTAGGTGCTACTATGTGGGGAGCATAAATGTTTACAAGGCTTATATCCTCTTGTTGGATTGATTGCTTTATCATTATGTAATGCCTTTCTTTGTCTTTTATTATAGTCTTTGTTATAAAGTCTATTTTGTGTGATATAAGTATCACTACCCCAGCTTTTTTTATGTCATTTCAAATTGAATAAAACATTTTTTTCCACTTTTTTACTTTCAGTCTATTAGTATCTTTTGATTTGAAGTGGGTGTCTTGTAGACAGTATATATATGGGCATTGTTTTCTTATTCATTCAGCTACCCTTTGTCTTTTGATTGGAGCATATAATCCATTTATATTTAAAGTGGTTATTGATAGATACGTAGTTATTGCCATTTTATTATTCATATTTATGTTCTTCCCCCAATCCCCCTTTTTCTTAAAGAATTCCCTTTAAGAGTTTTGTAATACTGGCTTGGTAGTGATGAATTCCTTTAGATTTTTCTTGTCTGGAAAGCTCTTAATCTCTTCTTCAATTTTAAATGATAGCCTTGCTGGGTAGAGTAATCTTGGTTGTAGTTCCTTGCTTTTCATAACTTTGAATTATTTGTGCCAATCCCTTCTGACCTGCAAACTTTCTGTTGCAAAATCAGCTGACAATCAAGCTCCCTTGTAAATAACTAGTTGTCTTTCTATGGCTGCTTTTAGATTTCTGTCTTTATTTTTAACCTTTGCAATTTTAAATATGGCATGTTTTGGTGTGGGCCTCTTTGGGTTCATCTAGTTTGGGATTTTCTATGCTTCCTGGACTTGTATGCCTATTTCCTTTCCCAGTTTAGGGAAGTTTCCCATCATTATTTCTTCTAATAGGTTCTCGATCCATTGCTGTCTCTCTTCTCTTTCTGTTACTCCTATGATGTGAATGTTGTTACGTCTGATGTTGTCCCAGAAGTCTCTTAAACTCTCCTCATGTTTTAAAATTCTTTTTTCTTTTTGTTCTGATTGGGTGTTTTCTGCTACCTTTTCTCTTAAATCGCTGATTCAATCCTTTGCTACACCTAATCTGCTGTTGATTCCTCTAGTGTATTCCTCATTTCAGTTATTGTAGTCTTTATTTGTGACTTGTTCTTTTTATGGTTTCTGTGTCAGTGTTTATGCTTACTATTGCTTTGTAGAAGTTCTCGCTAGGCTCTTTGAGCATCCAGGTTGCTGGCCTCCATTTCATTTAGTTCTTTTTCTGGAGTTTTTTCCTGTTCTTTCATTTGGAATATGTTTCTTTGTTTTCTCATTTTGGCTGCCTCTCTGTGTTTATTTCTATGTATTAGGTAGATCTCATATATCGCTCATCTTTTCTGCATGGCCTTCTTTAGTAGGTGTCCTGTTGGCCCAGTGGCATAGTCTCCCTGATGACCTCTGCCATGTACTTCAGGAGTGTCCATTTTGTTGGTTGCCCTCCTCTTGTAGAGGAGACTTGATTGCTGTTGGCAAGTCAGTGGGTGAAATAGATTCTCAGGCCGACTGTGAGAAATGAGCATGCCCACAGTGTTTGAGCTGCTGAGTGTGGGCTGACCTTACAGGGATATTCAGCTCAGAGGGCTTGTCTGGGTGTGTCTGTTGAGACCACCCTTTGGGTGCACCACTTGTGGGTTAATTGGGTAGTGCTCTGTTATGGTCTGAAGCTGGCCTTTAGGTGTATTGATTCTGGGCCCTTTTGGGAGGGACTACTGTGCAGGCCAATGTCAGCCACTTCCTGTGACCAGCCTGGGGCTGCCTGGTAGGAGCTACAAAGCTATCAGCAGTTGGTTGCTGCCTGGGCTGGACCTGGAGCGTTGATGGAGGGGCTACACTGAGAACCAAAGCTGGCTGCCATCAGTACTGGGCCTGGGATAGCTTAACAGAAAGTCCAGGGCACTCTGAGGCCTGATGCCACCTGCCATCTTCCTGTCACGCTCAGCTGCTGAAAGAGCCTCAGATGGTATACAAGTTGGGTGAGTCAGGGTCCCAGGTAGTCACCAGGGTGGGACAAATATTCACTAGGTTAATACAGTTTCAGGTTTGGCACCAGTTCTGAGCCGTAGCTCTTCGCAAAAATCTTTGGCCAGCTGCTACCTATCTCAGGCCCACAGGACCCCTGAGAGTTGTTCAAGAAATACTGCAGCATGGGTTGGGGCTGGTTGCCTATCACTGACAGTGCCTCTGGCAGTATGGCTGTGAGGCTGGTTGCCAGGCTGTCCAAAGTGTCCCCAGGGAGTCACTGGGGTGGAGCAAGCAGAGTTCACCAGACCAATGCAGTTTCAGATTCGGCTGTTTTAGGGGATGGCTCAACACAGGAAAGATGGTGCTCACCTACTGGCTGCACGGGAGAAGGGCTCCACACAGGGATAATGATGGATGTTCCTCCAATTCTTACCCTGAAGCCACTTAACTCAGTCTTTCCCTATATGCCTCTAGTGCCGCTTGAATTGCCACTCCTCTGCCAGAGCCCACGGTGAGTACCTATGAGCAACTGAATCTATGCACAGGCCCTTTAAGAGGATGTCTGGTTTCCAGCAGCCCTCCATCTCACTCAGCCACAACCTCCACTGATTTTCACAGCCAGATGTTGTGTGTACTCCTCTTCCTGGCACTGAAACCTGGGCTGGGAGCTCGGTGTGGGACTGGGACCCCTCACTCCTTGGGGTGGGGGCACCTCTACCACCAAGATATCCTTCCTGGTGCTCAAACACCACAGGCTGGGGTGGGACCAGGCTGTCTCATGTCTCCGCCCCTCATACCAGTCTCGATGTGTTCTCTTCCTTATATCCTTAGTTATAGAAGTTCTGTTCCACTAGTCTGAATCAACCTGGTTCTCCAAGTTGATTGTTTTATAATTTAGTTGTAATTTTAATGTGGTCATGGGAGGAGGCACGCACAGCATTTACTACCTCACCATCTTGCCCCTGGAAATTCTTGACAACCTCTTTGAATGCTTCATAGTTCAGTTAGAGAGATCTGTTATTGCCATGGCCAAAGGTATGCTTTTCACTGGTGTGTACTAGAGATGGCTTTATCGGTCATTAGAGCTGATTGTACATTTCTTCCCAACTCTACATTCAGTGATGTCACGTTTCGAGCATTGACACCACATAAATCTGTAAACACCGCAAATCAGCTCCCCACCGAGGGTCTGTTGTTAAACATGTACCAGCATACCATACTCCTAACTGACCTCCACTTACCCATCTTGCTGTCCTGACCAGTGGTCTTCTTTCCCTATGTAAAACCCATTGACCAATGCTTAGCCCACTGAGGCTCACAGCAGTTCCATTCAGGGAACCTGCATCCTTATCAAGAGTTGATTGCACTGGTCCCAAACCTGTTCATGCAAAATATATTTGTTATAGCAATTACAGAATTAGGTAAAAATTGCAGTACTGATGGAATGTGAATATGACAGTAATAGAGTTGTCATTTCCATGGAAATTAAGTTGAATGCTTGGGAAAGACTTAATAAAGGCAAATTGCTTAAAAACTGCTGTCAAATTGAGTGCAGGCAAGGCAACTGTAAAATTTTGGGAAAGATGAGAATCGGGATGGATTCTGGGTCCTAGCTGCTTTGAAATGTCTTTAAGTTCTTGTTCCACTTCATTATATAAAACAGGAGATTCAAAAATCAGGTGGAACGCCAAGTAGTGAGCATGTACATAAATGAGGAATGCATATTTGTGCCTTTTTAAATTAAAATATGATACTGCAAGTGTGCTTATATCATCTTTTTATGATTTCATATTTTAACCCACTTTTCACTGATGATATGCCATTAGTCCCAATTTTGCTGGCTAAGAGGATTCTGTTGTGACCTATGCTATCCAACCATTTCAGCCACACGATGGCTTTATTTTATGCAAAGATGTAGTCATATGATTTCAGCTCTGCCATCTTGAGGATTTCTCCTCGTCAAGTAAATGGTTTTATCTTGTTAGCCTTCCAGTTCCCTGCTTCTTCTCTACTTGCAGCCAGTTCATTTTTCCCTCCCCCCTTTGCTTCTCCCCCGCATGCCTCTGCTCCTGAAGCTTCCTTCTGTATAACCCTTCCCCTTCCTCATTGCAGAATGACTTGCTATCCATTCTTCCAAACCCAGTTATATTATCACTTTCTTCACGAAACTTGTCCTGACCCCCTAACTAGAAGTCATCGCACCATCTCAGATAATTTTATCCATGTTTCACTAGTGATATGGATTACTTATTATACAAAATTAGTTATTCAAACCAGAAATTGAGGATCTGGAGGGGATTTTAGAGATCCTGACATCCATCACCCTAATTTTGTATTTGAGAAAACAGCACCAGAGTTCTGACATGACTGCCTCAAGGTGGCCCAGGCAATAAGTGAATGCCGCCTCCCACCTGGAGGGGGCGCTCTGCTCTCGCCTTTATTCATTGTGCTTTGCGCGTAGTAGTTCTCACATATTTTTTCCTTAAGATCAGATTTATTTAACTAAAATTTAAAGGTTCCCTTTATGAAATATGTGGAAAGAACTACTTATTCATTGCAGGGAATTTGAAAAATACAAAGTGATATGAAGAAGAAAACAAAAACCATCCTTTGTTTAGCTTTTCAGAGATAATGATTTTTAACATTTAGGATCATTTCCTTCAGATTGGGTTGAAAGAACTCAAAATCAAACAAACCAGTATTATATGTGAAAAAAATGCTTGAGGGAGGAAGTGGTTTTTGATTGAACAAAATAAGTGAAGCACTCCAAATAGGATCTCTGATTCCTATCCAACCACCCATCTACTCAAGAAATAAGTATCTTGAGTGGGGCAGATCCTGTGTTCAACCTGAGGGGTTCAGAGATGAATTACATATTGCAGGTGCCCGCCCTTCAACATTTCAGAATCTAGTGGAGGAACCAGACATATAAACAGATAATCACAATGCAGGCTGACAATGGAGAGATGAGCAATTTAAGGCAGTCTGTAATTACACAGAACATTATGAGACATGGATTTTATGGCCCACAATAGTGGGCTGTGGTGGTTTATAATTTCTGTTATCAAACCAAAGCTACATAACAATGACCAGAGAAACTTTCTTTAAAGGTGATTGTTCATAAAGAGGGAATAATTGGAATTTCACAAACCAGTAATTACAAAAGCAGGAAAGGTTACCATGGTGTATTTTATAACTGTAATCAAAAAAATTACAGGGGGACTTTAAAAATGTTCCATTAATTAACTCCATTAAAGGTTACTGTCTGAGATGAAAGATAGATCAACTGAAAATCACACCTAATGAGAAGTTTAAAGGATATGAAATTGGCAAGTCAGGCACACTCTGGAATCAAGCGCTTCTTGTCTCTGTTGGTATTTATATCATATGACTCAACGATGATAGTTGGTTTTGTCATTATTGTAACAATCATATGCAATGGCCTCTTTTTATTAACAATAATATTATGCATTATTGAACTGCTTTAAAATATTCACAGGGCTTTGGCAATCATTTCATTAGTCTTGTTTTTATTTTAACCTGTCAAGTTAGTTTTTCCTGAACTTGATGCCTTTGAGCATGTGGAATAGTTGGAGTGCTGTCCGAGAGGCTGTCAACATGATTGAAGTGAATGGGGCCAAGAATAGTGAGAGAAACCCATGGACGTGGGAGCGTGGTCTCCCAGGACAGCGTGGACTGTCAAATGCTGCCTGGCCTTCGGGGGATGATAAGAGAGTAATTGGTCTTGATGCGTATCCCTGAGGTGCCAGAAGTGATTCAGTTTCAGAAGAAGTGGCCTGAAGTAGCTCCTGCTCCATATTTGGAGGTCCCTTTTTGGGAGAACAGCAGTGGCTTGTTCTTGGGAGAAATGTAATTCTGCAAGATGGCTGGCCAGTAAATTGTGTCGCCGGGACTTTGATGTGGGCAACTCACTTCCCCATTCTTGGACTCAGTTTCTTCTTTTATGAAATGGCAAGATTGCATAAGATGACGTTTCTGGCTCTTTCCAGCTTTGAAGCCCTATGAAGCCACCCTGGACTTGGACATGTCTTGGAAGACGTGCTCTGGGGCACAGTGCAAATCCTGCCGAGCAGTCACTAGGAGTTACCGCCATTCACTCTGTCACCCTGGTGTCCACCCAAATCCGTTCTCCTGACCCTTCTTTAAGGCCCCAGAGCTGCTTTTCCATAACCCTCCATGGCTAAGGGCCTCAGGCCTTTTCCAGAAACATGGCTCTCTTTTCCAAGCCTTGATTCACTTGACTCTTCCTTAATATGCAGGAAGAGAACACTTTCCCTTCTTCCTTGAGGGCAGTTTGAGATCAAGTGACTGAGTTTTGGCCAAATAGAATTCAGGAGAAAACCAAGCATGCCCTGCTAGGCCTGACTTGTAAAAGCCTGTGCAACTTTCCAGCCCACTCTGCCTCTGCTGTAAAGAACCTGGAGCCATATACTGATCTGGCACTTTCTATCCAAAGGTACGAAGATTGGGGGAAACCCAAGACATTCTATAATAGATCAGGGCAAGTCTGAGTTTTCTCCAAGTTCCAGGTACTTCCCTTAAGCCAGCATATAGAAGAAAGATCTTCTGAAATGGATTGAGTAGTAACGATGCTACTTTTAAGTTATCCACAAAAACAGTTTGGTGTTTCCTCAATAAGTTAAACATTAAATTGCCATGTGACCCAGCAATTATGCTTCTAGATATATACCTAAGAGAATTGAAAATAGGTGTTGAAACAAAAACCTGTACATGAATGCTCATAGTGGCAATATTCATAATAGCTAAAAGATAGAAACAACACAAATGTCCATCAATGAATGAATAATCAATGAATGAAATGTCCACCAATGAATGCATAAACAAATGTGGTATGTCCATACAATAGAATATTATTCACCCCTAAAAAGAATGAAGTACAGCATGGATGAACACTGAAAATATTATGTAGGTGAAAGAACAAGTTGCACAGGATCACGTAGTGTATGATTCCATCAGTATAAAATATTGATCCACAGAGACAGAAAGCAGATGAGTGGTTGCCATGGGCTGGGGTGGGATGGAGGGTGGGGGTAATGGTTAGTGACTACTTAAGGGACACAAGGTTTCCATTTGACGTGATAAAAACGTTCTGGAGCTAGATAGTGAGGATCGTTACACATGCTCCAGATATACCTGGTGCTGCTGCATTGTACCCTTTAAAAATGATTAAAATGGTAAAATTTATGTTATGTATATTTTACCTCAATAAAGAAAAAAAGGGGGAAAAAGCTATCCACATGCATTTTGAGCCAAAGAAGAGAGGGAAAAAAAAAAAAAAGCAACCCTAAAGAGCAAAACTATAGCTGGAAGACAAGTCAAGGTACAAAGGATGCCTATGGCTTGAAGTTCAAAGTGAAATGAACAGTAGCCAAACAGTGAGAGAACGAGAAAGGTTGCAGTATGGAGCAGGCTGGAAAGGGGGGCTCACACTGGGCCTGAAGTGGAGTCATCCCTTTAGTGTGGAGGTGGGAGAGCAGCTTGTTCTGCTCAAGGGTGGACTTGTGGGAAGACTGAAAGTATTGAAGTGCTTTGCCCGCCATGATTAAGTGCATTTAAGGTCATGGCTGCTGAATCTACCAGGGACAGAGAGTTAGCAAAGTGTTCTTTTGGCAATTTCTCTAGAATACTTGAAAAGATTCTTTGGAGGAGCTTATGATGGCAACCGTGCCCTGTTTCATCCTCTTCTGCCGAACCTGGCACACCCTTCCATCACTGTCCTGCCTCCTGTATCTCCCACCACTTTCCCTTCTGTAAATGAATAGGTTCTAACTGATGCTCTCTTAGCTAAACTCAGTTTGTCTGGGACATATCACAGAGGAGGTGACATTTAAACTGGGTCTTGGGGGATGAATATAATTTCACTTAATGGAGAGGAGAAAGGATGTTTTGAGCAGAGGGAAGTGCAAACTTGGAAGTGCATGGGTTGTCTGGGAACAGAGGGCAGCTAAGTGTGGCTGGAGCAAAGGAAGTGGGTAGTAGTAGGTCCAGCTGTAAACCAGCGATGGGACATGTAGTGAAAAGGCTTGCTATGCCATGTTCATGTAACAGTGGTCTCCATTTCTGTCTTCCAGCTCGGTGTTTACCAGCATGTTCTAGAACATCCCAACAGTACAGAGCTTGAGGCCCAGCAACCAACTCAAGGTACATCCAGGGAAATTGGTGCACAGAACTGCCACCGAGCACAACTGGCTGAAATACTGACTCAGGTGGTGGCCAGGGAGTTTATGGGGCAGCACCTCCTTCTAAAGGAATCCTGATGGAAGCATGGGTGCCCACCCCCACAAGCCCTGCCCATGAGCATGGTATTGGTTTACACCTTTCTGTCGGACTTCTGTTTCTGGCATTAGCATGATGCTACTTAACTTACTATTTTCTTCTCTAAATTTAGGACCCAGCTCTTCTTGGACATTGACAGATGACATGATGCAGGATCTGCCAGCTTATCAAGACCTAGCCCCATCTCTTCACCCTGCCAACCACTTTTCTTTCTCAGAGTATCCTGAACATAAAGAAGCTTATCTCGGATTCTTTATCAAACACAATAGTTTGATTGCCTCTGCTGGGCCACCTAGACTTTCAAAATGTAAAGGTTTGTTTGCACACATTTTCTTTGGAGGAAAGGACACACCGAGAGAGCAGCTTCTGATTTTACATTTTTAAATCCAAAGCTGTTTCTTCCCTCATTTTTGGAGAATCACACTTGATTGTCTGATTGTCCCCAAGGAGGCCGGGTCTTTTTTTTTATGATTTGATATATGTATTGCAAAATGATTACCAGAGTAAGTTTAGTTAACATCCATCACCTCAAATAATTGCAATCCTTTTTTTCTTGTGATGAGAACTTTTTTTTATTGCTTAATTTCTTTTTATTTTATTTTATTAGTTTCAGGTGCACAAGACAAAGTAATATTTAGACGTTTATCATTTATGTCCCTCACACTGTGTGGACCCCCCCTCTCCCCATCCACTATCCCTCTGACATCGCACCGAGCCATTACATTTCCACTGTCTCTATTCCTAATGCTGTACTCCGCTTCTTGTAAGTATATACATATATATATACATACATATACATACATATATATGTAAAATTATAGTTGGTATTCATTCTTGTTCAGCTTCTGGTGTACAGTGCCGTGATCAGTCATCTACATCATCCCTGAGGTGGTCTCCCAAATGGGACACGTGTCCATCGGATACCCTACAAAATCTTTACAACATTACTGATTACGTTCCCCAAATTAATTTTCAAAACCCCGTGGCCATCTTGTGGTTACCGACTGTTTTTCTAATCCCCTCACCTTTCCCCTTATCCCCATCTAATAACCCTCAGTTTTTCCTCTTTGTCTCCAAAACTGTTTCTGATTAGTTCATTCACTTATTCTTTTCTTTAGATTCTGCATATAAGTGAGATCATATGGTATTTGTCTTTCTCTGTCTGACTTATTTCACTTAACATAATGTTCTCTAGGTCCATCTATGTTGTTGTAAATGGTAAGATTTCTTCTTTATGGCTGCGTAATACTCCATTGTATAAATGTTTCCATGTCTTGGCTATTGTGTATAGTTCTGCAATAAACATAGGAGTGCATAAAGATTTTTGAATTGGAGTTTTGGATTTCTCCAGATAGATACCTAGGAGTGGAATTACTGAATCATAATGTAGTTCCATTTTCAGATTTTTGAGATACCTCCATACTGTTTTCCATAGTGGCTGCACCAATCTGCAATCCCACCAACAGTGCACAAGCATTCCCTTTTCTCCACATCCACGCCAGCACTTGTTGTTTGTTGATTTATTGATGATAGCCATTTTGACTGGGGTGAGGTGGTATCTCATTGTGGTTTTTATTTGCATTTCTCTGATGATTAGTGAGGTTGAGCATTTCTTCATATGTCTGTTGGCCATCTGTATGTCCTTTTTAGAAAACTGTCTCTTCAAGTCCTCTGCCCATTTTTTAATTGGTTGTTTGTTTTTATGGAGTTGAATTGAGTGAGTTTTTTTATAGATTTGTGATATTAATCCCTTTTCAGATATATCATTGGCAAATATCTTTTCCCATTCAGTAGGATCCCTTTTTATTTTATTGATGGTTTCCTTTGCTGTGATAAAACTTTTTAGTTTGATGTACTCCCACATGTTTATTTTTTCTCTTACTTTCCTCTCTCGAGGGGATATATCAGTAAAAATCTTACTCTGAGTAATGTCTGTGAAGTTTCTTCCTATATTTTCTTTTAGGTATTATATGGTTTCAGATCTTACATTTAAGTCTTTAAGCCATTTTAAATTTATTTTTGTATATGGTGTAAGGAGGTGGTCCAGCTTCATTATTTTGCATGTGTCTGTCCAGGTTTCCCAGCACCATTTATTGAATAGACTGTCTATTCAATAGACTGTCTATTCAATACCCCATCATACATTCTTGCTTCCATTGTCATAGATTAAATGGCCATATAGGCCATTTATTTATTTATTTTTATTTATTAAATGGCCATATAGGCCATGAATTTATTTCTGGACTCTCTATTCTGTTCCACTGATCTATGTGTCTGTTTTTATGCCAGTACCATGCTGTTTTGATTACTGTAGCCTTGTAGTATAATTTGATGTCAGGTATTGTTATACCTTCCACGTTGTTCTTATTTCTCAAGATTGCTGAGACTATCCGGGGTCTTTTATGGTCCCATAAAAATTTTAGGATTATATGTTCTATTTCTGTGAAAAATGTCATTGGTAGTTTGATAGGAATTGCGTTGAATATGTATATTGCTTTAGGCAGTATGGACATTTTAACTATATTAATTCTTTCTATCCATGAACATGGTATGTGTTTCCATCTATTTATAGCTTCCTTCATTTCTTTCTTCAGTGTCTTATAATTTTCCGAGTACAGATCTTTTACTTCTTTGGTTAAATTTATTCCCAGGTATTTTAGAGTCTTTGGAGCAATTATAAATGGGATTTTTTTAAAAACTACTCCTTCTGATGTTTTATTATTGGTGTATACAAATGCAACTGATTTCTGAATATTAATTTTGTATCCTGCTACTTTACTAAATTCATCTATCAGCTATAATAGTTTCTTGGTGGAGTCTTTAGGGTTCTCTATATATAGTATCATATCATCTGCATATAATGATAATTTTACTTCCTCCTTACCGATTTGGATGCCTTTTATTTCTTTTTCTTGTCTTATTGCTGTGGCTAGAACTTCCAGCACTATGTTGAATAGAAGTGGAGATAGTGGGCAACCTTGTTTGCTCCTGATCTTAGGGGGAATGGTTTTAGATTTTCCCCATTGAATAGCTGTGGGTTTATCATATATGGCCTTTATTATGTTGAGATATGATCCCTCTATTCTCACTTTCTTAAGGGTTTTTATCATAAATGGCTGCTGGATTTTATCAAATGCTTTTTCTGCATCTATTGATATGATCATGTGATTTTTACTTTTCATTTTGTTAATGTGGTGTATCACATTAATTGATTTGCCGATGTTGAACCACCCTTGCATATCAGGGATGAATCCCACTTGATCATGGTGTATGATCTTTTTAATGTATCGCTGAATTCTGTTCGCTAATATTTTGTTGAGGATTTTTGCATCTATGTTCATGGAGATATTGGCCTGTAGTTTTCTTTTTTTGTGGTGTCTTTGTCTGATTTTGGGATCAGAGTGATAGTGGCTTCGTAAAAAGTGTTTGGGAGTCTTCCCTCCTTCTGGGTTTTTTGGAAGAGCTTGAGGAGAATAGGTGATAATTCTTTTTTGAACGTTTTGTAAAATTCACCTGTAAAGCCATCTGGTCCAGGGCTTTTGTTTGTTGGGAGATTGTTGATTACTGATTAAATTTCCCTGATGGTAATCAGTCTATTCAGGTTTTCTGCTTCTTCTTGAGTTAGCCTTGGAAGGTTGTATGCCTCTAGAAAATTGTCCATTTCTTCCAGATTACCAAATTTGTTGGCATGTAGTTGCTCATAGTAATTTCTTAAGTTTCTTTTGTATTTCCGCAGTGTCTGTTGTCACTTCTCCTCTTTCATTTCTGATTTTATTAATTTGGGTCCTCTCTCTCTTTTGTAATGAGTCTGGCTAAAGGTTTGTCAATTTTGTTTATCTTCTCTAAGAACCAGCTCTTGGATTCATTGATCTTTTGTATTGTTTTTCTGGTTTCTATTTCATTTATTTCTGCTCTGATCTTTATTGTCTCCTTCCTTGTGCTTATTTGGGCTTATTTTGCTGTTCTTTTTCCAGATCCCTTAAATCTTAAGTTAAACTGTTGATTAGTGATGTTTCTTGTTTCTTTAGGTAGGCCTGCAATTCTATGAATTTCCCTTAGGACTGCTTTCGCAGCATCCCATAGATTTTGGGTCATCGTGTTTTCATTTTCATTTGTCTCGAGATATCTTTTGATTTCTTCCTTGAGCTCCTGCTTGACCCATTCATTATTTAGTAATAAGTTATTCAGCCTCCATGAATTGGTGTGTCTTCCAGTTTTTTTCCTGTAGTTCATTTCTAATTTCATAGCAGTGTGGTCAGAGAACACAACTGGTATGATTTCAATTTTCTTAAATTTATCAAGACTTGTTTTGTGTCCTAACATATGGTCTATCTTGGAAAATGTTCCATGTGTGCTTGAGAAGAACGTGTATTTTGCAGCATTGGGGTGAAATGCACTGAAAATATCGATTAAATCCAAGTGGTCCAATGTATCATTTAAGGCTGTTGTTTCCATACTGATTTTCTGTTTGGAAGACCTGTCCCTTGTTGTCAGAGGTGTGTTGAAGTCCCCTACTATGATAGTGTTACTGTTGATCTCTGTCTTTATGTCAGTCAGTACCTGTTTTATATATTTAGGTGCTTCTATGTTGGGTGCATAGATGTTTACTAGGGTTATGTCCTCTTGTTGGATCGATCCCTTTATTATTATATAGTGCCCATCTTTGTCTTTTAATATATTCTTCAGTTTAAAGTCTATTTTGTCAGATATTAGTATTGCAAATCCAGCTTTTTTCCCATTTCCATTTGCATGAAATATCTTACTCCAACCCTTCACTTTCAGCCTGTGTGTGTCGTTTGACCTGAGGTGAGTCTCTTGTATACAGCATATACAAGGGTCTTGCTTTCTTATCCACTCTGCCACCCTATGTCTCTTGATTGGAGCATTTAATCCGTTTACATTTAAAGTGATTATTGATAGGTACATAGTTATTGCCATTTTTAAATTTGTATTTAGATTGTTTTCATCTTTCTTTTATTTACAGAAGTCCTTTTAGTATTTCTTTCAATGCTGGCTTGGTGGTAATAAATTCCTTTAGCTTACTCTTTTCCAGGAAGCTCTTTATCTCTCCATCAACTTTAAATGATAGCCTTGCTGGATAAAGCAATCTAGGTTGTAGGCCTTTGTTTTCCATCACTTTGAGTATCTTCTGCCACTCCCTCTTGGCCTTCAATGTTTCTGTAGAAAAGTCATGTGATAGTCTTATGGGAGTTCCCTTGTATGTTACCCTCTGTCTTTCTCTTGCTGCTTTTAGGATTCTCTCTTTGTCTTTAAGCTTTGCCATTTTAACTATAACGTGTCTTGGTGTGGGCCTGTTCGGGTTTATCCTGGTTGGAACTCTCTGCACTTCCTGGGCTTGTATGTTGGTTTCCTTCATCAGGTTAGGGAAGTTTTCGGACATTATTACTTCAAATGTGTTCTCAATCCCTTGCTTACTCTCTTCACCTTCTGGTATTCCTATGATGCGCATGTTGTTGCACTTGATATTATCCCAAAGGTCTCTTAAACCATCTTCATTGTTTTTTATTCTTTTTTTCTTTCTGTTGTTCTGTTTGGGGATCTCTGCTAACTTGTCTTCTAAGTTGCTGCTTCGATCCTCTGCTTCATCTAACCTGCTGGTCATTCCTTCAAGTGAGTTCCTAATTTCGGTAATTGTGTTCTTTAGTTCTAACTGGTTGTTCGTTATGATTTCTACATCCTTCTTTATGTTGTCTCTAAGCTCCTTAAACATTCTTCTCACCAGTGTTCTGAACTCTGTCTCTGATAGGTTGCTTACCTCTGTTTCATTTGGTTCCAGTTGTGGAGGTTTCTTCTGTTCTTTTATTTGGGACATGTTTCTTTGTCTCCCCATTCTGGCTGACTCTCTGTGTTTGCTTCGATGTATTAGGTAGATCCCATAGAGTTCTTAGTTCTTGCTGGGTTATCTTATGTAGTGTGTGTCCTTTATATTTGACTTGCACTACTTCGTTCTTCTCCTCTGCGTGTGCTCCAAAGGTGACTCTTGTGTTGTGTATATTGTCCTGTTAGAGAAGATCTTTAATTGCTTTTCACTTGTGAGTAGGTGGGGTTAACTCCTAGGCTGACTAGTTGTGAGACCTGGCTCTGCCACCCGTAGGGTGTTCTGCTGTGTGAGGGTTGACAACTTAAATGAGGTTTGGCCCCTATGGGCTCTTGTGCCTGCAGATAGTTCCCTCTGGGTGTGTGACTTGTAGGTCAATCAAACACGGTAGTACTCTGGTTTGGTCTGGAGTTGGCCTCTGGGTATGTTGAATCTTGTGCCTCTTAAGCTGAGCCCTGGTAGGGCAATTTCAGAACAAAGCAAATCACCAAGCACAACAACAACAACAACAACAACAACAACAACAAAGAAAAAAATCAAATACATTCACATTTAAAAACAACCGAAAACCCCCACTCAACACAGGCAAAGATATCAAAGATATAAAGAGAAAACAAAACAAAACAAAACAAAACAAAACAAAAGGCAGCGCCAGTCTTGGCTTAAGCCCACCAAGTAATCTCCAGGTTTTCTTCTGCTGTACCAAAGAGTCCCCTGCCTATTGTGCAGGCAGAACCCGTCACCTGTTGCCCAGAGTGACGCTGGGACTGCAGATTTAGATGCTTGGGGCTCAGGGGTCTGGATGGTAGTTTTCACACAGTGCAGTTTCTGTCCTCGCCTGCACATATGCGCACTAAGAGTAACACCACCAGCCTTGTGTCCAGTTCTCCTGAGTCTTAGGGCCCTTCTTCTGTGTGTGTGTGTGTGTGTGTGTGTGTGTGTGGCGGGCGGGAGATTTCTGAGATGCTGAAAGCTGGGAGCTGTGTCTGTTGCTTACTGCTGATCCCTGGAAGTGCCTCTGCAGTTGTAATTGCCCTGCCCTAGGCAGGCCAGAAAGGGTGGGGGCTGGGGATGGAGGGGTGTTCTCTCTCCCAGCCCAGCCAAGTCACATTCTTCCCGCAGGCCAGAAAAGGTGGTGGCTGGGGGTGGAGGGGTCTCTTCTCTCCTAGCCCAGCCCAAATCCCACTCTTCCCATCCTCTTCCCTGGGTCAGAGCTGCCTGCCAGTCTTCCCTGAGCCTGAGCACTAAGGCTCCTCTGTAATCTGACACTACTCCTCAGTTCAGGGGCCAGTTGAAGTCTCTGGAAGGGTGGGGGAAGGATTAGAAGAGTGGGGGGAGGGGCCCAGGTATGGAGTTTGTGTTCTTTGTCCGCCTTAGGGCCCACCTAGCTGCCCCCTCGGCAGGAGAGATCAGCTGTGGGACGCAGGGAACCCTGTGATTTGCCTTTGGGATGAACCCAATTTGCAGAAAGAGCAAAGCGTCTTGTGTATCAAGACTGGGCCTCCTGGGGTGACGTCATAGGAATGGCAGTAGTGGGGCACACTTTTTGAGTTCTCCTCTGGATCTTATCAAAGCCCACCTGCTGGCTTTTGTGTTCTCTGTTCCATCCTGGGATCCCCTGCGTCTCTGCAGCTGTGAGTGCCGGCCGCGTTTCCACCGCTGCAGACACTGCCCGCCTTTCCACCGTGGCAGAGGCTGGCCACGTTTCCACCGGCGCAGGTGTGGATTGCGTTTCCACAGCTGCAGATGCGATCCACCTCTCCACTCAGCTCCCTTCCCTCTTCCCGGGCTCGCCCAATTTGAGCACCTTCAAGTAATCCTTCCACGAGTCTCTTAGCTGTTATGCATGATGAGCAGAGAGTCCTTTGATGGGTTATATGTCCCGTTTGTGATAAGATCCGTAGGAGAACTCAAAAAGTGCGCCCCACTGCTGCCATTCTTATGACGTCACCCCAGGAGGCCCAGTCTTGATACACAAGGCGCTTTGCTCTTTCTGCTCATTGGGTTCATCCCAAAGGCAAATCACAGGGTTCTCTGCTACCCCCAGCCCCTTACTGAAGTAGTGATAAAAGCTCAGTTTCAACTCTCAACAGAAATTCTGCTGTCGCAAGGAGTTTGAAGACTAAATGAGAAGACCGACATGACTAGAATTGTGTAATGGAAGGAATTCTGATGGTCACTTAGAACACGGATAAGGATTCATTAACCATTTTCAGTAAAAAGCCAGACTGTAAGTATTTTTGGTTTTCTGGAATAATCTTTTGGCTCCAGATGATCCTTTGCTCAATGAAAATCATCAACATGCAGCTTTAAGTTAGTAATATACTAACTTACATACTTTTAAATATGTAATATACTCACATACAGCTCAAACCCTCTTTGGAAATGGAGATGCTTGAAACAGTGTGGCTTCCTGGAACTAAACTGTTCTGTTTGAACTGAAAAGGTTTGTCTGTACCATAGGCAGAGGGGTAATACTGCAGATTTTTGTCCTTTAGAGAACTGTTGCATTTGTAAGGTTTAAACCACATTTATGCTCAGATCAAATTGCTAACTCGTAAAAAGACATGGTGTAACCGTGACCCTATACCTTCTATTTTGAGATTTAAATCTTTGATGTAATTCAATTTGACAGTATGGGTTGGCTTGGGACTTTTTGAAAGCTTTTATTTTCTTTTCTTTGCTGCCTTCCCACCGAAGCATAATGGTTCTGTTTGCTATGCATTTACTGTGCACACCCACTAGTTTCAACAGGCTGACTGAGTGCACGCCTGGGCCGGTAACTTGGAAGAGGTTTTTGCTTCTGAATGGGCTCCGTCCGCTCCTGACCCTGAGGCAGACCAGACTCTGGGAAGCACTTTTTCCTGGAGCTGGCTGGTCAACTTCTCCTTTCCTTTGTTCTGCCCCTCCTTGCATGCCTATGAAAACTTTTGGTTGTATTAAGAGTGGCAAGGCAGTCTTTGTAACAGGGAGTCCACTGTCTTCCCTTAATGCAGGCATTTTGGAATAAACCTGCTGTTTTTTCTACCAGTGTCGCCTCACCAGTTTTGGCTTTCATGTGTCAAGTAGCCTGACCTTTGGCTGAATAACAAAGGCAGCTCTAGTTGCGTGTTTAGGATGGAAGGGGATGGGAGAGGCTCAATCCATGGGATGATAGAGGCTTTACTTGTGGGATGACAGAAGCTCTATCCAGAAGCTGAGGCCATTTTCATGAGGAACTGTGTGAGGCTCTGGGTGAGCCATGCTGCTCCAGGACCCAGATGACAAAGTGAGGCTCGTGGTTGTTGGTGCATTCCTTCTTCTGGATCCTATTCTTTGGGGGGCCAGCCCTGGCACCATGGGGCCCTCTCAAGGATGCCTTCCTCAGAAGAGCCAGAAGAGAGGAGGGCTGATGTTCCTAGACATGCAGTATAGGAACAGGAACAGAACCCCTCTAGGTGTCATGGATAACACCCCGGTGTCTCAAAAACACATGAGGGACTCCTAGTAGCTGCACGGGCAGGTAGGCCTCCACGTCATTATTATTTGGGCATTAATGGAAGTGTGGCCTCAGTTTGCATTCACAGACTTTGGAGACCTAAATATACCCATGAACGTGGAGGACGTCACCCAGGACAGGACACATTTCATGTCACAAATGATAAACACATGAAGATAGGAAACTGAACCTATACTGACACATCGGAGAGAATTGCCTGCCGCTGATGATTCAAAGGAAATGTGGAGGAGGGAGAAGGGAATCCCTTGGATGGTAGTGAGACACTTTCCAGGGTCCTGTCCTTTCTCCCTCCAGTGGGGTCAGCAGGTCTTTCACCGCCTCATAGAAGCTGAGATGTGGGCTCAGAGGCCTCCTGAATTTGATTACACAATTACCAGGAGAGCTGGGTCGCTGCTTTATGGTCACCTGCCTCGTGGCCATCTTTTTAATTACTGTGCAGTGCCAGGTCATAATGGAAAATGGGCATGATGCCATGCGTTTGAGAGTTTTATTTTTTTTGGTAATGTTGTCACACTATCCTTCCAGGCCCTTCTCTTGATTTACCTACTTTGAGAGTGAATGAACTTCAAAGGACACCTGGCTCTGACTTATGGTTCAGTCCAGGCCTTTGGCTTTGACGCTTCCTCCATCCAAACCAAAGGCTTTCAGGGTGAGAGGGGCTGCAGGTGGGGCTCAGCAACTCCGGTAGGGGGGCCATCTTCCACCCCGGGGGCTGGCAGGCTTCCCCCTGTGCTGCACCTGCAGGTTCCCTTGCTTCCTGCGTGTGGCCCCTGGTGCTGCCAGTGAAGAGGAAGAGGAACGTGTTCTAGAATGAGGGATTACTGGTCTTCAGTCCTGGGGGAGCCAGGGCTGCAGGCCCCATGAGAACTTCCAAACCGGCTCGGAAAGCCCTTCATAGGGCACATGGTGTCATGAGCGGGACGTGACTATCGAAGTAGCAGTCTCACACACGTTGGTGTCTTTCCACAATACCAGACTTTATTAGGATAAAACCACGAATCTAGTCCTACTGACTTGGTTTCCCACGGGCGTTAACCAAGGCTCTGACCAGAGAACAGTTTCCAATAGTCAAGGGAGAGCAGTTCCACACAAGAGGGTCACACAGGGTTGTAAGCGACAGGGTTTGACAAGGTGAACAGAGTCTTAAGAAAGAAGGATGAGAGAGTTTGGTGTCCAGTGAGAGCCCCTTCGGTGTTGGGGTGTGGAGCGTCAGGTCTCAGGCCAGCTGGTGAGACTGTCAGGAGGCGAGGCTTCAATCTGGGACGAGTGCAGACGTGGCTGTCAGCTCATCGGCTGAGGCCTGAGCGAGGAGCTGTCAGGGAGCTCTGATCTTATGCTTGAGACTGGGTGTGGTGCCCCCATCTGCCGTCCCACAAAGCTGTACAGGTGGTCACGCTCTACCCTGCATCTAGACTTATCTCGTTAGGGCTTTCACTGGGTACGCCTTTCAGGTGATGCCCTGGCATGAGTGTCACTTGTGACTGACATAGCTATCAGAATTATTAGAGGCCATTTGTGTTCCTAATTAATACGCTATCTATCCACATGGCATTCACACTGACTGTCTGCAGAGAAGAGGCGAGCAGGCACCATTCTCATCAGTTAGCCAGCCCCTTTACTGCTGCTTGCACGACTTGGTGTATGGTTGCTTTGCTTTTATCCCACTTGAATTCTCCAGTCAAGTATTATTACTGGGTCCAGACTGGAGCTTGGTGCTCTGAGTTGTGAAGGAAGGAGCCTGCGCTGTTGCTTTGGTACTGAATTCATTTGCTCTCTCTCGTAGGCCATGGCAATAGCCCCCTGACTTCTCTTTGTTTCAGTCTTGTCCCCTCCAGGTCACACTTGTCACTGCCGTCTGCAGAGCTGCTGAGCTCCCTGACTCTAGGGGCCCTGTTCACATGTGCAGTGGAGTTCTGGGGCATCACTAACCTAGGATATGATGTGAAAGATGTTCTCTGCAGTCATGCAATGCGTGGATACTGGCTGACTAACATTTAAGTCCTTACAAGGGTTCCCCAATGTCTGCAAGACTCAACCTCAGATCTTCAGCTTGTTACACGAAGCTTCCCAGCCCTGTCTCTTGCCTTCTTCTCCATCATCTCTCATCCTCCCAGGTCCCTCAAGAGCTATCCTTCACCCATCCCCAATATTTTGCAACTTCCAGATACCAACACCCCAGAATTTCCTCTCCTGCTCTGTGTGTTTGCCGCCTTCCACCACCCCTCAAGAGCCAGTATTGTCTCCTCTTCCTTCTGTGTCTTCTCCCCGAGCCCTGTGCCCAGTACATCCACAGCTTCACTGCAGCCACATTACAACCTGATTTTATTGGATGGTGTCTTATTTATCACTGTATCCTGTGGGCCTAGAACAATATGTGACCCAGAGTCAGCACACAAGGAATATCCAAGGAGAAAATGAATGAAGTATACAATAGCCAGAGGCCTCCAGGGTCTCAAAGTTCACCTGGGGAGGCATCACGCACCTGGGGAGGCATCACACACCTGGGGAGGCATCACACACCTTGGGAGGCATCACACACCTGGGGAGACACACACCTGGGGAGACATGGACACTTGGGGAGACATGGACACTTGGGGAGACATCTCACACCTGGAGAGACATCATGCACCTGAGGAGACATTGTCATAGGATGATTGCACACTCTGCTGTGAGATGCAGGCACTATGGTTACTTAGTGGGAAGAGTGTAGACAGGAGTATTCGGGAATTATTTCCTGTGATTCTAGAGCTTAAAGTAACCTCAGGGATCACTTATCAATATTGCCCCACCCATGGATGATGAGCCTGAAGTCCAGAGAGAGAAAGAGATCTGCCTGAGGTCACTTTGAGAGTTGGCTGCAAAGCAAGAAATACCATTTAGGCCCCTTATTTCACAGTCCAGGGTTTATAAAGAAAAACTCATTAAGTAGGAACTAGCAGGCGTTTTGATGTTTTCCTGTAAATAATTTAGGAGTAGGGGTATAAAACAAAACAGAATTGTGTTACTAAATATTGATGCTGTAGTTGCTACTTAGAGAAGATTGCATATGATGTTTTCAATTAGATTCTCTTTATCTGCCTTTAGAAGCTGTTTTTTTTTGGGGGGGGAGGGACGGGATTGTAGTGTGTTATTAACACTGACAGCTCCAGTACTCATATTGTGCTTCTGAAAGCATCAGGGGGAAATACTGATGTATCACCATAACCCTCACACTGCGCATTGCTCTGGTTTCAGAGGAGAGCAGCTGGATTGCTGCCCTGGCATTCCAGCAGAAACCTGTTCATATGCTTCTAAGTTGGGTGTCCAATCCACTCATGCTTCCTGGGCATCCACACCACGGGAACATGGTAGAATGGGCTGAGCTCTGACGTGGGGAAGAGGGTGGATTTCAGGTGGAGAGCCCAGCAAAGGCTGTCTATGAAAAGGAATTCTAGTGATCGGGACATTTTGGACTCAGAAGTCTGCCAAGAAAAGCAACGTCTCATGTATCGAATGCTTGCTGTGTGATTGGCACCGTGCTCAAGGCTTAGCAGGCCTTATCTTAGTTCTCAGGGCAATCCTGCTAAGTGTTATTATTCCCTGGTGTAGGCAGAGTTCTAAGATGGCCCCCATCTCCCTGGTGTACACGCCCTGCATAATCCCAAGACTGAATATGATGGATTTCATCCCCAGGGTTAGATATGCCATCTGACACAGCAGACTTTAAGAAATGGAGGTTATCACAGTGGGGTTGACCTAATTACCGGACAATAAAAAAAATACAAATAAATCTGGGTCTGGAGTTCAGAGCCAGAGGAATTCAGAAATACAGAGTGTGAGAGGGAGCCAGGGTGAGGAAATTTCCCTGCTGGCTTTGAGAACCGAAAGGGTACACGGCAAGAATCTGAGTGTCAACTCTAGTAGCAGAGAGTGATCCCTGTTTGGGAGCTGGGGGGAAAGATGGGGACCTCAGTCTTAAAGTGGCAAGGAATGAATTTGCCAAAACAACATGAATGAGCTGGAAAGTGGACCCTGAGCTCCGGACGAGATTGCAGTGCTGACCCCTTGATTTTGACCTTGAGCAAAGAGGCCAGTCAAATTGGACCTGGACACTTGACGGACAGAATGGTGAGCCAATCAATCGGTGTTGTCTTAAGCCATGAAATGTGTGGTGGCTTGTTATGCAGCAATAGATGAAGAACTGAGGCTGGGAAGATTCGGCAGCCCAGGCTTATCAGATGGGAGGTGACAGAGCTGGGATTTGAACCCAGGACATCTGAGTTTAAGCAGATGTTCTTTAACACTACCAATGATTCTCAGCCCAGCACCTGGGGAGCTTGTTCAAATGAGATTTGGGTACACTCTGTGGGTGGAGCAGCTGCTTGCCTTCCTTCCCGGGGTTTATGAACCAGGGTCTTAGTTCCTGAAACTAATGTTGGTGAGTGCAGTCGGTGGAAAGCCCACTTTCCTCCACTGCGAGGCCTCCGCATGCAGTCCAACACTGCAGAGAAGATAGCGCTGGCGGGAACCCCCCAATGGAAAAGAGTGTCTGCCCAGAGAAGAGAAGGTACTCCTCCAGCAGCCGTGAAAGGGGGAGTCCCATTCATCTGGCCACAAGAGCGGTGTTGAAGGAAAGGCTGGACATATCGCTTGGCCAGGCCAGTGGTTCTCAAGATTGGCTGTGCATTAGAACAACAAGGAGAGCTTTTAAAGGTGACCAGAACACACCTCAGACCAAGTCACTCCAAATCTCTGTGAGTAGTGCCAGAGCAGCAGCCCTTTTTAAGTGCCCCAGGGGATTCCAATATGCAGCCAAGGTTAAGAAAGACCCACGAGGTCAGCTAAGGGGCAGAGGGCAGAAAATCATGAAGCACGGGAGTTCTAGCAGCTGCGGTGGGGGGCCTGGGTGTTCCCGACTGGTGTGGTTCCCATTCTCATCTGGTGGCTCTGGACCCTGTTTTATGATGTTGTTTCCCAAACCTCAATGACTGTGCTCACTTTGTCGCCCCAGGTGAATTGTGCTTAAAATTTGGTGTGGTCAGAGCAGTGACTCCAAATGCCCCACAGCCAGTGTGGGGCTGTCACAACCTGCATTCCAGGCGAAGCAGAGAGGTTCAGCGACTCTGAGAGCTGGGTTCTCACACCTGCGCACACCACAGTCACCTGGTGGCGCTGTTAAAACAGACTCAGGGCCCACCCCTCAGGTGTCTGACTCATCAGGTCTGGGTGGGGCCCAATGATTTGCATTTCTCACGAGTTCCAGAGTGCCGCTGCTGCTGGTTTGGGGACCAACTGTGGAGCTCTAGGACCTGGGTTTGAAACCAGCCATTTTCCAGGGTGAACCCATGGAGAAGCCCCTCAACCTCTTTGTGCCTCAGTTGTATCTTCTGCTGCATGAGTGTGCCCAGCACCTATGGCAGCGTGTGCTGTGGGATTACACAGGATGGCCCTGCAGGGCACTTAACACCGTGCCTGGCACAAAGGAACTCTCAATAAACATTAACTATTATTTTAGTCAGGCTTCTCCTGGTGGCAAGTTTTTCATAGACTCACTCATAATAGTTTGAGAAAAACAAAAGAAAGAAAGAAGTAGATTGGCTTACTGAACTGGCCTGGAACTGTGTCTGCTTCGGGCACAGTGGGGCTCTGCCTCGAGCTGCATGAGGCCCTCTGTGTTGTCTCCATCTTCCTGCTTCCTCTAGGTGATCTTTGTCTTCAGGTAGGGTCTCCTTGCTTGGTAACAGAGATGCCTGGGCAGTCCCAGGCTGCTATCATCTTTACAGGACTTTCTCACACGCGTTGTTCCTGTGCTCGGCCACAGCCACTCTGCATTTGTGATGCCTGTCTAAGGACTTGGGGGCAGGAGTTAACATTTATTCCTTCTCAGTGTCATCATGTTGTGATTTATTTTTGTTCCCAGTCTCTTCAAACTTTTCTCGTTCCAGTCTAGTGACGTCATTCTGGATCTCTCCTCCTCGTGGCATCCACAAATGTTGATGCAAATTTTACTGATGCAAACAGGAAATGCTTATAAGCTTTATGGCCAGTCCCAGGAAAACTTCTTGCTTAACTCATTAACAATAAAATTACGAGAGCCGTTGTCCAACGAACTTCCTCCAATCCACTTTGCTGCAGCATTGCTCCCATGAGCCAGTCTGATAATGTAGTTGAAAGGGAAATGCAGAAAACCTGACATGATTTGCTTTTAAGAAGGACTTGCTTGCTCCTAAGGGACATAGGACATGTAGGACATGTAATTCAAGACTATTTTGGGCAAACTGGGATGAGTGATGAGCCAGCTATAGGGGATAGGACTCTTTATGTTGGATGTATCATCCCTTCCCAAGATGTCGCTTTTTTTAATTTTTTTTTTTTATTGGGGAATACTGGGGGACAGTGTGTTTTTCCAGGATCCATTAGCTCCAAGTCAAGTTGTTGGTTTTGTTTTTCAATCTAGTTGTGGAGGCGCAGCTCACTGGCCCATGTGGGAATTGAACTGGTGACCTCGGTGTTATGAGCACTGCGCTCTAACCAACTGAGCCAATCAGCACCCCCTCAAGATGTCTCTTAAGAGAGGAGTTTTTAGGAGGGTAGAAATGTGGAAGAGCAATGGTTAGGTAGTAAATTAAGAAGATGAAGAGGGGGAAGTTAATTTTATGTGTCAACTTGACTGGGCTAAGGGATGCCCACAGAGCTGGTAAATGTTATTTTTGGGTGCATCTATGAGGGTGTTTCAGGAAGAGATTAGCATTGGAATTGAAGATCACCCTCCTCACTGTGAGTGGCCATCATCCAATCTGTTGACACCTGGACAGAAAAGAAGGGCAGAGGAAGGGAGAATTTGCTCTCTGCTGGAGCTGCGACATGTAGCTCCTCCCATCCTCAGACATCAGAGCTCCTTGTTGTCAGGCCTTCAGACTCGGACTGGGACTTACATCGTTGGCTCCCCTGGTTCTCAGGCCTTCAGATTTGGACTGGAAGCACACCATAGGCTTTCCTGGGCCTCCAGCCTACAGATGGCGATGGTGGGACTTCTCAGCTTCCCTAATTGTGTGAGCCAATCCCTTATAATACATCTTTTTCAATATAACTCTATATCCTATTGGTTCTGTTTCTCTATAGAACCTTGACTAATGCATTAAATTAGGCATAGAGTCCACCCCACTGCATTACCCAGCAGCACGAAAATAGAAGGATGGAACCAGTGGGATGAAGATTCCACTGGAACCAGTCCTGGGTGGGTAGGAGCTTTGATGCGCTTGGCCACAGTGTGTAACAAATGGATTGAAAGAAGCGCCCAGGACAGGGAAGGGGTAGAGATGGCTGAGAAGGAGCCTGGTTCTGCCACTTCTTACATTAAATTCCTTTTTTCCCTCCATTTCTTATATAAATAGTGTTACTGGATGACACTCGGTAATGCTTTGTGTACAATGAAACTTCCGTTAATCAATTGCTCAGGGGAATGGGAGTATTGTGGCTAATTGAATTATTTGATTAACAGAGTTAATTAACCAGAAACCTTTTGTAGTTCTAAGTTATGCTGCAAATATTCCAACATATCTACATTCTCTTTCCTACCGGGGTCAAGGAAGGAATCAAGGGAGTAGGGGATAAAAACCAGTTTTCATGGAGGGTCTAAAGTACATTTGGTATTTAATATAAACACTGTTATCTGCTTTAATCCCGGTAACTATTATATGAAGTGTACATTACTATCCCATTTTATACATAAAACTGAAAAGTATCTTAGTATTACTGACTGTTGCTTTGCTAATTGAGAACATGGGTGAGTTTCAGAGGCATCTTTGGGATATCGATGCTAGAAGCAGGTTGAGTAGGGGCTTTTGGAGTATGTCAGCCCTGGGTCTTGATCCCAACTAGCTGTGTGACCTTGATGAAGCTGAAGGGTAGCATACCAAGGTAATTACATGCATGCACTCTGAGTACGTCAAACTGGGTTCAAATTCTTACTCCACCATTTTCTGGGTTGTGATCTTCAGCCAACAATGTTCCCTCTTTGCGTCTCAGTTTCTTCATCGGCACAATGTATCACCTCCTGCCTTGCAGGGTTGTTGGCAGCCAGAGGTAAGTTCTGCATGAACTGTAGCTGTGATTACTGTCATCAACATGGCCGAAGGTCACAGCCATCATAGGGAAGCAGAGACGGACTAAAACAAACAATGCAGGAAAGAGACCTCCATCTTAGGATGATCCCAACGTTCTCTTGTATTAAACCATTGACGCTGATATTATTGTTCTTTCTTCTCAAAGTATGATGTGAAAATCTGTTTCAGAGGGTGAATATTTAATTTTGGTTTTATTATATGTGCACCTCCAACAAAAGAGAAGAAAACACAGTGGGACCCACCGGCATTGTTACTACTAAATCAAGCATTCGGTTGGCTAAGTCATCAGGCAATGCTGCCATCGTCGTTTTAGGGAATGAAAAGAACAGTTCTTTTTTTGCTCAGATTGCTAGATTTATATTGCTTTCACTTAGTAAGTGAATAATTGATAAGTTGGGGCATATTAACATTGAACAAAAGAGCCCAGTGGTATAAGGGTCCTGGGAAGGCTGCCTAAATCAATATACACTCATGAATTTTGAGTGCATAAGGTTGAGCTGAGAAAGAACACAGATTTAGACCCCCATTAATATTTGAAACATACTCTGTGCATGAGAGGCTTGCTACAGCCCAAATGTTAACTGAAGGGGCTTCAGAGAAATGGTTTCTAAACAAATTTGAAAGCAAGAGATTTTCCCTTCCAAAGATTTCATGAGAAAAATCAATCATCTTTGTTGTGTCTGCTGTCAGAAGACATCTATTAAAAATCTAATTAGAGTATTTTTTACCAATTAAACATACCAATGCAACACTTGTCTGACTCAATGTTTGTAACTGTTGAAAAAGCAAATGCATTGCCCTCTGCGATAAACCCAGATATAGTAAAATGTTCCAGCCACTCCCACAAGCTCCATCCTCCCCATGCAGGAGCCAGCCTTAAAATTTGATTAATCTAAACATTTTGTAATGTGTCAGAAGAGGTTTCTTGCCTGATGCCTCATGGTCACCCAAAGTCCCAACTCGACTGAGGCCAAAATAACATCATCAGTCACAATTTGCTTTTGAAACGCCTCCTGCTAGGCCCCCAATTTGAGCTATCAAAGCTGGAAATTTTAAACCAAGTGGGAAAATGCTTTCAATTTTAATGATTCATTGAACTCAGCATCCTGCTGGAAAGTCATCTATAGCATCTGATACCAGCATGCTGCTATGGCCACTGAAGATGCTCGAAGACCACATGCCCGCAGATAGTCTAATGAAATAGTCAAGGAAATAATTCTCTGTGGATAAAGGGCTCACCTTTTAGAAGTCATGAAATAGAATCTCACAACTGGAAGGGGACGGAGTGGTCATTTCATCTAGCTCCCAGCGTCTTATGGAAAATAGCAATTCCTCCAGTCAGACTCAGGCTCAGCTTGCATACCCCTGGTGTTGGTGGGCTCACCACCTTGTGAGGCATCCCATTCCGTCCCTCTGGCTTTTGGAAGGAGGCTTCTTTATGTTCAGCTATAGATAGCCTGCCTCCCTATAACTTAGGCCCAAGAAGATCACTCCTAAGCCTCATGGGTGCAGCTGAGTACCGTTTGACAGATAATGGGGTTGCCAATACTGCTCTCCCCCCACAAAGCAGTTAATCTGGAGAATAATTCAGGGCATGTTGGGTCTTAGAGGCTGAAAGGAAAATTTGGCCACTCCATAGTCCTTTTCCCTGGAATTCTCTTGCTGTATATCTTAATAAATGAATTAATGAACATTTGCAATTGAGGGGTCCTAAGGAGAACTTCTTTTTGAAAACCCCCTTTCTGCCCATACACATGATCTCTCTGTTTGTCCTCCAATACCCTAACTAAAAAGCAAGAAAAGGTCCCAGCTATAGCTCTTAGACTGCCAGAAAGGACTGAGATTCCTGACGGGAAGGCACATGTAAAGATACAAAATACCTGCCCCGCAAATTCTGAAAGGGCTCTTAACAAGGGCCAGGCACGGTAGCTACATAGTAGGATTTGTCCCATCCTGAGAGCAATCACCCTGGCTTGGACCTCTCCAATCCCCCCTTTAAAGTAACCTGTTATCTGTGATTCTTACCTAGGGCAAAGTGAGAAGTGGCTGTCGTGAAAAGAACATAGCCTATTCGGTCAAGCAGGTCAGAGGTTTACTCATGGCTCTACCAATTTCTAGATGCAACAAGCTGGGTGAGTTGCTAAAGCCTTTTAAAGTCTAGTTTCCTGTACTGTACGACTGAGATAAAATGCTCCAGCTCACAGGGTTGATATTATTATAAAGATAAAGTGAGATAATGGAGTCAAGTGATTTAGCACAGTGTGTTGGTTAGCTCTTACTGTGTAACAAAGTACCCCAAAACTCAGGAGCCAAAAACAACACACACAAAAAAACATTCTGCTGGTGTGGGTCAGGCACGGCTGATCTTGGCGGGGCTGGCTCCTGTGTCTATGTTGAACGGATGGACGGGCTGAGGGTTGGCTCTCTCTGATGGCCTCATTTACATGTCTGGTTGTCTAAGTGGGCAGCTGGAATTATTGGATGTCTCTCCCACCAGTTGGCTAGCTTGGGCTTATTCACATGGCAGAGGCCCAAAAGAACAACAGAAGCTTGCACACCTTTTCAAACTGGCACCACATTCTATTGGCCCAAGTAAGTCATTCAAGGGGTGGGGGAATAGATTCCACCTTTTGACAGGAGGAGCTGCAACGTCACGTTGAAAAGAGCAGCCACTTTCACAATCAATCTGCCCCACACAGGTCCTGGCGGAAGTACTCTGAAAATGGCAGCTGTTAAAGACATTTCGCAGACTGCAAATTGCAAGGATTGATCTCTGTAGCCATTAAGTGGAAACATTTAACAACTGCCCATTAGGAACCCCGTATCTTAATCATTTTATTGTCAACATTCGCAATATCTCATAGTTGTGCTAGAATCCATGAAGTGAGGGGAGTAGATCTGTACCAAACCACTCATGGCAGGAGTTGGACATGTTTCTCGAGCACCCTGAGTGCAAGATGGAGAAAGCTCCTGGTCAGACCTGCTTCAGCCCTTGGAAGGCATAAATCCTGGGGCTTTGGACCCTGCTGCCCTCGACCTGGGAACAGCCCACCCTGGCGGCCATTGTCGTTTTCACCCCAGCAAGGGGGCGGACGTGCAGTGCTGAGCGTGACTGGGCTCCACGCCTAGTGTTAGGTTCTTGCATTGGCCCTCCGGTTTCTCCGGTATTGTTCCAATTTTACCATTGCCGATGCTGAGGCGTTGAAAGTCGGGGTGACTTCCTGTACATGGCAGATCTGGAGCTGAACTCAGGGAAACGTATCTCAAAAGCCTGGGCTCATCCCTTCACACCTCACCACCCCTGAGGTCAGAGGCAGCAAGAACACAATAAAGAAGGAAGGGGACGAATTTTGGTGAACGCCCACCACGTTTTGGGCACGGGTTTAAGCACCTCACATCATTGTCACTTCATCCTGACTGCCCTACTTCTTTTAGCCTTATTTAACAGATGAAGAAAAACAGGTTCAGAGAGGTTATGTAGCCTGTCCAACGTTGCACAGCTACGAAGTGGCAGAGCTGAAATGAAAGAATCTGTTTGATTCCTCACCATCACTATACTGCAAGACCATCTTTGAGCAACAAGAAAAAGAGGATGCTTTCTCTCTCTCTGAGGCCCTCAGCTCTTAGAATATGTGCTAATCTCCCTCTCTGGAAACGGTCCTCATAACAGTCTAATGATCCCCAGAAAATGGCAGGTGCTCTGGGGTGTGGGAATTGGCTGATCAACAGGGTGCTGCTGTCAGTGGGGCTCAGGGACCACCAGGGCTGGTTTCCGTTGCCCCAGGATAGGGCAGATGGGATGAAACAAGTTCCCGGTGTCTTTCATCTAGGCGGACGCAGAGTGCAAGCATCAGGACAAATTAAACCAGCCTGCAAAATTATTCCTGGCTCTGCAACACCCTCTGATGTTCTTGACATTAAGGCGCTCGTCAGTTCTCTGAGGCAGAGGCTGTGGGGGACAGGCACACCAGGGGCTCAGCAGGAGCTGTCAGAGGAAGAATGGATTAATTCTGGGGATTCAGACATGTGGAGAGTGTCTCGGTGACAGCAACAAAGCAAGTCTGGCTGCCTCAAGCCCTACCAGCTAATCACAGACCCCAGCTCCCTCCATGTGCCCTTACTACCTCCCTCGGAGACCCCAGGGGCTCACCAGGCCCAGCTCATGCTAACTGCTTCCTTCCCTCTCCACCACAAGACCCCTCTGCTGTGGCCACTGGTGCTCTCAGCTCCGTTTCCCTGAGTCGCGGGCACTGCTGCACCCATGCGTCTCTCCTTCTCCAGTTTGCTGAGCACCCAGCCAGCCAGGGAGGTGGTCTCACCCCTGCCTGGGGGTCTGCTGCCTGGGGCGAGGCTGCTGGAGGCTGAGCCTGGGCCTCTGGCTGGGGTGTGCCTCTGACTTAGTTCTGGGAACCTAGGGAGGCCCTCAAAGCGCTGTGCCTCATACCCCTCCCTGCCCCAGAGCTCCCAAGGGCCCCTGCCCACCTCAGGGCCCTGTATCTCTGTGACTCCACTTTCAGTCATCTGTCACTCCGGCCACCTGTGCACCCTGAGCACAGGGACCGGACCTGGGCTGCTCTCTCTGCTGTTATCAGCCTAGTGTCCAGACCCCAGCGAATAGAATGGAATAGTATCTTCTCCCCCAAAGACTCTCCCCACCCCAGGCCCAGCCAGCCCTTAGTTTCTTTCCTTGGATCCCCCAATTCATACTCCCCTCATAACCCTTGTTATTGTCATCTAAAATGCTACTGTAAGAGATTTGGGAAGAAAGATGTCATGGGGCCCCAATGGTGAGGGGTTAATGTGGAGCATTCAGGACCGACTTCTTGGAGAAGAGAGCTTGCTGCCAGTCAGGCGGGGCAGAGGCTTTGCAGGAAGGATGAAGAAAGGGCCGTGGTTAGGCAAAGGCCTGGAGGGAGGGGGAGAGCCTGCCTGGGATGGAGGAGCTGGCTGTGGATGTGTGCATGCCTGTCCTGGGTACGTGTGTGACTGCACACGTGCATGTATGTGCTTGCATGTACGCATGCGTTGTGCGTTCACGTGTGTGTGTATGTGACTGCACGCTTGTATGAGTGCATATGTGTGTGTGGCCAGATCAGTGTTGAGAAACCAGGTTGCTGAGCAGCCAGCTGCCAGATCTTGAAGTGCCAGTTTGAGCTGCCTTGAGTGGCAGCAACAGCCTTGGGAGAAACTGAGTGAGCAGCTGCCTCCCTCTGTGTTTTGGCTTCAGGATGGCGGTGCCACCCTGAACCCACAGCATGGCTGCCTCAGAGTGCAGGGCGGGGGCTACAACCCCCGAGGTCCCCCACCTGACTCCAGTGTAGCCCCCAATAAGGCCTGACATCATGGCCTCTGAGTTGTGTCCTGGATCCGTGGCTTCCTCTCCACATCTGTTCTGGCCAGGGGTCTCTCCACCTGGAGCCATTCCCATCCCAATCCACCCTCCACTCCCCGCTCTGCTGTCTGGTTGGTTGCTCTCAATACAGCCGGCCTGCTTAGGGCATTTGAAGCTGAGGGAGAACACACTCCTGCGTGTGGCATTAGCTGCCGCCTCTTGGGCCTTCTGAGCTCACTCCCCTCCACTCTCCTGGGCACTGCCAGCGCCGGCCACCTCCCTTCCCTGGACCTATGTTCATGTCTTTGCAACTTTGTTCCTTCTTCCTTTTCTGTTTGAAATGCTCGTTATCATCTTGTGAAGTGCTATTATCAGCTCCAAAATCACTTCCTCTCTGTAGCCGTTCTGACCCTGGCGGGAGGAGCTGACTTCTGGAGGCATCGCCAGCCCTTGTTCATTGGATCAGCTTCGCCTCTTCTCTCTTTGCTGTGGGCAGGTCTGCCCGGGCCTATCTTCTCCGGGACGGCTGTTGGCTCCCTGGAGGCAGGGGCCCTGCCCAGTGCATTCACAGGGCCTGGCACAGGCCAATGGGTCGAAGGTGCCTGGTTGGTGTTGGCAGGGAGGAGGGACGCACTGGCCAGGCAGGGCCTCCTCGAGTGCACTGTCCTCTCCGGTGACTCACAGACATGCTGGGGGCAGCTCTCGGCTCTTGGCTGAGTTTCCCCTTCTTGGTCTTATATTCTGATGCTGGGTTTGGCTCACTCCAGTGATTTTCACAGTCCCAAAATGCTGCCTGGGACTTGAAATTCAGCTTTCTTGACTTCTTGCTAACCACAAGCAGTTTCTCTAGGGGGTGTCCTCTTTCCTGTCTGAAGTTTCTCTCTGTAGCCTATCGAATTTCAAGACGACTTCCTACTTCCAGCTGGCATTGTTCTAATACAGTGGGTCCTCTGCATATAGGAAGCCACACACTGGGTTGGCTGAAACAGAAAAGCACTGTTGGAACCGAGTCCTAAGGCAGTATGGGGTGGTGGGTAAGTCTCGCAGGAGCCCATTGCTGTAGGAACTTGGCAGGTGCCCATTCCCTAATCCTAAAATGATGTAAACACAGGTCCCACCTCTATGGGTCATACAAAACTGAAGAAGACAACATCTGTAAGGTGTCCAGTATCTGCAACTTAGTAAACCCTCGGAGTCAGCTGCTGTCATTACGAGTGTCATTGCTATTGTGTCTCAGAGCTGACTCTAGTTCAAATCCCTATGTCTTTAATTGAGAAAGCTGACATTCACAGAGAGGAAGCGTTTCCCAAAATCACACAGGCCATGTGGGAGGACTGGACCAGAACCCAGCTGTCTTGGAGTCCAGGCTAGAGTTCTTTCTTTTCACACAGTGCTGGTGCTTTGGACTTGGGGTGCTCAGAGTTAGCAGGCGGTGGCTGTATGGCCATTGGGAGGTGAGTGTCAGCTGTATGTCTCCCCGACGTTGCCAGCCCTGCGGATGCAGAGCCCATAGCTGCCTGTCCACACTAGACACCTCTGGTGCTGAGTGGTCAGAGGTGGACAGGCATTCTCTCTGCTCCAGCCCACATCTTTGTTCTCCCTGCATGAATGTCGTCAAAATATTAACAGGGAATTTTAAGCTAAAAAGGACCTTTCAGAAGGGCAGGAAATGGGAGCGTGGACATGTTAAGTGTCTTGCTCATGGTCACACAGAGGAATCCTGCCCTTCAGACTGGTTCTTCCTCCCCGCCTCTCAGCCTCACTGCCCATCTGAGTTTTGTACACATTACCACGTAAGTTGAACTGACCCTTATAGGGCTCTGGTCACTGGAGAGAGATCAGCCCTGGCTCCATCTTGGCCAAAGGCTCTTCTCAAGGGCTGGGACAGACACAGCTAGAAATTATGCTGCAGCCCAGACAGGTGGGCCATGCTTCAATAGGTCACAACGTCAGTGGTAAATCAGAATTTTAGGCAGAGATGGAACCCAGAAACCAGTTACCTGGGGGGTCCAACTTAGTGAAGGTGGGAGCAGGGAAAATGATGGGTAGGCTTGAACCTCCTCCATTGCCTGGATGAACACATCAGCAGGGTGACTCCACACCTGACTGAAGGTGAGGCTGATGATGTGGTGCCCTTCATGCTCCAGGATGGGCTGTGGGATTCGTGCGCTTCTAGGTTATGTCCATGGTGATGCCTGAGTGTGGTGGGGAAGGCGGCTCTGAAGGGGTGGTCTGTGTCTTCAAATACGAGCTATTTTCAAGTCTTAGACGTCTGGGTAGTATTTTTTTTATTTTATTATTTTATTTTTTTTTATAGTTTTATTTTATTTTATTTTTACATCCCTCACACCGTGAACCCCCCTCCCCCCATCCACCACCACCCTGATGGCTGTAGAGCCATCACATTATACACATAAAATTATAGTTGGCATTCATTAATGTCCAGTCTCTGGTGTACAATGCCATGACCAGGCATCCACAGCATCCCTGAGGTGGTCTCCCAAACAGGACACATGTCCATCGGACACGTCTGGGTAGTATTTTGACGATTCCAAGTGTACATGCGTGATCTCATCTGAGACACTATTTCTGGTGAGGTTGCAGAGCATTCATGTGATTCACCACTGAGCATCTCCTGGGCCTGGAGTTGGCATCATGGTCGCCATTTTTTCATGGGTCCTTTTAGAGGAATCTGGGAAGAGTCAGGGATAGGATCTGAGCTCAGTCGTTCTTGGGTGTTGCTACTGCTGTCCAATTCTGCTTTGTTTTGTGACCGTTTAGATTTCTCAACTTAGCCATGAAGTCAATTTCCCCAAAGTTTCCCTGTGAAGTTCCCTGTGAAGAAGTTAGACAAGTGTTTGCTCTCAATTTACAGAGGAGGAAATGAAGAAGCAGAGAATTTACGCAGCTGGCCTATTGGCCCAATGAGGATAAGAATATAGGTGTCCTGATTCCCAATTTAGAGCATTTTTCAGTTACACAACTTTGTCTTCTAAGACTGGGAAGTCCTTCCATCTTGCCCTGCTTCAATATATTCCTATGGCCAGAATGTTCTTTGGGGCAAAGTCTCCACTTTTTATGATGACCTACAGGTTCTCCCTGTTCTCCACCAACCTCTCCAGCCTCATTGCACCTGTAGCGCCTTCACCTCCAGCCACACTGAACGAGTTGTAGCTTCTCTTCTGCTCCAGACTCTTTTTTGCCTTCAGCACATTGCACATCCCTTCCCTCTCTGTGGGATGCCTTTATTTCCTTCTCTGGCTAACTCCGATTCTTCCTCCAGGTACCAGCCAGACTCAGTGCGACCTACTGAAGCTGAATTCCTGAGGCTGTTGACATAGGTGCCCTCCTGAAAAGGCTCTGTGGAGTGAGAGCCCATGGCTCATAACAAAGATTATGTTCAAGGTGGGGAGAGAAATACGGGCTTCAGGGAAGAAGCCATCAGGCTATGGCACCCCCTTAGACTTGAATCGGACAAACTATGGGACAGAGGCAGGAAGGAGGAACTGGCTCCTTTCTCCCTGGGATGTCAGGATAGCTGGGAGGTGGATGAGGTGCAAGGGTGGGTAAACCAAGGACTGCTGTGCTGTAGACCAATTCTCAGCATCCCAGAGAGCTCAGTCCTGGCTGGACGTGTTCAGACATCCTTAAGTAGTGCCTTTAAAAGGCTTTGTGCACTTTAAAGTGGTGGTGGTTTTATTTAATTTCAACAAAGTTGTAGTTGCAATTAGATCTGTCCAGATAATTAACTCCAATTTGCCAGTTTGCAACCAGTAATTAATTACTAAAGTCTCCCTAGTGAGCCTTGGAAAGCCAAGTTGTTCCTCTGAGAATGGAGGCCTTATTCTGAAGGCTCGGAGACATGGACACCTTCGGGAACTTGTTTTTCCTGTGACTGCTTCTGGTTCTGGCTCTGACACAAGTTGCTGGTGATTTGGGTTAAGTCCCTCACCCTGCCCAACGTTCAGTCTCTTCTCCTGGGAAAGGGGAGTGGTTCCTGCCTGATTTTGCTCATCAGTATCAATGATCAGGAGAAACAAAACTTGTGGGTTGGGAAGCACCCCCTTCTTTTCCAGTGATGCTGCCTTGCTGTTCCTGGGTGAGGTTCAAGGTGCTCATCTGCTTCACCATTGAGCATATCCTGGGCCTGGAGCTGGTGCCATGGTCGCCATTTTCTCATGGATCCTTTGAGAGGAATCTGGGAAGAGTCAGGGACAGGATCCGAGCTCAATTGTTCTTGGATGTTGCTCTGTTTTGTTTTGTGGATATTTAGATATCTCAACTCAGTGTCAATTTTCTCTAAACCTACACTCAAAGGTATGGACAGTTTTTCCACATCAGACGTCTACATATCTTTCCAGCTTTTCTTCACACTTGAGGACTTCTTATTTTTCTATGATCTAGAGCAGTAAATCTCAACACTGGAAGCATATTAAAATCAACTTTCTCACCATGAATATTTAAAGAAATACAAACAGCCTCTATGCAGTGGGGAAGCTTTGTCTTTACGATAACTGGGTCAATTAGGTATCTCTCTTTAAAAAAATGAATGTTGACCCCCTGCCTCAAACAATATCCCCTAATCAATTCCAGCTGGATCACAGACTGAAGTAAGAAAGGATAAACAAATAGCTTATGGAAGGTAATACAGGAGCATCTTTATAGCTTTGGGTTTATGCAAAAATTATGTAAGACCCCCAAAACACTTACCCTAAGGAAAAGGATGTATGAATTAGAGCACTAAAATTAACAAGTTCTGTTAGAGACGTCATCAAAATGGCGGTGTGAGGTGAGCCTCTGTAAATCTCCCCTGGAATTTACAACTAATGGAACAACAATAACTCCACAAAGGACTCCCTGCACAGCAGACAGGCAAGACGAAGAGGCCCACTACTGAATTCACCTGAAGGTGGGAGAATCGCTCTAGTGGGGGAGGAGGGAAGGGAGAAGTGCAAAGACGGAGCCACACAGGCACAGGACGCAGACCTAGCTCAGTGCTCTGTGCTCACTGCATCCCTGAACTACGGCAGCTGCAGGAGAGGGAAGAACTCGGACTGCTAGGGCTCCGCTTATGGCCCACAGGGCTGAGGGGGCAGCATACAACATGGCTGAACCCAGTGCTCACGGCAGAGACATCGGAGAAAAGACTGAGGGAAGAAGGCTGAAAACGGTGGTTTAAGCCCTCACTGCCAAGCAGAGATCGGAAGCCTTAGGCACGGAGACTAGCCTCACCCTCCCTACCCTCCCAGAGCTCACCCCACACCCACCTGCCCGGTGCTAGAAAGCGGAACAGTAACAGTAACAGTGTCAGATCAAAAGAACAGAATATTTGCTGTTCTGAGAACTGTGGACCGCAGACACAGATTCGCAGCCCAACTAGTTCGGGCAAAGGGGAGGGAGCTGTGGAAGCAGGACCCGCTGTGGTGGTTGCCGCCATTGCTCTGGGCCCCTTACACAACTCACCCGTCCCCTGGCCCCACCTATTTGGGCAGATCCCTGCAGGAGTAAACAGAACTGCTGAAACATACAGGCTCTGAATCTGGTGATGGAAGAGCTTTGGAACTTCAAAAGCTCTCCGCATCCTCACAGGGACGTGGCGCCTTATGACCCAGGCGAACTGTTACCAGATGAAAAGCCCATTTCCCAGGGAATCCCCCCATTGTGTGAGAAGCTGGAATAGTGCAGAGAAAACATAGCACTACTGTGTGAGAGAGGAAAAAAAAGACTGCAGTCAGAGAGAAAATAAAACATTCTACAATTAAGCCCTGGGAAACAAAAGAAAGACCTCTTCCTAACAACCTGTTGCAGAAGCCACTCCTGCAGATGTCTAGGAAGAGAAATAATAAATCAGTAATTTCCATGAATAACCAAGGCAACAAGACAGCTAAGAAAGAAAGTGAAAAGTCTCCAGAAAAGGAACTTAAAGATATGGAAATATGTGACTTAAATGACAGAGAATTCAAGATTGCAGTTCTGAAAAAACTCAACGAGATGCAAGAAAACACAGAAAGGCAATTTAATGAACTCAGAAACGCAATCAAAGAACAACATGAGCATTTTACGAAAGAGATTGAAATTTTTTAAAAAAACCAAATGGAATTTCTGGAGACTAAGAACTCAATAGAAGAAATTAAGAATGAAATAAAAAGCTTACGTAGTAGAGTTGACCAGATGGAGGAAAGAATCAGTGACATCAAAGATAGAAACCTGGAAATTACACAGATGGAAGAAGAAAGAGACTTGAGACTTAAAAGAAAGGAAAGAACTCTACAAGAACTTTCTGACTCTATCAGAAAGAGCAACATAAGAATAATGGGCATACCAGAAGGAGAAGAAAGAGAGAAGGGAACAGAGAATATATTCAAACAAATTGTTGATGAGAGCTTCCCAAACTTGTGGACAGAACTGGATCCTCGAATCCAAGAAGCAAATAAAAAACCTAATTACCTTAATCCCAACAGGCCTTCTCCAAGGCACACTGTATTGAAGCTGTCTAAAATAAATGACAAAGAAAGAATCCTCAAGACAGCCAGAGAAAAGAAGATGGTAACCTACAAAGGAAAGCCCATTAGATTATCATCAGATTTTTCAGCAGAAACTCTACAAGCCAGGAGGGAGTGGAACCAAATATTCAAACTATTGAAAGAGAGAAATTATGAGCCAAGAAAAATATATCCCACAAAGTTATTTTTTAGATATGAAGGAGGAATAAAGACCTTTCTAGACATACAGAAACTGAGTGAATTTTCTAATACATGACCTGCACTACAAGAAATACTAAAGGAGGCTATTCGACCACCATCAACAGGGACAATTTGTGGCAACATAAAAAGAGGGAGAGTAAAGGCCTAAACCGGAATATGGGAATGGAGAAAGTAAGCGTGCTGAAGAAAATGGAATACTCTAAATATCAAACTTTCTTTTACATAAACTTAATAGTAACCACTCAAAAAAAAAAAATCCAGGACTAAAATACATACTGTAATAAAAAAAGAAACAGAGGGAAACATCATTAAATACCACCACACAGAAATAATAAACAACAACAAAAAGGCAAAGAAACAATGGAGACACAGCCTTACCAGAAAACTAAAGATAGAATGACAGGAAATCCTCACATATCAATAATCACCCTAAATGTAAATGGACTGAACTCACCAATAATAAGGCACAGAGTAGCAGATTGAATCAAAAAACTAAACCCAACCAGATGCTGTCTCCAAGAGACACATCTCACCTACAAGGACAAGCATAGACTCAAAGTGAAAAGGTGGAAATTGACGCTCCAAGCAAATGGTACCCAGAAAAAATCAGGTGTAGCCATAATGATATCGGATGAAACAGACTTCAGGGTGAAAAAGGTAACAAGAGACAAAGATGGACATTTCATAATGGTAAAGGGGACTATACAACAAGAAGACATAACAGTCATCAATATTTATGCCCCCAATCAGGGAGCACAAAAATATACCAAGCAACTACTAACAGAACTAATGGAGGAAGTTGACCAAAACACATTTATACTAGGGGACTTAAATACATCATTGACAGGCATGGATAGATCACCCAAACAGAAAATAAATAACGAAATAGCAGCCCTAAATGACACAGTAGATGAAATGGACATAATTGACATATATAGAGCACTTCATCCTAAAACATCAGACTATACATTCTTTTCGAGTGTACATGGAACATTCTCAGGGATAGACAGTATATTGGGACATAAAATCAGTCTCAACAAATTTAAGAAGATTGAAATCATACCAAGCATATTCTCTGATCACAAGGCTTTGAAATTCAATATCAACTGCAAAAAGAAAGCAAGGAAAAACACAAATACATGGAGATTAAACCACATACTTTTAAAGAATGACTGGGTCAAGGAAGAAATTAGAGGAGAGATCAAAAGATACATAGAAACAAATGACAATGAAAATACATCCTACCAAAATTTTTGGGATGCAGCGAAAGCAGTTTTAAGAGGGAAATTTATATCATTACAGGCCTATCTCAAGAAACAAGAAAAATCCCAAATAAATAACCTCATGTTACACCTTAAAGAACTAGAAAAAGAAAAACAAGCGAAACCCAAGGTCGGCAGAAGAAAGGAAATAACAAAAATCAGAGCAGAACTAAATGAAATAGAGAACAAAAAGACAATAGAAAATATTAGTGTGACAAAGAGCTGGTTCTTTGAAAAGATTAACAAAGTCGACAAACCCTTGGCTAGACTCACTAAGATAAAAAGAGAGAAGACACTAACAAAATCAGAAATGAAAAAGGGGAAGTTATCACGGACACCACAGAAATATAAAGGATCATCCAAGAATACTGTGAAGGACTATATGCCACCAAATTCAATAACCAAGAAGAAATGGACAAGTTCTTAGAAACATATAGCCTTCCAAGGCTGAACCATGAAGAACTGGAAAATCTAAACAGACTGATCACTGGTAACGAAATTGAATCAGTCATCCAAAACCTTCCCAAAAACAAAAGTTTGGGACCAGATGGCTTCACTAGTGAATTCTACCAAACCTTCCAAGAGGATCTAATACCAATCCTGGTCAAATTCTTCCAAAAAATTGAAGAAGAGGCAATATTCCCTAACTCATTTTATGAGGCCAACATTACCCTGATACCAATACCTGGTAAAGACAACACAAAAAAAGAAAACTACAGACCAATATCTCTGATGAATACTCTGATGAATACAATATCTCTGATGCAAAAATCTTAAACAAAATTCTAGCAAATCGAATACAACAATGCATTAAAAAGATTATTCATCACGACCAAGTGGGGTTCATACCTGGGCACAAGGATGGTTCAACATCCGCAAATCCATCAATGTGATACAGCACATAAACAAAATAAAGGACAAAAATCATATGATTATATCAATTGATGCAAAAAAAGCATTTGACAAGATACAACGTCCATTTATGATTAAAACACTTATTAAAACAGGTACAGAAGAAAAATATTTTAACATAATAAAGGCCATCTATGACAAGCCCTCAGCTAATCTCATAATTAACTGTGAAAAACTGAAGCCCTTTGCTCTACCTTCTGGAACACTACAGGGCTGTTTCCTATACCTCTGCTTTTCAACATAGTGTTGGAAGTCCTTGCCAGAGCCATCAGACAAGAGAAAGAAATAAAAGGCATCAAAATTGTGAATCAAGAAGTTAAATTGTCACTCTTTGCGGATGACATGATGCTATATATAGAAAACCCTAAAGACTCCACCAAAAAGCTGTTAGAAACAATCAACGAATACAGTAAAGTTGCCGGCTACAAAATCAACGTACAAAAGTGCATTGCATTCCTATATACTAACAATGAAATCTCAGAAAAAAAATACAAAAACAATTCCTTTTGCAATTGCAGCAAAAAGAATAAAATACCTAGGAATAAACTTAACCAAGGATGTGAAGGATTTATATACTGAAAACTATAAGACATTTTTGAAAGAAATTGAAGAAGACACAAAGAAATGGAAAGACATTCCGTGCTCATGGATTGGAAGAATCAACATAGTTAAAATGGCCATATTACCTAAAGCAATATACAGATTTAATGCAATCCCCATTAAAATCCCAATGGCATTTTTTAAAGAAATAGAATTAAAAAATCATCAGATTTGTTTGGAACCACAAAAGACCCCGAATAGCCAAAGCAATCTTAAGAAAAAAGAACAATACTGGAGGTATCACATTCCCTGACGTTAGCTTGTACTACAGGGCTACAATAATGAAAAAAGCATGGTATTGGCAGAAAAACAGACATATAGACCAATGGAATAGAGTTGAGAACCAAGAAATAAAACCACATAAGTATGGACAGATAATTTTTGACAAAGCAGCAAAAAGCATACAATGGAGAAAAGACAGCCTCTTCAATAAATGGTGCTGGGAGAATTGGATAGCCACGTGCAAAAGAATGAAACTGGACTGCTGTCTCTCACCACGCACCAAAATTAATTCGAAATGGATCAAAGACTTAAACATAAGATCTGACACAATAAACTGCATAGAAGAAAACATAGGTACTAAACTTATGGACCTTGGGTTCAAAGAGCATTTTATGAATTTGACTCCAAATGCAATGGTAGTAAAAGCTAAAATAAACGAATGGGACTATATGAAACTTAAAAGCTTCTGCACAGCAAAAGAAACCATCAACAAAATAAAGAGGCAACCAACTGAATGGGAGAAGATTTTTGCAAACAATGCCTCCGATAAGGGGCTATTATCCAAAATATACAAGGAACTCATGAAGCTCAACAACAAAAAAACAAACAACCCATTTGAAAAATGGGCAGAGGACCTGAAGAGACATTTCTCCAAAGAGGACATACAAATGGCAAATAGACATATGAAAAAATGCTCCACATCACTAATCATCAGAGAAATGCAAATAAAGACCACAATGAGATATCACCTCATCCCAGTCAGAATGGCTATCATCAACAAGACAAATAGTAACAAGTGTTGGAGAGGCTGTGGAGAAAAAGGAGCCCTCATACACTGTTGGTGGGAATGCAGACTTGTGCAGCCGCTATGGAAAGCAGTGTGGAGGTTCCTCAAGAAATTACCAATAGAATTACCATATGACCCAGCAGTCCCTCTCCTGAGTATCTACCCAAAAAATCTGAAAACATTTATACATAAAGACACATGTGCTCCAATGTTCCTTGCAGCTTTGTTTACGGTGGCCAAGACATGGAAACAACCAAAATGTCCTTCGATAGATGAATGGATAAAGAAGTTGTGGTATATATACACAATGGAATACTATTCGGCGGTAAGAACAGATGATATAGGAACATTTGTGACAACATGGATGGATTTTGAGAGTATAATGCTAAGCAAAATAAGTCAGACAGAAAAAGCAGAGAACCCTATGATTTCACTGATATGTGGTATATAAACCAAAAACAACAAAAGAACAAGACAAACAAATGAGAAACAAAAACTCATAGACACAGACAATAGTTTAGTGGTTACCAGAGGGTAAGGGGGAGTGGGGGGTGGTAGATGAGGGTGAGGGGGATCAAATATATGGTGATGGAAGGAGAACTGACTCTGGGTGGTGAACACACAATGGGATTTATAGATGATGTGATACAGAATTGTACACCTGAAATCTATGTATTTCACTAACAATTGTCACCCCAATACATTTTAAAAAATGGAGTCTGATAAAAAAAAAGGAAGTTTTGTTCATCAGGAGACATGAATTAAGGAAGTGAAAAGGCAAATCATAGAGTGGAAAAAGATATGTGCAATACGTATATTCCAAAGGAGTCTTATAACAAATATTTAAAGAACTACAAATCTATACAGAAACACACCACAATTTGAAAGTTGGGCAAAAGAGGCACCTCACAAAACAGTATATCCAAATGCCAGTAAGCATATGAAAAAGTATTCCACATCATGAGTCATCAGGAAATGCACATTAAAACCAAAATGTGGTACCACTATACACCAACATTTGCAAACATTTGATGAGGATGTGGAGTAACTAGATGGTCAGACACTGCTGGTGGGCATGTAATTGGTTCAATTTTTTTGGAAAACTGTTTGACATTTTCTACTAGGGATGCACCTCATATATGCTTTGGTCCAGCAATTCCAGCGCTGGATGCGTATCCAAAAAAAAAAAAATGCAGCTACATGGACGTTAAGCCACATGTACAGGAATGTTCGTTGCAACACTATTCATAATAGTCCTAAAGTGGAAACCACTCAAAAGTACATCATGAGGATCATGGATGAACTATAAAATATAGAATGGAATACTACATAGTGATTATTGTTATGCACAAGGAATTGGTGAATTTCATAGACATAAGCCGAGCAAAAGAAGTCAGACGAAAAAAAAAAAGAAAAAATATATCGTATGATTTCATTTCTACAAAGTTTGACAGCAGGTGATTTTGTGGTGACAGAAGTCAGCATAGTGGTTACCTGCAGTGGGGAATCAAGGACTGGGAAAATGCAGGAGGGAAGCTTTGGAATGCTGGTAACGTTCTCTAGCTTGTTTGGGGCAGTGCTTCCACGGGCATGTTCACCTTCTAAACATTTTTATTGTGCTGTCCATTGAAGATTTGTGTCATTTATTGTATCATGCTATTCTTCAATATAAAAGTGTACTGAAAAGAACAAATACTGGCCCTCAGACCTCACTCTGCACTAACTGAACGAGCATGTCGGAGATGTACTGGGGCTTAACTGCTGGCGCCTTTCATCTACCAGGTGAGTCTTACATGCAACCAGGGTTGAGGATCTCTACCCTAGCCCATGAACCTGCACGCTCGGCACAGGCGTAGCTCATTCCTTTGTCCTGGTGCATCTGGTGGGGGTCCAGTTCAGTGGTCGGTTCCCTGAAGGTGCATCGTTGAACTGGACACTCCGATCCATCCACAGGAAATCCAACATTTGCTCTGGTGGCCAATTAACATGACCAGTTCTATCACTGATGCCTACCTGCCTGGTTCACCATTCATATGATGATTAATTGGCTCTTAGTCATCCTAAGTGTCCCAGCTAAGGCCATGCAGCCGAGAAACAGAAGTGCTAGGCTTTGAACCTAGGCTCCTGACTATTCTAAACCAAAGGATGGTAAGCCCAAAGCCTTATGCACAGGAAGAAATTCAAAGTGTTTGAATAGATGATGTATTGGAGGAGAGCAGTGGATAAGAAGGGGATCAAACTTGACTGTCTAACTTATGCCTGATGCAAGGTCTTCCTCTTTTTTATTTTTTTATTTTTGAATAGAGAGATTTTGAATTTATGTTATAATCATTATCGCTTTTTTTGCTTCTTACCTCAAGTAGGGTCTCAGATCAAGCCTGTCTCATAACAGTAATACACTGGAGGATGTGTTTAATTTTGCTCCGACACTCTCTACCGCTGTTCTTGATCTACAGTCCTGTAGGAGAACTCCAGACTGGGAATCTTCCTCAGGAAGGTGTTATGAGTTGAGATTAGTTAGGCAAGTGGCAGAGTGAATGCATAAGCAGTGATTTTGCATAATGAGGCATGTGAAATCCCACTGGAGGTTGTTAAAACAGCAGACAGACTGCGGTAAACAAGGAGGAAGGTAGGCTTTGAAAACAGATGGTTTTGAAAACCTGGCGAAGCCCTGTTTCAGGCTTTTAAAAATTGGTTTCGTTAGTGCAAGCTATTTTTAAAAATTCTACATGCATATTTTAAAGTTCTGTTTTAATGATAAAGTTCCGTGGGTAATTGAACATCAGTTTACATCCTGCTGTAAACGTGCTAACAACCAGATGTGACGGACAGCTTGCACAGAGACCTGAGCTGTTCTTGCACATTAGGATTCATATCCATTATTTGGGTTTCCGATCGGAGTAGTTTTGCTGACTTCCACGCTGAGTGGGTATATGGCCATGACCTGCCCCTCCGCGCTAAGGAGACCCCTTGGGAGCTCCCTGCCAGCAACCATAACAACTCCAGAAGCTGTCCCCCATGTCTGTTCTCATTTCCTCCAGGGAATGGGCCTGACCCTATTTACCTTTCTGGCTTCCCTTTCCCTCCCAACACATTTCCAATCATTTTTGAACATGGCATGATTTCTCAAGTCACGCTGCGTTGGTGTGGGCTGAACACTTTACCTGAGTGCCCTTCTTTGGATAGTCCTCCAATTCTCAATAGAGTCACCCATCAGAGCACCCATTTCTAGAGGTTTTGATTATGATGGGCTTCTCCCAGTCTTTGTTGATAGAATTATCTTCCCTCTGAATTCAAGATTGCCCCACTGTCTTTTATATATTTATTTCTAGACAATGTAGACATTGTTTTGGTCACATATAGTAAAAGCACCTTCAACCAAACTCTACTTAACCCGTTCACTATATTAAAAATGCTTTCTATTAATAACAATCATAATGATAACAACAAAGATTCACATAGTATTTGCTATGTTCTAGACATATTCTCTAAGCAGTTTACTTCTATTAAGCCATTTAATCCTCATAACAACACTAAAAGGTAGATACTATTATAACCTCATCTTATAGAGGGGGGAGCTAAAAGGTTAAGTTCTCCGCCAAGTTCATACAGCTATTAAGTGGCAGAGTTGGGACTTGAACTTAGCCACCAGCCTTGGTTTTAACTATTATGCTTTATCGCCTTTTACCTCTGGGAAACATACTAACTCATATTATAATGATCTCAACAGCTCCTGGGCTACTGTCACTGTGCCCTGCCCTGCCACCCTCTACTGAGTCGAGTGTTCATCAACAGTCAGTTGTATTTATGCCAGTGGCCACTTGTATTGTGATGACATAATCTAATTATTACACAAACTGATGCAAGATGAGTGCAATAAAAGGAAACATGTATATGAAAACTAAATTGAATATTTGAGAAAGTCTCACTGTAGGCAAGCTGCCAAAATTATTGCTGTCAAATTAGGATGGATGTAGTAACTGTGGAAGATGGGGCTAGGGGTGTAGGTATCTTCTCAGATTACTTCTGAAGTGTCTTAAAGAGTTAACCGGAATTCATAGAAGATACACTCTATGACCATATGATAAGGTGACCATATTGGTTTTTGTGGTGGCTCTGCTAAATTATTAAGTGTCTCTTTCACATTCATGTGTCTCAATCTCCATTATAAAGTATATGGTCACCCTAATTATGGGTGTAGGTTATACCAAGACAGAAAGGCAAAATGTAACCAGCAGCTTCTTCAAAGTAAAGCCCTTGACTATTCATTAAAAAACCCCATCATTAGAGAGTTAATGCCAGCCTCACATGGCCAACCTTCTCAGTCCATTGACAGTCTGGGCTTCAGAGAAGGTCCTTTAAAAGACTGTGCTTGCATTTGGAAGGGAACCATTGAGGACATTCTCTGCTGGTGTGAGACAGGGAGTGAAATTCTTAAACTCCTCATACATGGAAAAAAAAATCAGATTTCTGCACTTGAAGCAGCTTAAGGATCAAAGAACTCTGCTCTGGGTTCCAATATGCTGCCATGATGTTCACTCCTCCATTAACTGAATTCTAGGGACACCACCAGACCAATATTAATTTGGCTTACTCTACACCCTGGCTTGAGTTTAGGAGCAATGAATAATACATTGCTATTCATTTTGGGTATGAGCAGGGCAGGTGTTATTATTTCAGTTTTTTGGTTTCAATCATTACTGAATCATTCAGTAAATTTACTTATCTGGGTCAAGTCTGGGGTTTGTCACATTTGTTCATTTTGCTGCTCTTTTTAGTGGACTTAAATTCCAACAAGCATTTGCTTGCTCAGGTTTCCTCTTTCTGTTGAGAACTAAGATTCTTAAGGCTGAACATTTGTCGAATGTTTATATTTTCCAGTAGTAGTGCTAGGTAATTTAAGTCCGTTACCTCATTTAATCAGCAGTGGAATTCAGATTGTTTTGTTTTGTTTCTTTTGCTTTTGTTGGGTGTGATTTACTGCTGAGGCTGACGCTCAGAGATCTCTAATGACGCCTTCAGTCACACAGTTAGGAGGCAGGAGGACCATGAATAGATCCAGGTCTTCTACTTTCAAACCTTTATTCTCTTGCTTTTTGTTATGTGTTCTCCACACCAAGCTGTATGCCCCTAAAAAAGTGCCATTGATCAATAATAAAACAGCTTTGGAATAATTATGCTGCTGGTCAGATCTGTGGGTCCTCCTCACATCCCAATACACATACATTACTTCTCAGCCTTGCATTGTGGCCTGGTTCTCCATGGTGCATATCCTCTTTCCCTGACCATACCATTACCTCCTTGGCAGCCTTGAGTACCTTGAGTACTCCTAGGAGGAGTACTCGACTACTTGAGCACTGGAGTACTACTTGAGTACTCGAGTATTCAAGTGAGTGCTCCAGGAGGTAAGGTGCAACAGAGCTTCATTCATCTCTGAATGGGCAGCAGGGGGCTTTGAACGAACGTCTTTGCCTGGTGTATGGTCAGACCTGCTGGGAGACTTGGCCGTTGTCAGATAGATGAGACTGGGAAGGAGAAGGGCAGAGTCTTGTTCTTCCATAGCAAGAAACCATCACCCCAAACCTGCTCCCTGGGCGCTGTTGCAGATCCCTACCCTGAGATGTGTGCTTCCCTGGGTTTGAGGCCTAGGATCCCATTCCATGTATCTTTAGTTTTCAATTGGATTCACACTCATCTGTGATAGGGATTTGGGTGGGGTGGTCTCTCAGTCGTGGCCCCTCCCTCAGGGTGCCAATCTCAGGGGCACCCTGCGCTAATTATAACTTTTTGAGTTTAAAATTAGTTCCCTGGTCTCCTTGTGCTTTTTCATGCTCTGATTTGTCATCCAGGTTAATATTAGATGCTCTCACTAGATGCAGTTTCTTCATGGAACCCCGATTTTAACTCCAAATCCAGCACAGGAACCCCGGTGACTCTCTGCATGGAGATGGCCTAGAATAGAACCTTAGGTCCCAAGCACAAAACCCTAGGCCAGCTTTTCCATCCCATTTGGATAGGATAAGTGTCACCGTGATTTATTCTTGGAAAGAAACTCAGATCAGCTAATAGAATTTAGACCAAAATGCTTCTGTGTAATTATGTTTCCTAATTGTATTACTCACCGCCCATGGACAAAACACAAAAAGTTCCCAGTTGTACCAAAGGGAACCTGATGAGCTGAACTTCTGGGAAAACCCAATGCATGTGGCAGATAAAACCCTGGGACAAGTGGAGCCCCCCACAAGGGGGCGTGGGGTAAGGGGTAAGAAGATCTTGGGGGTACTTTGCAGCTCTGATGTCCTCAAATTCCATCATTACACTTCTCTTGTATATATTTTATGTCGGCCTATGTACTGGCATCCATTCTGATTGGGCCAGTGTTTTTTACGTTCGGTGGTATTCTGAACATCCCTCGGTCTCTGGCCTTTATGGTGAATCGCACTCAGATATTGTCCTTACGTAAATCATTCAGTAGAGATCATCTTCCAGGAAATACGTGAATTGACTTTTGTGTTATTATCAAAAACACAAAAATAACAAGTGTTGGAGAGGATATGGAGAAAAGGAAACCCTCATACCTTGTTGGGAGGAATGTAAATTGATGCAGCCACTGTGGAAAACACTATGTAGGTTCCTCAAAAAATTAAGAATAGAGGTACCATATGACCTAGCAATCTCTCTTCTGGGTATCTACCTGAAAAATTTGAAAACACTTATTTGTAAAGATATATGCACCCCAATGTTTACTGCAGTATTATTCGTAATAGTCAAGACATGGAAACAACCTAAGTAAGTATCCTTTGACAGATGATTGGATAAAGAAGATGTGGTCTACATACACAATGTAATACTACTCAACCATAAGAAAGGATAAAATACTGCCATTTGGGACAATATGGATTCATTTTGAGAGTATCATGCTAACTGGAATAAGTCACACAGAAAAGGACAAGAACAGCATATTTTTACTTATTTGTGCAAATATTGCTTTTTACAAAAAGCAACAAATGAACAAACAAAACAAATAAACTCATAGACAATAGTATATGGTGGTTACCAGAGAGAAAGGGGATTGGGGGGAGGATGAAGAAGGTAAAGAGGGCCAAATATATGGTGATGGAAGGAGACTAGACTTTGGGTGGTGAACATACATTTTAGTATACAGATGTCATATGATAAAGCTGTAACCTGAAATTTATGTAATGTGATTAACCAATGTCACCCTAATAAATTTAATAAAAAATTTAAAAAAGATTCCATTCATGTGTTTTTTTGAAGCACTTACATTGTAGAGCTAATGACAGTATGAGTTCCCAGTTGTAGCTGTGTTCATACTCTCTGGCTAGTTTGTGTCAAACTGAGTAGGGTCACCATAGTCCCTAGTTCATGGGCCACTTGAAGTTCCCCAGCCTTTTTGAAGCCTCCCCTAAATGGGAAAACTTTGCTTTTATCCTGTAACATTGGTAATGTTTCTCAGATTGCTCTCCTTTCCATGAAGCCCCGGGTCCCATTCCTTCACATCCCACAAAGCTAGGCTCATCAATTACTTGGGGGTTGACTCATTTCAGAGGAACAGAGGGAAAAACACTTAAGGGAAACATTTGTTTGGGATGCTTATTTTTAGAATTACGCTGTAAGTGTCAACGACATGGTTTCTCAATGGGCTGTCCTGTTCCATTTCTTAGTTTACTCCCTGTCTGTGACGCGTCACGTAAGAGAGACTCTCCTGCTCTTATCATTCGGACTCTTGGTTCTGAACTGCTCACCTCCACAGTCGACATTGCCCTCCATTATGTCCGCTGTCCTCTATTCTCCTGACTTCTGGTCTTGAAGTTCACTCCTTTATTTCTGGCCTTGCCCTTTCCCTGAAGCTTTATGATTAGCACTAACTTTGTGGCCGTGGCCTCAACCCATAAACCCTGGTTTCTTTTTTTTCTCCAGCCAGGATACTTCAGTCTGTTCAAGGCAGACACTTCTTTTATTCAGTTCCTGCACCTCCTATCTCTTCTTCCTTCCCAGACCTGCCACGTGGGTACCTCTCTCATTGAGCTAACCCAGCTCTTGGTACGTAACCTGAGCAGGAAGTACACATTTTGGAAATGTTCCTTGTGGTAATCTCTTTGAGTATGGGTCAAAGGAGATTTGATATAGAAGGGAGCCCTGAGGCAATTTCCATTAAGAACCTTGGAATAAAACACCTGTCCAAGGCTGTGTATGTGTTGGATGTGTCCTAAACCACATTCACGGCCTCTCTGATGAGCCCTCATTTTCTTGGAAGGGTTCATCATTTCTTAGATTTCATGCTGTGACCTAAGAAATCACACCGAGCTGTACTTTCTCAGTGGGCATGCAAAGGGACAACCAGTAGAGACAGAGCGGTAGATAAAATATTGGTGCCATTATTTGAAGATCCATGGTGTTGGCATAGGGTAGTGGTCACGGGCAAAGATTTTCTTTTCCTTAGAGTAGGTAAGAACGTACTTAAAGAAAGTCCCCTTATTAAAGCATACATCAAGTGGATATTGCAAGTGTATGGCTCTGTTTTCACAAACTGAACATACCTACCTAACGAGCACCACGCCAAGAAAAAGATCAGTACCAGCTCCCCAGAAACCCTTTTTTTCTGCCCTTCCAGTCATTACCCTTATTCCCAGGGTAACCACTATCCTGATTTCTAACAGCATAGATTATTTTTGCCTGTGTTGGTGCTTTATCTTAATAGAACTATATATACCATACACAGTAGAACTAGAGATACATACTTTTGTGTCTATTTTCACTCAACAGTATTTGTGAGATGCAGCCATGATGTTGAGTATAATTATAAATGATACATTTTTAAGCACTTAAACTGTATTTTTTAAAACTATGAGAAAAAATTACTTAATTTTTGTTACTGACTGACACTGGTGGATAATATTCTTTAGTGCATGTATGCACTTTAATGTCTGAAAGCTACCATTTTCTTGGTAGGAAACTCTATTGTTAGGGAACATTAGGAAAGATACTTGCATGTTCTCAATTTTTATATATTGGTTAAAGCACCAGGGATCAGCCATAACACACAAGCACAAACCCAGTTCCTGTTGGACGTGGTCTTATGAAATGTACTCATATTACACTCAGGAGTGGGTGGAGGTGGGAGGAGGGCCCGGGCTCCCTGTCTTGGTCTCCCCACATCTTCCCTTGGATGGAAAGGAAACAATCAGAACCACCTGTTCAGTGCTTTGCACGCTCATTTGTATGACCTCATCCTTCTCTCCCAGGTGCCCCATGAGAAAGCCTGGTGCCATCCCATTGGGCAGATGGGAGAACTGAGGCTCTGAGAGATTAAGTGGCTTGTCCAGATTGTACAACTAGTATCAGGATTTAACTCTTCCCACTTCGTCATCTGTTGTCTTTGTAGACAATACCTCTGAGCACCTCATATAACAGAGAGCTGATAAAACCCAGGAACTCTGACTAGGAAGCTTGAGTTTTCTATAGAGTAATCAGCTGATAAAATCCAGGGAAGAGTCAGGCATCTGAGCCCAAGCCCAGGTTAAGCTAGCTACTGTCATAATGGAAGGCCTCACAATTGCCAGAATCCTGATTCCTACGTTTGGGCTACCCAGCGGATCTGGAGCTGGTGAAATCCTCCCTGCACAGGGCTTGCATTTTTGCCTCTCTGGCAGGGGTGCAAGTGGCCAAAGGGCAGGCAAAGGAGACCAGAGGAGAGACAGAAGCCTTGGTGAGATGCCCTGGAAGGTGAGAAATGGAACGAGACAGCAGCAGTGTCAATTTTGGTGGCAATTGGGAATCAGACAAATCCAGTGTGTAAAAGAGGAGTTCATTGTTCATTCGTCCCAATCAGGGGCTTTTAGGGAAGAGTGTGGGTGGGGTTGGCTCTACAATACCTGAGACTTAATGATTTTCTTCGTAGTAATTCTCCAGTCATGCCTTCTAATCTTGAATTTATGCTATGTCTTTTTTGCCTGGATAGTTGTGACAGCCTCCTAGTGGGCTGTTTCTTTTGAACTCCTGCCCCTTATGGCCCTGGTGACAGTTAGACTTTCCAGTTTTGTGGTTCGTCCTTTAATTCCCCAAGTTTCATCTGCATGCAGTGGCTTCCAGGATCATCTCCGTAACACACCCGTTTGCTGAAATCCCACTGTGTTTCAATCATGCTGAACCGCATTCCCCAAAGCACTGTGCTCTTGTACACCTCGACACGCTTCTTGTAACACAAGTTCTGCCTGTGATTCCCATTTACCTGCTTCTTCACTGGATAACTGATTCCTCTTTAGAAGTTCAGTTCATTGTCAGTCTCCCTGGTGGCACTTCCCATTTCCCGCTGGGGGTGTCTCTGTGCTCTGCAGTTCCTGTGCTTCCTTCTGTCTACTTTCCATGCAGCATGTCTGCTCACCCCTCAGTGAGGTTCTCCCTCTAGATTATACGCTCCTTACATCTTGGGCTCCTAGCAGGGTAATGAGCCATATTTAGTCAATGTTTCTTGACCTAAACAAAGATCCATTGTGCTGGCTGATGCAGGAAGAGGACTTGAGAGGAGCCTTGTGGGCAGAGAAAAGAACTCAGGCCAACTGAATGACTGTGTCCCAGAGATTCTTCGAGGCAGAGACTAGGAATCCTGGAGATCTCCCCACACCAGCTGGGGCCTGTGTGAGCTGTGCACACTATTAGAGATTTTCCCTGTCTCTGAGGTTAATGGATCCATTCCCTGTATGGGGAGTCTGGTGTCCAATGCACGTCAGGGGGAGAAAGAGCCCTAGAGGAGGGAGGAGAGGAATATGCCTTGGAGTTGGTATAATTGTCAGCAGCTGCACTGACTTAATTGAATTTTATTCCGTTTGATCTGGAATAAAGAGAATCTTTGAGAGTCCATTTTCTCCATCTTAAGTGTTCTTGCTGAAACAAACAAAAAACCAAACAATCCCCGGCTCCCCAAACCCATCCTCGTCAGCTCACTTCCCAGATGCTTGCTAGCCATCCTCGCTACACACGGGGGCAGTAGTGCACCGCTGACCTGCTCTGGAGCCCCGCGGGAGCGGATGTGGGAATCGAGCATTCACCGGGAATTTGACTCGAGTTAGATATTTCGTATATATATTGGAGAGAAATATCACTTAAGACAAAGTTGGAAGTAAATTAAGTAGGGAACCATATAAAGAGGTTTATATTTGCTTTTCTGCCATAGTCTGTGAATTTTTATACTTTAAATGTTTTCAAACTGGATCACAAACTCCCAGTTTGAATCCGATTGTGCCATAAGGCTGTTCCCATCAATTTGAGGGTGTTCCCAGGAATTCCAGGTCAAGATGGAAAAATCTCTCTGTGTCAGTTAACGACTTGGGGATGCCTAGAATATACCAGACACTGCACCATGGGTGGTCACATGTGCTGGCTCAACACTCCAGGGAGTTGACATCATTCTCCTTATAGACCAGAAGAGGAATCAGGCTCAGAGAGACCAAGCACATTGGTCAAGGTCACCCAGCTAAAAGTCATCAAGGAATTTGAATGCATGTTCCATAAAGGCAGGAAGGATGCTTGTTTTGTTCAGTAATGTATTCCTAACACTCAGGCCAGTGTCCAGCTCCATGGCTGACAATGAACATTTGTCAAGTGAGTCAACGGCTGAAAAGTTTGTCGACTCTGCACACACTCCTCTTTGTACTGTGCTGTACTTTCAGAAGGGGGTTGGCCATCTTTCAAGCTATTCTAGTGGATGTTCTAGTGCTATGGCAGCCCTTGGATTTGAGAAGGAAGCCCGTCCCTCTGGGAATTCTGTGGACCCACAATCCAGAAGCAGAAGGCTAGGGAGAAATATCAGAGCATTTTAAAGAGTGATTTCTTGCTGAACAAATTCACGGTGAGGCAACAGAAAGAAAACAGTACCGCACGGATCTGGAGCATCCGAGTTCATCCAAAGTAAACTGTGTGGAACTGGGAGATAGCTGTTAGTTACCTATGGGGAGGGTAGTGTTTTGATTCCAGTCATTGCAAATGACAGAAACATTCAGGGATGGGCACAAAGAGCATATACACAAAGGTACGTCCGTCCTCTGGGTGGCAGAGCGCCAGAAGGGGGCAGTCACTGAAGAGCAAATGACCTACTTGGAATCAGGGCCCACCAGTGAACCCTAGTTCCATTCTGCCTGCCCCTCTGCCCTGTTCTGGGATAAGGTATCTTGGTGATGGAGGATAGAGTTCTTGGGTGGCCCAGAGAGTGGCCAGGTTCTGGGAAGCTTGCTGAGTTCTACTTTGCAGAATGAGACAGGAGCAATGAGAGTCTGGGGATTCTGCGGATGTCTCAAAAAGGAAAGACTGTGAACCAGGGTCAGGAACTGGAAGACATTTGCACATGGAAAAACGTTTGTAAACAACATGCTGTTGTTGTTCCCATCTATGAGATTTGTCCCAAGTGAAAATCACTGCAACTTTTAGCAGGAGATGGGCCGGTGTGCTTGTCTTGCTGGAGCTAGGCAGACTGTGTCCTGCTCCACCGACAGGCTTGGGAAGGACAGGACACCATGGAAGAGACGGTGATGGAAGGAGATACATAGTCAGAATACAGGAGAAAGAGAATGAACCCTTGGTACCTTCAGCAAGGAGAGAGGACTCGGACACCTAGCCCGGGTTGGAGAGTGGGCTTCATGAGTCTCCTTGATTCCCTGATGTGATGCGCAGTGATTCCAGTCCCACAGTAGGCTCACAGGTGTTGAGGTGTCTGTTACCAGTCATTAGATGAAGATGGAGCCTTGATAAGCAGCTGCTTGTTGGGTCTCTCGGTGGGTGGAGCCAGGCTCATTTCTGACGAGGTTCTTTTGTTTGGAAAAAAAAAAAAAAGACACTCAAGTTTCTTCAAAAGTGGTAGGACAGCAGCAGAGTGCTGAGTTCTTCACCTAGTCAAGGTTCTCCAGAGAAACAGAACCAAGAGGATATTGCTATAAAGAGGTTTCTTATAAAGAATTGTTGGGGGAGGTGTTGGTAAGATCTATGGGAGCCAGTCTGGTTCCAGACCAGAAGAAGGGGATGGCTGCTCCCTCTACCTTTCTGATCCTTTCTGTTGCTATAGGCTGTGTTGAGGCATAGTCATTGAGCCCCAATACTTTTGCTTTTCATTCCAAGTTTTGTAAATGTGATGGTTAATTTTATTTGTCAACTTGACTGGGTCATGGGGTGCCCAGATATTTGGTCAAACATTATTCTGGGTGTGTCCATGAAGGTGTTTCTAAATGAGGTTAACATTTGAATCAATAGAATAAGTGAAGTAGGTTGCCCTCCCTGATGTGGGTGGGTCTCAGCCAACCTGAAAAGAACCAAAAGGGTTTTATTTATTCCTGAGAGTAAGAGTAAACTCCTCCTGCCTGATTACTTGAACTGAGCCAACCAGGTCTTTTCCTGCCTTTGGACTGAAATGGAAACACGGGCTCTTCTTGGATCTCGAGGTGGTCAGCTATTGGACTAGAACTTACATCATCAGAAGTCCTGTTTCTCAGGTTTTCGGACTCAGAGTGGAACATACCATCAGTTTTCCTGTGTTTCCAGCTAGCTAAATGCTAATCTTGGGACTTCCCAGCTTTCGTAATCATGTGAGCCAATCCCTTCAATTCTTTATAAGGAAGGTCTTTATGCAATTATCCTGTTGGTTCTGTTTCTCTGGAGAACCTTACATAATGTGTCTACCTGAAAATGCTTCTTTAATCTGCATTTTCTTTCTCATCTCCACAACCATATCTACTGTCCTCATTTGAGCCAAATTGCTTTGACTGAGGGGAAGAATTCGGCACTCCACCTGCTATCGTCCCCACCAGTCCTTGCTCTCTGAAGTGGCTAAAAGGGTTTCGACATCATGAACCATGGTTTGAAGCTACTGACCTATAATATCAAGACCAACTTTTTGGTCTTGGTGTACAAGTGAAGCCTGGTGTACAAGTGAAGCAGGATAGGTCCTGAGGGGCCTCTCCAGCACATCTTCTGCCATGCACGTTCTGTTCTGTGTTGTGCATGCTCTGTTTCAGATAAAGCTTTGCTCTAAACACTCCATGCTCTGCCCTTTTGCACATGTATTTCCTCTACTTGGAAGGCTCTCCTATACCCACATCATGTTGCACCCAGCAATCTCTTTCCCCTCTTTCAAGATGAGCTCAAATGTCATCTTGTTTGTGAAATCCAATCTGACTGCTGGAAGAGCTTATCACTTCCTCCTCTGGTTTCCATGCCACTTATCCCATGGGAATGTCATTATTCGTGTGCTTTGCCTCTCATCTTCCTTCCTCTACCACAAGTTCCGGGAAATCTGGAGCTCTGTTTCTCCAGTGCCTAGAAGATTCCTGAACACTTAGTAAGCGCACGTTTGTGGAATGAATGAACAATGAGTACACTGTGTGTGCCTGACTATAACTAGATTTTCAAAATATTGGTCAGCCAGACAAGGACTGGTCCTTTAATCCTGAAGGTTTATCCAGATTATTTACCTAATTCGTTAATACCACATCATCAGATAATTCCGTTGGAGCCGACTATGGTAACATCAGCAAACACAGGGCTAAATTTCACCTCCACTGCTGTGTAAAGAGTGTGGAGTCCTTTAATGAATGGAGAGAGAGAGAGAGAAAAAGAGAGAGAGAGAGAGAGAGAGAGAGAGAGAGAGAGAGAGAGAGAGAGAGAGAGAGAAGATTAACATTCTTGTAACGAGCAGGAGAGAAACATTCCTCAAAATCGCTCAAGTGCTATGGGTAGAGCATTTCTAAGTAAAGACTTTCAGTAAATGGCAGTGAGAGAGGATGGGTTTCTCAGGTTGGTCATGAGGAGGCTTGTTGATTTCACAGTTTTATACAAGATTCATGGTAAAGGAAATAAGACACGGCTATAGTTAGCTAATTGCAGAAAAATACTTTGTCTAAAATACAACCCAGAAGAAAATTTTCTTTGGAAATAGGGCTTGACCTTTACATTTGACTTCAGATACAATGGGAACTCCTAACCAGGGAGACTTTTGCCCCAAGTCTGGAATGTGGGTCAGCAACAAACCAACAAATCCCCGTTTCAATGGGGGACCTAGTTAAGGAGGTCCTGCTTTTGAGATTTCTTTGAATCAGGAGGATACAGGTTGGCCCCAATTCCCTGAAATCTGAAAGGTGCATTGGATCACATCTGCAGGCTGCTTCCAGTTCTGAGCCTTGAGATCAGGAAGTGGCTGGAGTCCAAGGTTCAGGGTCTGCCCAGAATTCTGTGCCATTTTCTAATGGATTTGACATGCTTATTTAGTGGGGCATGTTGACTTTCCTCTCTGCAGCTGGCCCTCTCACATTCTAGGCTCATAAAAGGCTAGTCTTGTCAATAGTCCTCGTCTCTAGAATTCTTTCAGAACATTCTCACACTTGACCACTTCGACCTGGCTTCACTTATTAACCTCATATTAATTGTATGACCTTAGGCAAACTGCTTATTCTTTCTGTGCCTCAATTTTTTTCAAATATAAATTGAGGATAAGAATAGTGCCTTCTTTTCAGGTCTGTTGTGAGGATAACATGAGACCATGTACATCACATTCTTACAACTAACTGGCTGGCATTAAGTGCAGGCTTCCTTTATAGTTTACCACGCAGTGCCTGAAACTTAGTAAGTGCTCAATAAACGTTGGATGGATGACTGATAAATGCTGGATGGATGACTCCATAAATTTTGGTTGGTTTACACTTTATGTCAGCAAGGGGAAAAGAGCCTAGTTCTTACAGGTGACAGACAGAAACCATCCTGATGCCACTGATGTGGGTCAACCCTAGAGGAGTGGATTGCTCTTGGCTGGGAACAGGCGTGCTGCCTTTGTGTCCTAGTGGAGCCTGCAATGATTCGGCAGGACTGCCCTGAGAGCTCCCAGGAGAGGAAGGGCACCTTGCTGCTCAGGAGGCATGAGCACCTACTTCCCACCTCGAAGATGACTGAGCCCCAACGTGGGTACCAAACCCAGTACTTTCCCTTTAGAATTGATGAATACCTCCCTAGATGAGGCACAGAATTCCACCCTCCCCTCATGTTATGATATGAATTGTGTCCCCTCAAAATTTATACATTGAAGCCCTAACCCTCAGCACCTCAGAATGTGATTGTTTTGGTGACAGGGCGTTTAAAAAGGTGATTATGTTTAAATGAGTCTCTTAGAGTGGGCTGGAATTCAATCTGACTAGTGTCCTTATAAGAAAAGGAAATTTGGACATGCAAAGGAATACGAGGGAAGCGTGCACAGGGCAAAGGATGACACGGAGAGAAGGCGGCCGTCTGTAAGCTGAGGAGGGAGGCCTCAGGTTGGAACCAATCCTGCCCACACCTCGGTCTCAGACTTCCATCTCCCTGAGAAATAAATGTCTGTTTAAGCCCCCAGTCTGTAGTATTCTTTTGTGTGTGGCAGTCCTGGTAGACTATTACAACTCATATTCTGTGTCTTGATTTAGCCTTTCAGGAGAATTGTGTGGCCTAGCAACAAAAATGGAACGCTGTCACCTTTGATAATTTATCTGACTATAAATGAAGAAAGTTAAGGATATAACTCCTGGTTCTTTTTCATGTTGAGGGAGTGCAATTGGGGCACAAGGGAAAGGGTCCTGGGCTCAGATTCAAAAGATGTGGGTTTGAAAGCTGAGGCTTCACCAATTATGTGAACTTGAGCAAACCACTTGCTTCTCCAAGCCTCAGTTTCCCCATCTGTAACACTGGGGTACAAAGCATTGTCACAGAGACATTGCAAAGATGAAATGAATGGTTGTGCCCACTCTATAGTTCAGAACTTGACTTCTTTCTGTACTTTTTAACATACTACGATTTGCTTCTCCAAATAGGTCATGGACCCCTTCAGGGAAGAAGAAATAATTTCTTTCTCTTTTGAATTTCTCACAGACCTGGAGCATATATGAATAAACACTTGTATAAAACTTCTTTCTTCGGTTCTATGGGTTGAATTGTGTGTCCTCCCACCTCCTGCCAACTAATATGTTGAATCTTAACCCTAGTACCTCAGAATGTGACCTTATTGGGAAATAGGGTTTTCACAGACGTAATTAGTTAAGAGAAAGTCAGGGTAGGTCCCTAAACAATAGGACTAGTGCCCTAATAAAAAAGGGAAATTCTGAGGCAGACACACACACACAGGAGGAAAGCCATGTTACCACTGGAGTTACGCTGCCACAAGCCAAGGTACGTCTGAAACTACCAGAAATGAGGAGAGAGGCCTGGAACAGATCCTTCTGTACTGCCTTCAGAGGGAGCTGGTCTTGACAGCCCCTTGATCTCAGACTTCTAGCTTTCAGAACAGTGAGACAATCCATATCTGTTTAAGCTACTTAGTTTGTACTACTTTGTTATGGCAGCCTTAGCAAACCAATATACTTGCTGTTACAATGGTTGCCTGGATAAAAAAATACTATAGATTGACTCTCGTTGCTGGGACTGCTACATCTAGGTACTGGAAATCTGTCTACAGTTTGCTTAGAAGGAAAGGTGAGTAGCAAAGTCACTGTTCCTCCGTGGCTTCCTGCTCCCATGAGCTAAGTGCCCTGGGTTAGAACTGAGGTTACCTCTTAAGAAGAACTAACTATTTATCTTGGGGCTCTGTTCTGCTGGGGCTCGTATTGGTGGGTGAGGGCTCTCATCTTCTCAGCTGGCTAGAAAAATAGACTCTGGTCTCCCCACAGGTGGGCCCCACTGTTTTCATCTGGAGAGAGTATCACACATTTCTAGTGTCCCAGTTCACACCCTCTTGTGCCCCCATTCATTTTCAGCCATAGCTGTGTGGCGAGTTCCTCAGTGGGCTTCCAGTGGCTTACCCCAAGTGCCCTCAGTTGTCTTTTATCTCTACCCCAAGTGCTCTGCTGACACCCCTGACATGAGTAGGAGCTCACTCATCAAGCATGTGTGCTCAGCCTGGAAGTGGGCAACCTCAACCAATAGATACGTGTTTCTAGGTGGACATTTCTGAGAGGTGTTCTATACATTCCTCAGAAGGTCCCAGCTGGGATGGAGCCCCAGATGCACCTAGCAGTGACCTCAGTAATGCATCCATATGTGGTTTTTCCTCCTCTCCCCATCCCCGGCCCCTTACTATTGCACCCTGAGTAGAATAAGCAAACCCTAGCCTCTGTTTTGGGTGAAACCAAGCTAAGACAGGTAGAGTGATGTCTCACTCTGGCCTGATATCTAAGATGTGTCTCAAGTTCAATTTTGCCTTGTACCTTGGCAGTTATTATGCACTTTACTAAAGCTGATTGCTTGCTCCCTATTCTGTTTCTTGCCGCTCTTCCTCATTGGTTAGACTCTGGTGTTGATGACGGGCTAGTCTTGTACTCCTCATAATCTCTAATAGATAGTAGGCCTAAGAAGATTCAGAGTGACCCAGACCAGAGGGCTAGCACCCCCTAAAGAATTCGGACTCAATGATGTTTATTCCACTCAGAGGATTTATGTCATACATTACATGTGGTCTCAAAGGTGTATTCCATTGCATTCAAACACGACATTGGACTTGAAATGCCATGTCTTGACATACCAATATACAAAAAGAATCTCATTTCACTTTAGGCCAACGGAAGATGGAGTTGTGGTGTCCTACTGTGCAAGAACAGCGCTTGTCAATCTTTAGGATCCATGTGGTGAATGTGGGACTTCGTTCCTTTACTTCTAAAGATCCTCTTTGTAATTAATTGCAGTAAGAAATGAACTTTTATCCTATTATTGTCTGTCACATGCCTCTCGCCAATTAGCATGGTTGCACTTCATGGCTTAATTTAGTATCAGCTGTGAAACTTGAAGAGATATTGCACCATCTTTGAATATTAATGTAAGTTTATTTCCCTAGGGCAGTAAACCTTCTGACGTACTAGACTCTTTCTATTTGGGATAATTTTTGGATATTCAACTTAAATAAAGCTTAGCCCACATTCATAATCTTCTCTTTATATGCTGTAAAAGAATCCCTTTTCCGTCAAGGAGAAGAGAAGGTGCCAAATTTTTTTTTTCTTTTTTTGGACTGGTTTATTGCATGTATCTTTTTTTTTTTAATTAATTTTATTGGGGTGACAATTGTTAGTAAATTTACATAGATTTCAGGTGTACAATTCTGTATTACATCGTCTATAAATCCCATTGTGTGTTCACCACCCAGAGTCAATTCTCCTTCCATCACCATATATTTGATCCCCTTTACCCTCATCACCCACCCCCCACCCCCTTACCCTCTGGTAACCACTAAATTATTGTCTGTGTCTATGAGTTTTTCTTTCTCATTTGTTTGTCTTGTTCTTTTTGGTTTATAAAAACTGCAGACCAGCCCAATAACAATTCGGTTCTTTCCTAGATCATGCTTCCTGAGATTTCACTGAAGGTGAACTAATATGTTTTAGAAACTCATCAGAGCAGGAAAGACTTTTCCAGATTCAGACCTCATAACAGTGCCCAGTACATCGCAGGGGCTCAGTAAAGTTCTCTTTGATGTTGAGGGAATTGTACCCCACAGTCACCAGGGCAGGCATTTTCTGTGAATCTCTGAGAAGTTCCGATGTGTGTGTGGCTTAAGAACTTGCTTGGTGCTGGATGATAGGACCCCCCCTCCACTTCTCTGCATTCGGGGGACCCCTGGGCATCTCCATATCTCAGAGTCTAGAGGCTCCCAGTGTGCGTGGGTAAGAGCTACACGTTTTGTAGGAGACCTGACAGTTCATGCACACATGGCTTGTTCAGCAGGAAAACACGCCCCTCAACAAGAAACCAACATTTCTCAGAGCAGGAGATGCTAACCTTTCAGCAAGGCCCCTCCATGGGATTGCAGAGAACTTGGCTCTTTTTCTCATCAGCAATTGCCGTTTCTTGCCCCTTGGGACCTCCTGAAATATGTCTCCTGGATACAGTTCAGGTTGGCTGCAGTTCACCCTTTTTGATTTCCCTCTTACGTGGGGCTTGAGAGCTTGAGCCAAACGCAGTTGGTAATTATTCCCTATTCCCTCAAGCTGTGTCTCCAGCAGGCAGCAGTAGTAATTGCTGGGCCTGGATGCCGGCATCTGCACTCTCGCCTGTTTTTTTCGACCAGTTTCTTGCAAACCTCCTTAGTCTACAGTTAGTCCACTTACTGAGAAAAGTAAACTAACTGCCTCCAGGACCCCTCCAGGCAGCACCATGTGTCCCCCACACCCTAGTTTTTAATTTGAGATTCTAGTCACAGCTTACCTGCCTGCTGATTTCTCTGTCTCTCCCACAACCCCTCCGCCCGTAAGGATTGATTTGCTCATTTGTTTGTTCATCATACATTTATGGGCCACTGGACTGTGTGGAGCCTGAGATGAATCAGGCAAATGCCATGCCCTTGAGAGGCTCACAGTCCAGGACAGGAGAAAGACGCATAAACTGAATATTATAATCAGCATGATGGAGAGATAAAATCAGGAAGCCCAAGAGTCATGGAGCAGAGCAGGGGCTCTAAGCAGGGGCGCAGGAAGTGTCCCCTAGAGGAAGTGAGATTTTAAGGGTGGACAGTTCTAGGAGTTAACTAACTGAGATGGTGGGGCAACGGGAGAGTTCCTGGAGCATGTCTACCGTGTTTCCCCGAAAATAAGACCTAGCCAGACCATCAGCTCTAATGCGTCTTTTGGAGCAAAAATTAATATAAGACCCAGGCTTATTATACTATAATATAAGACCAAGTCTATATAATATGATATAATGTAATGTAATGTAACATAATATAATGTAATATAATATAATAATGCCAGGTCTTATATTAATTTTTGCTCCAAAAGACGCATTCGAGCTGATTGTCTGGCTAGGTCTTATTTTTGGGGAAACACAGTAGCATTGAGATGTAAGTTGGAGAGATAATGACAATTAAGATTTGGAAGGCTTGAATTCCATGAAAAGAGCTGTGTTCTAGAAGGACTTGGACTGTCCTCTAGACGGAGAAACCACTGGAAAACTCCTTAGCAGAGGAAAAATTGTCTGGTGTCCGGTGTGGAGACTGGGTTGGAGGGGCTGAGGCTGGATGTGGGTAGGTAGGTCTTGTGATGGGGGGCCATAAACAGAAGCACAAGCTGTGAGCAGAGCAGGGGAAGGTGTTGAGAGAAGGTGTTGATTGAAAGAGCTTATTGGGTGGTTGGATCCATGGCAACATGAAAATCAGGTGAATGTGGCAGCGGGTGGGGCAGGGAAGACAACGACAGGTATTTCAGCATCTCTGAATCTCATTAGCGTTTGGGCCTTGGGAGTCTCCGAGGTAGCCACAACTGCTGCCTCTTCCAGTTCTTTCCTAGACTCTGCATTTGGGGACTGTCCTCCTTGCTGCCCTTCTCTTAGGCAAGCCCACTTTCTCCTCTGGACTGTCTCAGGACCTCTCCCAACACCCACCAACACCACAGTACCCTTTCTCTTACACTCCACAGCTCACTTCCTGCACAAATATTGATCTTCGGTGTGATTAATATTGCTATTTATGTTAACAATGAATTTGTTCACTAAAAATTAATTAGCACAAGAAGACTGCATGCTATTAGGGACCTCATTAGTTTTACCAAGTTTATTTAAGTGACAGCAGGATGTCAAGTTAATAATGATGAGTAATTAATAAACACATCTGATTACCTTAAAGCACATGGAGGGGGTGGCACAAAATGTGTGACAGGGAGGGGTTGGGGGACTGACCTTAAAGTACATGGAGAGCAGAGGTGGTGCCTCTTCTCTTAAATGGAGGGGACAATAGCTGATCTCCTCATCCCCCACCCCCAGGTCTGATGTGCTAGGTAGGTGGCCTTGTCGAGTTAGGTAAGGGGTTGACTACAGCCAATTTGGAGTTTGAAGAGATAGTCAGGGGCCTGAGACCCCACCTCACTCTAAGATGTCTTCTCCCCTCTTTATTAGGAGGCTGTGTGGAGTAGTGTGAAATACAAGGTCTGTGGAATCAGACCTACCTGGTCTTTGAGTCCTGGTTCGTCTACTTGTATCTGTGTAACTTTGGGCAACCCACATAACAAGTAGAAGACGTAGACTCACCTTCTGGAATACTGTGGATTTTTTTCTTTTTCTTTTTTCTTTTTTTTTCTTCAGTTTTTTAAAATTTATTTATTTATTAGTTTCAGGTGTACAAGACAAGGTAATACCTAGACGTTCATCATTTATATCCCTCACACTGTGAACCCCCCTCCCCCCATCCACTATCCCTCCGACCTCACACTGAACCATCACATTATATATATAAAATTATAGTTGGCATTCATTAATGTTTAGCTTCTGGTGTACAATGCCATGATCAGGTATCCACAAGGAATACTGTGGATTTTAAATGAATGTGTCGGAAAGGCTTGGCTGCCTGCAATATGGAAGGTACTCAGGAAGTGTCCCCTCCCTTTTGCCTCCTTATTTTATCCCCACTCTGTATAGGCACCAAGTGTCCCGTGGCTTGCTTTGCTCAGCAGAGCCATGGCCATTTCCCCTCAGAGGCACCCCAAGTCTTCCCTTTGTTTCTCTGGATGTAGAAGCTGCAGTTAAGAAGCACTGGGAATCTGTAGTCACTTACTGGAGCTGATTTTATTCTTTCAAACTCCTCCCTGCTCCCTTTTCGGAAACAGCGGTGGAAAGCTTAGAGAGCTCATGTAATCAGGATGTTTAGGTAGAGTCACTGCTCCAAGCAGAACAATTTGTTCTGAGCACACAGCCCTGAGCTATGGCAGAGGGAAGGAGTGGAAAGCTCAGCCTGCAAAGGAGCCTCCTCACCCCTCTGAGCGCCCAGGGAGGGAGTCGCTGGGGGCTGACAGCTGCTCTAGCAAGCCACCCTGAGGAATGCTAACATGGCTTTCCAGGGGACCTTGTGTGTTTTATTTTGTTTTAGGGGAAATTGTTCTTCTAGGTATTTTAATTGATTCCTTGAAAAGCCGCATGCCAAACGGAGAAACCTTAGGGGCTCACTTTGGAGCAGACTGGAGCTACTTGCAACCCCCACTGAAGGCTTTCCTCTATGTCACCAACTAGCAATGACTTGTAAATCGGGAGTACCCCCCCTTTAAAGATGGGTAAACTAAGACTCAGGTAGTTATTGGGCTGCCCAGGACTAGAAAGTGGCAGAAACGGGTTAGACACGGAAGGTGCACCGGAGGGGCTGGGAGCTGCTGACAAGTGCTTTGATTATAGCCTCTCGGAGCTGTTTCCACATCTGTCCCCCTGCCAGAGATAAGCTGTCTGGGAATCAAGAGTGTGTCTCGCCCGTTGCCGTGACACTGATACCCAAATGTACTCTTTGGCACATGGCAGGGGCCCAGCCCATGTCTGTGGACTGGATGAGGGAGGGATGACCACAGTGGTTCCAGATCCAGATGTGTGCTTTGAACAAGAGCCCAGAGCCCAGTACACAGAAAGAACAGCAAGGGCCAGCATAACTCCCATTGGTGAGTGTGGGTGCTGGGGCCATGTGTCCTTACAGAGCAGCTGTGCAGGGCAGCCCCATGCCAGGCCCCAGGTGTGCACTGTCATGTCCACCCTCAGAGCAGGCACAGGGGACGGCAGGGTTCTCACTGTTATAAGCAGGAGGAAACTGGGGCTCTGATAGATTTACCAGTTTGTTGAAGGCTACGCAGGGAAGATGAAGCCGGGATATGCTCCCCAAATTCCATGCTTTGTCAACTATACGAAAGAAATGGAAGGGGATGAGAAAGGAGCCAGAGGACAAGTAAGGTAGTTTGGAGACTTTTCTCTCTAGGGCAAGGTAGGAAAGACCTTTCCTAGCCTGAAGGTCTGGGTCAGAATCAAGTTTAGGGCGCTGGTGACTTCAATCTAGGTGTAGGGTGCTGGTGTATTAGAAGGGAATGAATTATTACTTTCTAGCAGGAAGTGCTGGGCCGAGAAGCAGGGCCAGGGTGGGAACCACTGGACGTGAGATTAGTGTTGGGGGTGGCATGGTAGTTCCTAAGGCAGCAAGGTGGGGGTTCCAGAGCAGGAGTAAATGTGGGGGCTTCATTCTCCTGGAGGAAGATGGAAGGAGTAAATGGATGGGCACCGTGAGGAGGGCTGGGGCTGGCCCTGGCGGTCTGGACTATGCCCAGGACCTTTCTGCGCCATGACAGGAGGGCTTCTGCATGGACCCAGGCGTGCTCCCACCCCTGCACCCCTTTCTCTCCCCCCATTGTAAGGATGCACTCCTTGCCTGATACTGAGCAGCGGTGTTGGCAGGAAGCACTCGAAACCAACTCGGAGAGAAGTGGAGAAATACACCTGCTGCACAAATGAGGCCAACCCACGTTTTACGTGAGTTGCTATCAGTTCCTAGGAAAACTTACCACCTGGAACCCAGAAAGAGCACTGGTAAATGTTCTCCATGCAGGAACCCACAGAAGGAGTCTTGTTGTTGCTACGGATGCTGGCATTCCCCGGGGGCTACCCCTTTCTATGCTGAGGGAGCTGTTTGGGGCCCTGCCGAGGCTGCCCTGACGTGCTGGGACGCCAGGTGTGCTGTGCCAAGTGGGGAGAAGCTGTCCTCCCCGCTCTGGATCCTTTCAGCTGGGACGTCAGTGACAAGAGGACTGAGCTCTGTGTTTGGCTCAGTCCCGCCTGAAGCAACCTCCTCAGCACCTCTCTGCTATCTCTCTCTGCTGAGGGCTCAGACATGAGTCCATGGATCTGCTCAGGAAGAACAGATCACACCGTTTGCACCCTTCTGCACATGCCACTCTGCATGGAGAGACACATGCATGCCACCAGACTCTACAGCCTCATCACATGCGCCCAGACACGCCCCTGTCTGAGGGTTCGTTGGGCACCAGCAGAATGCCAGCTCTGGGTACTTGGGAAGCTGGCAGAGCTGTGTCACAGAGAGAATGCCAGCCCTCCAAGGAATGCTTTGGGAGCATTATCCCAAGTGTCCACTGTTACCTGACATGGGTCTGCTGGCTCCTGATGGTTGTAAAAAGATAATATAAAAGGAACCACTTTAAAAGGAGTTGGAACTGCTATCTCAAACCTTTGGAATGTTAAAACTGGGAAAAAGAACCTTTGGGCTGGGCCTAAAGCAACATTGTGTTTCATACAACTTTGAAAAGATAGCAAGAAAACAGGTATTATGACTACTGGACTGACAAAAACATTGTTCAAAATTATGTTACTTTATCTGCACCAATAGAGATGCCTTCCTTCTATTGATGTAATCGTCCCCTTCCCTTTCTCATAAATACCCTCTGCCTTTGCTTCCTAATTGGAACACAATTTGGGCTTCAGCCTGAATCAGTGCTTCCCTAATAGCTATTCTTTTGGATCTCAAGTAAATGCTTGTTGCCTCTCACTTTGGCCTTTAAGTTTTAGGTTGCTATGGCTCTGTGACTTTTTCAGTCTGTTATGAAAACATCTGACCTGGGTCTAGATTAGGGTTTTGACAGTTTCAAGAGGAGGAAAAGGGATCCCAGGAGTGAGCTCAGTAGGGGAGCCAGGTAAATCAGGACATATTCAGAGAATTGGTTTAACAAGAGCCCTGGCTCTCAAGGTGGGTCCACAACACCTTGTGGGTTCCCAAGACCCCTTTAGAGGGTCCACAAGGTCCCCTTTTCTACCTATGTGTTTCTGCGAGACTGAGTTCTCTACATATAATCTAACCAAAGTAATGTATTGCAGCAGATTGAGTGAAAATACAGACATGGGAATCCAGCTATCTTCTATTAACACAGGCTTTAGAGATTTGTAAAACTATGAGCCACCCTCGTTGCTCTCACTTAGGTTTTGTTTGGAAATAGGGTCGTTTTTGTAAAAAATATTTGTGTTATACAACAGACTCATTGTTATTGAGTTAATAAATAATTTCTCATTTTTAATCTATAATGTAGTACAAATGACAGTTATAACTCACATATACAAAAGCATTTGGGGGTCCTCAATAATTTTTAAAAGTGCAAATGGGTCCTGAGATAAAAAAGAGCTTGAGACTGTCTCAGGTAAAATGTGGACCGTATGTAAAGTAGGGGACCAAGCGAAGTTCAGAATGGTACGCAGGGAGGGATGCATTGCACACTGCTTTACTCATTTTTGTGAGCAGAATGGGGTCACTGGGGACAAATGGATCTGCTGGAGAGTTTAGGCAGGGAGACAAGGCAACAACCTCTTGCAGTAATGAGAGGAGTGAAGCAAGATTGGTTAGACCAAGAATACAGGGCAGGGCGGGAAAGGGACCAGGACCCAGCAAGAGACACATTCACTTGGCGCGGCGGGGGGTGGGGGGGTGAGGGGGTGGGGCTGGGGACTGGACTTAGCTGCAGTGCTCAAACCCAAGAAGCATGTGGGTTTCTGCGAGAGAGGACACTTCAGCTAGCACAAGGCTCTAAGAGTTGGGGGAATTTCCCTAGGGGATCCTAGGAAAGAAGTTTCCCTGAGCAGTCACAATTCGGTGAGTGACTTGCTGTTTAGAAACAGAACTCCAGCCTCTGGGAAAGGGAAGCTCATTGGGTCCAGGAAATCCCAGCCTGGGTAAGAACCAGGGAGCAATGTGCATGCGTGTCTACTTGGCCTAACCCTTTGGATCTCCAAAACAACCGTGTCAGGTTACACACAAGAGATCAGGTGGATGACATACCTTGCCCCAAATCACTCAGCTCTCAAGTGGACCACAGGAGATTCAAATCCCCATCTGTTTGGTGCCAAAGATCTCAATCTTAAAAAAATGACAGCTAATGACAGCTTTTTTTAAAAATTATTTTTTTCAGTTATTGTTGACATTAATATTATTTTCTATTAGAGTCTAGTGTACAGAATAGTGATTAGACATTTATATAATTTACAAAGTAATTCCTCCCCATAAGTCTAGTACCCACCTGGCATCCTACATAGTTATTATAACATTATTCACTATATACTTTGTGCTGTAATTTACATCCCCATGACTGTTTTATAACTGCCAATTTGTACTTCTTAATCCCTTGATCTTTTTTACTCAACTCCCAACCCCCCTCCATCTGGCAACCATCAGTTTGTTCTCTGTATCTATGAGTCTGTTTCTTTTGTTTGTTCATTTATTTTGTTCTTCAGATTCTACATATAAGTGAGATCATATGGTATCTATCTTTCTCAGTCTGACTTATGTCACTCAACATAATAAGCTCTAGGTCCATCCATGTTGTCACAAATGGTAAAATTTCATTCTTTTTATGGCCAAGTAATAGTCCATTGTATATATGTACCACATCTTCTTTATCTAATTGCCTATTGATAGGCACTGCATTGTTTCCATATCTTGGCTATTGTAAATAGTACTGCAATGAACAGAGAAGAATGCATATACTTTTTCAAATTGGTGTTTTTGATTTCTTCAGATAAATACCCAGGAGTGGAATTGCTGGATCATAAGGTAGTTCTGATTTTGGGGGAATCTTCAAACTGTTTTCCACAGTGGCTGCACCAATTTGCAATCCCACCAACACTGCAGGAAGTTCCTTTTACTATATCTTTGCCAATAATTGTTGTTGGCTGATTTTTTTGATGATAGCCATTCTGACAGGCGTGAGGTGATGTCTCATTGTGGTTTTAATTTGCATTTCTCTGATGATTAGTGACAGTGAGCATCTTTTTTATGTCTATTGGTCATGTGTATGTCATCTTTGGAGAAATGTCTATTCAGGCCCTCTACTCACTTTTTTAATTGGATATTTTTTGAGTTGTATGAGTTCTTTATAATTTTGGATATTAAGCCCCTATTAGATGTATCATTGGTGACTATCTTCTCCTATTCAGTAGGCTGCCTTTTTGTTTTGTTGATGGTTTCCTTTGCTGTGCAAATGTTTTGTAGTTTGATATAGTCCTAATTGTTTATTTTTGTCTTTTGTTTTCCTTGCTCAAGAAGATAGATCAGAAAAAAGAAAGAGCAATGTGTGAGAGTTTACTGCCTATGTTTTCTTCTATGAGTTTTATGGTTTCAGGTTTTATGTTAAAGCCTTTAATTCATTTTGAGTTTATTCTAATAGTTTTCTGAGTACAGCTCTTTTACCTCCTTGGTTAAATTTATTACTAGGTGTTTTAATTTAGATGTAATAAAAATGGTTTGTTTTCTTAATTTCTCTTTCTGACAGTTCATTATTGGTATATAAAAATGCAACCAATTTCTGAACATTAATTTTGTGTCCTGCTATTTCACTGAATTCATTTATCAGCTCTACTAGTTTTTTGGTGGAATCTTTAGGGTTCTTTCCATATAGTATCATGTCATTTGCAAATAATGACAGTTTTACTTCTTCTTTTCCAATTTGGATGCCTTTTCTTTGTTTTTCTTATCTGATTGCTGTAGTTAGGGCTTCCAATGCTATGTTGAATAGAAGTTGTGAAAGTGGGCAACCTTGTCTTTTTCCTGACCTTAAGGAAAATGCTTTTAGCTTTTCCCAATTGAGTATGATGTTAGCTGTGGGTTAGTCATATATGGACTTTATTATGTTGAGATCTGTTCCCTCTATTCCCACTTTGCTAAGTTTTTATCATAAATGAATGGCAGATTTTGTTAAATTGTTTTTCTGCATCTATTGATATGATCATATAATTTTTACCTTTCAGTTTGTTTATTTGGTGGACCACATTAACTGATTTGCAGATATTGAACCAACCTTGCATCCCAGGAATAAATCCCACTTAATCATGGTGTATGATCTTTTTAATGTATTGTTGAATTTGGTTTGCTAATATTTTATTGAGGATTTTTGTATCTATTTTCATCAGGGATATCAGTGTATAGTTTTCTATTTTTGTAATTTCTTTGTCTGGTTTGGGAATCAGGTAATGGTGGCCTGATAAAATAAGCTTGAGACCTTTTTCTCCTCTTGAACTTTTTGGAATAGTTTGAGAAGAATAGGTGTTAATTCTTTTTAAAATGCTTGTTAAAATTCATCTGTGAAGCCATCTGGTCCAAGACTGTTGTTTGTTAAAAGTTTTTTGACTATTGATTCAGTTTCATTAGTAGAAATTAGTCAGTTCAATTTGTCTGTTTCTTCTTGATTTTGTCTTAGGAGATTGTATGTTTCTAGCTTTTTATCCATTTCTTTTGATTATTCAGTTTGTTGACATATAATTGTTCATAGGTGCTCTGTGGTGCCCATTGGTAGAGTTTCCCTGGTCACATGCACCAGGCGCTCCAGAAATGTCCCCTATGTGGGCTGTTTATGTTCTCCTGTTATAGTTGAGCCTTGATTGCTATTGGCATGTCAATGGATGAGATTGACCCTCAGGCTTTTTGGCTGTGGGGTTTGGCTATGTCCACAGCTTACAGACTGCTCGTGGGGTGCTTACCTCATGGAGCAGGATTTGCCCCAGCGAGCTCTGGTGCCTTTTGAGACTGCCTGTTGGGTGTGATGCTCATGGGGCTAATTGGAATTGGGTGGTGCTCTGCTGTGGTCTGAATCTGATCTACATATACGCTGGTTCTGGGATCCATTGAGAGGGGCTTTTGGTGCAGGCCAAGGTCAGCCACTGCCTGTGACCAGCCAGGGACTACGCAATAGCAGCTACAAAGCAATCAGCAGTTGGTTTCTCTCTGTGTTGGACCTAGACGCTTGTGGAGAGGCTAACCTGTGCCCTAATGATGGCTGCCACTAGTACTGGGCCTTGGGTAGCTCCACAAAAAGCCCACGGCACCCTGAGGTCTGCTGCCACCCGCCAGCTCCTGTAAAGCTCAGCCACTGATAGAGCCTTGTGCAGTAAGTGAGTTTGGTAAGGTGGGGTCTCAGGGAGTCACCAGGGTGGGGCCAGTGGTGGTTACAGGTTAATGTGGATTCTTGTTTTGTGCCAGTGCTGAGCCTGTACCTTCTCAGCAAAAGACTCAGAGCTTTCTGACATCAGCTGCCACCTGCCTGGGATCTGTGAACCCCTGAGAATTTTCCAAGTAAAAGTGCAATGCGAGTAGGTCTGGCTGTTCATTGATAAAAAGGCTCTGGTTTTGTGTTAGTTGGGTGGAGAAGGGTCAATGGGAGTCACCACGATGGAGGAAGCAGAGCTCAACCCTCAAATGAAGATTCAGATTTGGCTGTGTGGGGGAGGGCTCAACACAGGAAAGACAGCACCCATCTGCTGGCTGCACAGGAGGAGGGTTCTACACAGGAAAAATGGTGACTGTCCTTCCAGTCCTCACCCTGCAGCCACACAACTCAGTCTCTCCCTATATGTCTCTGTCTCCTCCTGAGTAACTGTCCCTCTGCCAGCACCCAAGGTAAATGCCTGTGAGTCGGTGAGTTTGTGTGTGGGCCCTTTATGATGACATATGGGTTTCCAGCAGCTTTCCATCTCACCCATATTTTCCAAATCCCCAGTGTTTTTCACAGCCAGATGTTATAGGGGCTACTCTACCTGTTACTGGTACCCTGGGCTGGGGATCCTGGTGTGGGGCTTGGGTCCCTCTCTCCTCCAGGTGAGGGACATCTGTGGTCAGGATATCCCTCTTGATTCTCAACTGCCACATGCAGCTGTGGGGCTGCCCTCTTCCACCTCTCTCTCCTTCTTACCAATCTCTACATGGATTCTTCTTTATATCTTCAGTTATAGGATTTCTGTTCAGCTAGACTTCAGATGGTTCTTCACATTGATTGTTTCATAATTTAGTTGTAATTTTTATGTGGTCATGGGAAGAGGCAAGAACAGTGTTTATTGCACCATCTTGGATCCTCTCACTGCTTTTTTTTTTTTTTGTAGTTTAATTGACAGCATTTTCTCAATGCTGCATAAAATGTCTTCCAATTGATGGCATCTTCAATGAAATACAATATAGTGACCAGCTCTACCTTATTATGTTATTTATATATCTATAGCCTCACAACCTTCTTTTTTTTTTAGTTGAATTTTTTTTTTAAGTTTCAGGTGTACAAAGCAATGTAATAGTTAGACATTTAAATCCCTTATAAAGTGATAACCTACCCCCCCGCCCCCAAGCTACTACTCCTCTGGCAACTTTTATAGCTGTTATAATACAATATCATTGACTATCTTCCCTATGTTGTACTCCACATCCCGTGACTATATATACCTATATGTTTATATACCTATATGTTTAGTTATAGTTTAGTTATATATACCTATATATACCTAGTTTATATACCTATATGCTTGGTTATAGTTTAGTTATATATACCTATATGTTTATATACCTATATGTTTAGTTATAGGTGGCATTCAATATTATTCTACTTCAGCTTCAGGTGTATAGTGCATTGGATATAGTCTTAGAAGTGATCCCGCTGATAAGTCCAGTGCCCATGTGGCACCTTACATGATGTTCACAATATTGTTGATTATATTCCCCATACTGCACTAACTACCAATTTGTATTTCTTAATACCTTCACCATTTTCACCCTGTCCCAACACCACTCCCATCTATCACCCTGATAGATCTAGTACCTATCTGGCACCATACTTAGTTATTAAAATATTATTGACAATATTCCTTATGCTATTCCCTACATCCTCATGACTACTGTGTAACAAAAATTTGTGCTTCTTAATCCCTCCCCCTTTCACTCATCATTAACCCCACTCCCATCTTAAAGAAGTCCCTCTAAGATTCCTTGTAATACTGGTTTGGTGGTGATGAACTCCTTCAGCTTTTTCTTGTCTGGGAAGCTCCTTATCTTTCCTTCAATTCTAAATGATAGTTTTGCTGGGTAGAGTAACCTTGGTTGTACGTCATTGCTTTTCATCACTTGGAATATTTCCTGTCAATCTCTTCTTGTCCATAAAGCTTTTGTTGAGAAATCAGCGGCCAGTCTTATGGGGGCTCCCTTGTAGGTAACTAACTGCTGCTTTTATGATTCTCTCTTTGTCTTTAACCTTTGGCATTTTAATTATGATGTGTCTTGGTGTGGGCCTCTTTGGGTTTAACTTGTTTGGGACTCTCTGTGCTACCTGGTGTGTATGTCCATTTCCTTCACCAGGTTGGGGAAGTTTTCTGTCAGTATTTCTTCAAATAAGTTTTCAATTCCTTGCTTTCTCACTTCTTCTTCTTATACCCCTAAAATGTGAATGCTGGTACACTTGATATTGTCCTGGAGGCCCCTTAAACTCTCCTCAATTTTTTGGATTCCTTTTCCTTTTTGCTGTTCTGATTGAGTGTTTTCTGTTACCTTATCTTCTACATCACTGGTTGGATCCTCTGCTTCATCTAATATTCTGTTGATTCCCTGTAATATAGTCTTCATTTTTGCTATTGTATCCTTTATTTCTGACTGGTTCTTTTTCATGATTTCCACCTCCATTTTTAAGCTTCCTATGTCTCTGTTGAAGTTATTCCTGAGATCACTGAATATTCTTATCACCAGTGTTTGGAAGTCTGCTTCTGATAGATTGCTTATCTCCATTTTGCTTAGTTTTTCTGGAGCTTTGTTCTGTTCTTTTATTTGGGACATGTTTCTTTGTCTTCCCATTTTGGCTGTCTCCCTGTATTTGTTTCTATGTAGTAGGTAGAGCTGCTATGTCTTCTGGTCTTAGTAGAGTGGACTTATTTAATAGGCATGTTGTGGGGTTCAGTGGTGCAACCTTTCTGGTTACCCAAGCCACGCATTCCAGGTGTGTCCCTTGTGTGGGTCGTGTGTGCCCTCCCCTTGTAGTTGAGCCTTGGTTGATAATTGCATATCAGTGGGAGGGACTGACCCTTGGGCTCACTGGTTGTGAGGACTTCCCTTGACTATAGTGGAAGAGTTGTGCAGGGGCTGATTCTACAGAACAGGATCTGCCTCAGCAGATCTCTGGTACCTGTCCAATCTGTTCTTTGTATGTGTCGTACTTGTTGGCAGCTGGGTAATGCTCCAGCTTGTTTAGAAGCTGGACACTGGAGGCCCAAGCCCCAGGATTACCTTTGAGGGGATCTGCTGTAGGTCAAGTTCAGCCACAGCCCCAGGCCCATCCAGCAGGAACCACAAAGAAATCCACAGGTGACTGCTGCCTTTGCTGTGCTTGGAAGCACCTTGAGAGGCCAAGCTGCAAACCAAGGCCAGCTGCCACTAGTGCTGGCTGCTCAGCCAGAGGTATAGGACATACTCAAGCTGCTTGTCTGGGTTTCATGAAACTTTGAGAGACCCTGGGAAAGTCTGAAGCTTCAGCCAAAGCAGGTGGTCTGCATGAAAAAGCCACTGAAAGTGACTTGGGTGTGCCCAAAAGTTGGGCATGGCTAGGTCTCAAATCGCCAGGGTGTTGTGAACAAACTAACAGAGAAGACTCAGATATGGTGGCTGCCTGCATCTGCATGCAGGGAAGGGGGAGGGCTCAACAAAGAAACAATGGCCTCCATCAGCTTCCCAGTCCAGGACAAAGCCGCCTCTCCAGCACCTGTCCCAAGCCAGACAACTCAGTTCTGCACCCCTTTCCCCCACCATATGTCCCTGCCACCGTTCCAGCTGCTGCCCCAGTGCTGGAGCTCAGAGTGAGTGATTTCGTTGGTGAGTAAGTCCACGTAAGAGGAGCACCTGGGAGTGCAGCCACACTCAGTCTCACTCAGTCATAGTCTCTACTCGTCTTCACAACCAGAAATTATGGGCTGGGACCCCTTGCCCCTCCGGGGTGGGGCCTCCACAGCCAAAATATCCCTCCCGATCTTTAATGGTCACGCATGGGTGTGGGACCAGCTTGTTCTGCATCTCTACCCCTCCTACCAGTCTGGAGGTGTCTTCTTCTGCCCATCCTTAGTTGAAAGGCTTCAGTTCAGCTTGATTTTAGGTGATTCTTGATAATGGTTGTTTTGTAGATTAGTTGTAATTTTGATGTGGTGTTGAGAGAAGTTAAGCACAGTGTTTACCTACTGTGCCATCTTGGTTCCTCTCTCTCACTGCTTTCATTTCTTTCATGACAGCGTTTTTTTGTTTCCTTCAACAGAGGCTAGCAGAATAGGACCTTAGAAGTAGGGAGCAAAGCTGGATGTCTCCTTGGGTTCCAGGTGTGTGTCCTGCTGCCTGCTTGACATTTCACTTACATATATGATACATTTCAAATTCAACATGTCTAGAGGAAAACCTCAGCCACCCCACACCTTCCACCTCTGTCTGCATTCATGACCACTTACATCTGTGGGTTACTCACCCAGTCTTCCTCACCCCAGTAGACGCCACTACCAGCCTCTCAACTGCTCAAAGCCAAAAACCCTCTTTCCCTTGTTCTGTACCCAATTAACCAGCAGGTCCTGCAGGGTCTGTCTCCATAATACATTTCCTCTGCCACTGCTTGCCTCCTACGGCTGCCATCATTCTCATTCAATTCCCATCACGTCTCAGATATTTTACCACAGTGGCCTCCTAATTGGTTTTCCTGTCTCTAATCTTGTTTCTTCCCCACCCATTATTCACAGAGAACATAAACTGGATCATATCACTGTTCTGTTTAAAACCATGTGGTGGCTTCTCACTGCACTTACAGTACTGATTTAAACTGTTGCTCACCCAGCCTGTAAGCGTCCCTGTTCCCTGAGTGGTCAGGCTTTTGCCACCTCTCTAGTCGTTTTCCTCCACTCTTGCCCTTGCTCAATGCTCACTCTGCTCTAGCCATCTGGGCCACCTTTGCATGCCTTGACTCTTTTTCACTTATGAATATCTGAATCTGTGGATCTCTTTGCCTAGAGTATTCTGACCTTAGGTTTTTATGTAGCTACTTCGTTTTCACACCTTATTTGTTGGCTCAACTATTACTCCCTGAATATGGCTTATTCTGACCTCCAATCTCAAGAAGGCTAACACTCCCTCAGTGTTCCCCATCACTCCATGATTTTTATTTTCTTTTTAGTAATTTTCACTATCTGGGGTTATTTGTTTATTTATTTATTTATTTATTTATTTATTTTTTACATATTTACTTACTTACTGTTTTGCTCCCTCCACAACTAGAATGTACATTCTTTAAAGGCAAGGACTTTTTACAGCTCTAGTACTTTGAATGATGCTATGGCACATAACGGGAATATTATTTATTTTCCTAAAGAAACATTAGTTGATGGAATGAATGAAGAAAAGGCAACCATCTAGTCATCAGTCACCTAGGGAGAAACAGATAGGTCTCAGACACAGAACACGGCTCGGCTTCAGGCCATGTGGGAAGCTGAGCTTTGAAAGCCATTCTGATTGCTGATGAGCTCTCCCTGAGCAGGTTCCAATGGGTTTGAGAACTCGGAGAGAGCAGAATCTGCCACATGTTCACAGTGGCTCTGCTCAGGGGAATGGGGAAGCAGGAGGCCAGAGACCAAAATTCATGTTTCATTATCCCCAGTGCATCTCTGCTTTGTGTCAACTCCAGTGGACAGCCTGGTGGCAGATGTTTCTTCTATGTTCTTTCCTTCTTGAGGGGTACTTCTAGCTTTCAGCTCATGGGCAGAGTGGAGAAAAATCCTCCTGACAAAAATACTTACCAGGTTCTCTTGGCTCAGATGTTGGCTCCATCTTCTGCTCCCAGTCCTGATGAATCTTTCCTCCTGTGTCCCTCGGGCTTCCCTTACCCCAGTTTTATTAACCCAAACACATTAGAGGTACATGAGGTTGTGTAAAGGTACCACTTCTTCCAAGGGATGAAGCATTAAATAATTGTCATGCGGGGTCTCTGGTCCTGCTCCCTGCAAAAGAAGGCAGGACACGGTGAGGCCAAAACAGAACATCCACGGAGCCATAGATGGGGGAGTCATACCACTATATTCTTGCTGGTGGCTGGTTGAGACACAGGAAGCAGGAGGCACATGAGCTGCAATCTTCCATCTGCTTCTCTGCCAACCAACCAACCAACTCCCTGGTGTAGCCACAGCAGTTTTATTAGTGGCTAATGGCTAACTGGTTAGAGCTGATGGCCAACTAGTCACAGTTGATGGCCATCTATTACCTGAGCCAGCACCTTTCCACGTGAGGTTGAGAGCCTGGAAACTGCTCTCTGAGACTCTGTCCCCACAGTAATTCTTTTCCAGACCCTTTGAGTATGGAAATCAGACAGTCACACTAAGGGAGACAGATCAATATTCTGGATGCCCTTCCCAATAAATTTGAAAAAAAAATGGTGGCACAGATTATCAAATATTTGTGGATTGTTGGCAAATGAACTTAATACAGATCATAGAAGGAGGGCACAATTCCCCTCTAGGGACTCAGGTTGTGCCTTGTCCTGACTCACTGACCCATAGAGCTTGTCTTCTTCCAGGTGTGAGGGTCCTTGTCACAATTCACAGCTCAGTGGGAGGTGAAGCTGGGAGGTGAAGTTGTAGCTCATAGGAAGGCAGAGCTAAGAGCAGTTCCTGGGGGTTTAGGTCTCCTATCATTAGCTTTGCCCTGGCTCTGCTCTTGCTTGTCCTTCAGAATCTGCAAAAAAGCCCAGTTAATGAGCTGGAAGCCTGCCCTCACCAGTCCCAGCTGAAGTTACCTTCTGCCTACGGCAATTTCACCCGCTGTGCTCCGTTCACTGGGGCCCAGGTAGAAACAGCAGCAAGTCAGGAAAAGTTTAATTGGGCCCCAAATGTGATTAACCAAGACTGGCTCACATATGCTATGCTGGTGTTTAGCATGCCACAAATTCTAGCGTTACCCAGTGGGTCCTAAAAGCCATTCTGCTTTTAATGTTCCTTGCCTAGTTTACTCAAGTTGGAATTTAAATCAAAGGCTAACATCTATATTGGGGATAACTTTATAGTTTATCTTAATATAATGGCTAATAAATGTCATGTTTTAAAGTAGCTTTTTAAAAACAACGGTTTTAACAATGTTATATACTTTTAAGGGAATCTGGTAAGCAGTTGACTGAAGCTGGCACACTGTAATTTTAGGCATTATAAAAACAGAGCAACAAGAATGGGAGAGACAGGCTCAAAGGTACTGAACTAGAGCCAAACAGATATCAGGACGTTCACAGAGACAAAGACAGCATCTCACACCTCCTACTCAGCTGCAAATAGCACGCCTTGACAATAAGGTCTCCTAACCGGCCTCCTTCAAATGGGAAAGAAGGCAGGCTCAGGGGACCTTCCTGAATCAACATTTCTAATGCTAGCATCTGGGACATAGCTGTTTGCTGACTCCATCTTGGCCATATGATGTCAAAGGAGGCTTAAGGGGGGACCAGCACGTGAAGGGGATTTACAGCTTAGACTCACCCCAGCTGTGCCTCTGATGAGATCTGGAGTTTCAGGTGGATCAATGAGACCTATAGGGTTTCATTGTGAAATAAGTAAAATAAGGAATTTGGTAAGGTGGTCTCTATTATGATTTCTGGCTCTGTGATTTCATGGCTGTGTCCCAGATTCCCAATGTTTTGCATTGCTTTGAACCCATGGATTGATTTATTGAGTATCTACTATGTACTTAGCTCCATGCTAGATTCGACAATCAAATCTATTCCACAAATATTGACTGACAGGCACTGAACTAGGTGCTGTGGATAGGAAGAGATAAAACATGGTCCTTTTCTTTTAAAAGTACATTGTCCTATTACAGAAAGTTACAAAGAAGGAAGGGGGAGAGGGAAGGGGGAGGAGGAGGAGGAAAGAGATAAAGGACTTCTGCTTCCAGGTGGGATGCAGTAGCTGATGGCAAACCAGCATCCTGCCAGGAACAACTAGAAAAGCCAGGAGAAATGCAGAGATCCACTACTTGAAGGCAGCAGAGAGCTGTCTACATAAGGAAAATTAGTGGGGTAGAGACTGTAAGAAAGAAAAAGTTTGGGCTGGGAGCTCAGCTGGCTTTTGCCCCCGTTATTGCCTGGGCGGCTTGCACTCTGGGCATGAGCAGGGGTACAGAGCCCGTGTTGTACTGGGTTGTGAGGGCTGACAGCAGAGCACCGTGGACGGGGCGGCTCACACAACAGAATTTAATGGCTCACAGTTCTGGAAGCTAAAAGTCTGAGATCAGGGGTTGGTAGGTTTCTTTTGAGACCTCTCTCCTTGGCTTGCAGATGGCCGTCTTCTCCCTGTGTCCTCACATGGTCGTCCCTCTGTGTGTGTCTGTGTCCTAATCTCCTCTTCTTATAAGGACACCAGTCAGATTGGGGCAAGACCCACTCTAATAACTTCACTTTAATTTAATCACCTTTTTAGAGACCCTATCTCCAAATACAGTCACATTCTGAGGTACTGGAGGTGACGGCTTGAACACATGCGTTTTGTGAGGACAAAATTTAGTGCATAACACATGCAAATCCTGGAACTTTTTTTTTTTTTGGGGGGGGGGGCGTTGGGTAACAGGCAGAAATACCAGCTCAGTTTTGGAAAGGAATTTGCAGGATTCAAGCACTTGGCCAGTTTTCTTAGAAAATTTATCAAATATTGAGACTTTGCAGGGTGGGAGACTTACATTTTAAACAGAGAGCCTCTGAAGATCACTGCGGAGTTTCTGGCAGTCTTGTGTGAGAAAGCTTCGTTTCAGCATCAGCCAAGAGTTGGGGCCTGTGTTAGTCTGTTTGGGCTTCCATAACAAACTACCACAGAGTGAGTGGCTTGAACAACATTTATTTTCTCACAGTTCTGGAGGCTGGACGTCCAAGATCAAGGTGCCAGCAGGGCTGGTTTCCCTTGAGGCCTCTCTCCTTGGCTTGCAGAAGGTCACCTTGGTGTGTCCTTACATGGCCTTTTGTGGGGACAGAGCCCCAGAGAGCAGTTTTCAGGCTCTCGGCCTCACGTGGAGAGGTGCTGGCTCGGGTAGCAGATGGCCGTCGGCTGTGGCTGGTTAGCCAATTGACTCCTGATATAACTGCCGCGGCTGCGCTGGTTGGTGAGTCGAGAGTGAGTCGAGGAGAGTCGATCAGTTGGCAGAAAAGCAGACAGCAGGTCGTACGTCGTGTAAACCCAGCCGCCAGCAGGACGATAGTGGTATGACTCCCCTCTCTATGGCTCCGTGGGTGTTCCTTTTTGGCCTCACCATGTCCTGCGTTCTTATGTGGGGAGCGGGAGCAGAGAACCCCGCCTGCTGCCCTGCATGACACATGGAACAGCGAGCAGGGTGCGGTGTCGGCTGAAACTCTAAGGAATGTACTGGAGCAGTTTACACGTATAAAAGCTCAGTTTCATAAGCAGGGAATGATGCCGGCCAAAACCTACCAAAGCATGGTGGAGCGGTGTGAGAGCCCAGCTTCGGGAGGCCCGTGAGGAGTGACACCGGGAACGGGTGGCGCGGTCTGCCTGGGAGACTCAAGCCTCCGGCTGGCACACCATCTTCTTGGCCATGGAAGGCGTTGCCCTTATTTTGGTGATCTGCTGCGGCCTTAAGCTCCGAGGCTGGTGGACATCTTCCGCGGAGGCCTCCACCCACTCAGACACCTGGTGTGGTGAGCAGGATTATGTCCAGGTAGGAATGGAGTCTGACTCTGTGCAGGAGCACGTGTGGCCCCCGCACAGTGTGTGGTGTCCGGTGGCCACTGTTCTCAGGAGTTGGACCCCCAAGGAGGAGAGGGAGGACATAGACGGCTCTCTGGCCAGCGTGGAGAGGGCCCTGCAGGCTCTGGCTGAGCTGTTGCCGGAGGAGGAGAAGCCTACAGCTGGCTGCGTCTGTTCCGGTAACATCCGGCTGGATGTTCCTCACGGCCTTGTGTCTCAACACGGAAAATGCGCTTAATGAAATGGCCCAGGTGCAGGACCAGGTGTCCCGGTTGGAGGCGCTGGAAGCCTGGGTCCGCCTGTTAGAACAGGGGCCCCACAGTGGAGACTCTGAGGCAGAGGCGGAGGAAGCGAGTGGAGACAATGTAGCTCCCAACCCCCAAGCCCGGCCAATCTTGAAGCAAAGGGTAAAACGTGAGCAACCTTTGGGCCCCGGGGGCGTTGCTGCTGGCAACCCAGCTGTGACTGAGTTCACGACCTACACCCCTTACACTCCCACTGAGCTGCAGGAGCTGGGGAGGCGGTACAGACAGCGCCCTGGAGAGCCAGTTTCGGCTTGGCTACTACGTTTATGGGATGAGGGAGCAGACAACAATCTCTGCTCCCCAGGCGAGATGAAAAAGCTAGCCTTTGTGACAGTGCATCCGTCCCTGTGACAAAGGTTACAGAACTGCCATAGGTTGGCCCACGACCAGGGCAACCACTCTCTAATGGAGTGGCTCATTGCTGCGGTACGCACAGTATGGGGACAGGCTGGCGAGCTGCCAGACACTGTGAGTCAGTGGCAGTCATATACGGAACTCATGCAAATCCGTGAAATGGGTATGAGAAATGCTATTTTCAACCCTAATATGCAGGGGCCGGATGACGAGCTTTTTACAGCCAGCATGAGAGATCTGGTTTTGGATACTGCACCTGCGAGTGCTTTTGGATCCTTGGTTGCTATTCTTACACCCTATGTGGGGCGGCAGATCCATGAAGTTACAACTGCCATGGCCACCCTAGGGGATGTTGAAAGCTGGAGGAAGTTGAGACAGGAGGTCCGTGCAGTTGAGACCTGGAAACCCAAATCAAAAGTAAGGGGCGAGGTCATGGGCCTCAGAGAGTAACACACGCACAGATGTGGCGTGATCTCATGGCAGCAGGGGTCGATCGGGAGAAGATAAACTGACAACCCAATGCACTCCTGCTGGAACTTTGGAAACAGTTGCGTCTGGAACAACAATTCCGGAGAAGCCTAAAGGAGAAGTCTGGGAAAGGGCGACCCGTGTCCCTCCAGGACTTCATGCAGCTGCTTGAGGCCGACTCCTTTCAGCTCGATTAGGGGTGGGGCTAAGGTACCCGGTCAGGGGACGAGCAGGGACCGGAGGCCCCACGTGGAACTGTCCATACATTGCTCCCCTTCTAATGTGCAGAGGGTTTTGGCCCTAGTTGACACTGGCGCAGACTGCAGTCTCGTTTATGGGAACCCAGAACTGTTCCCCGGACCAGCAATCTGCACTGATGGCTACGGGGGAAAGACTGTGACTGTGAAAGCCATTTCCTTGCCACTGGGTATAGGAAGACTTCCCCCTCGTACCTACAAGGTTTATGTCTCCCTAGTTCCGGAGTATATTCTAGGGGTGGACGTGCTACATGGCCTCAGTTTACAGACGTCGGTAGGAGAGTTCCATCTCCAGATCTGGGTGGTGAAAGTGGTGACACGCGGACATGCTCACCACCCTCCTCAAGTGTTGCCACAGCCCTGGCGCGTGGTGACAGTGCGATAGTACCGCCTGCCAGGAGGGCAGGAGGAGACTGGTGGTACCCTAAGAAGTCCAGGACGTCTGGCTGTGCCCAGAAGGACTGGTGGTGCCCTGAGAAACTCTGGCTGTGCCCAGAGAGAGTGGCAGTGCCCTGAGCGCCCTGGTTGTGTCCAAGAAGTCTGGCTGTGCCCAGAGAGAGTGGCGGTGCCCTGAGAGGCCCTGGCTGAGTCCAGGAAGTCTGGCTGTGTCCAGAGAGAGTTGCAGTGCCCTGAGAGCCCTGGCTGTGTCCAGGAAGTCTGGCTGTGCCCAGAGAGAGTGGCAGTGCCCTGAGAGCCCTGGCTGTGTCCAGGAAGTCTGGCTGTGCCCAGAGAGAGTGGCAGTGCCCTGAGAGGCCCTGGCTGTGTCCAGGAAGTCTGGCTGTGCCCAGAGAGAGTGGCAGTGCCCTGAGAGGCCTGGCTGTGTCCAGGAAGTCTGGCTGAGCCCAGAGAGAGTGGCAGTGCCCTGAGAGGCCCTGGCTGTATCCAGGAAGTCTGGCTGTGCCCAGAGAGAGTGGCAGTGCCCTGAGAGGCCCTGGCTGTGTCCAGGAAGTCTGGCTGTGCCCAGAGAGAGTGGCAGTGCCCTGAGAGGCCTGGCTGAGTCCAGGAAGTCTGGCTGTGTCCAGAGAGAGTGGCAGTGCCCTGAGAGCCCTGGCTGTGTCCAGGAAGTCTGGCTGTGCCCAGAGAGAGTAGCAGAGCCCTGAGAGCCCTGGCTGTATCCAGGAAGTCTGGCTGTGCCCAGAGAGAGTGGCAGTGCCCTGAGAGGCCCTGGCTGTGTCCAGGAAGTCTGGCTGTGTCCAGAGAGAGTGGCAGTGCCCTGAGAGCCCTGGCTGTGCCCAGGAAGTCGGGCTGTGCCCAGAGAGAGTGGCAGTGCCCTGAGAGCCCTGGCTGAGTCCAGGAAGTCTGGCTGAGCCCAGAGAGAGTGGCAGTGCCCTGAGAAACTCTGGCTGTGCCCGGGGAGACTGTTGGTACCCTAAGAAGCCCAGGAAGTCTGGCTGTGCCCAGAAGTACTGGTGGTGCCCTGAGAAACCCTGGCTGTGCTCAGAGAGCCTGGCTGTGTTCAGGATATTGCATTCACCTTCAGGGTCCTCGCACAGGGCCCCTCGCGGAAGACGCTTGTCACGTAGATTGTGACGTGAGACCCTGTTGGGGTGGAGTGTGGGGACAGAGCCCCAGAGAGCAGTTTCCAGGCTCTCGGCCTCACATAGAAAGGTGCTGGCTCGGGTAGTAGATGGCCGTCGGCTGTGGCTGGTTGACTGTCAGCTGTCGCCTGTTAGCCATTGGCCCCTAATATAGCTGCCACGGCTGCGCTGGTTGGTCAGTCGAGGGGAGTCGGTCGGTTGGCAGAAAAGCAGACAGCAGGTCGCACGTCGTGTGAATCCAGCCTCCAGTGAATCTATAGTGGTGTGACTCCCCTACCTATGGCTCCCTGGGTGTTCCTTTTTGGCCTCACCATGTCCTGGGTTCTTATGTGGGGAGCGGGAGCTGTGACCCCGCAGGGCACCCCACATGACGCCTTTCCTCTGTGCATGACCATTGCTGGTGACTCCTTTTCTTCTTAGAAGGACATCAGTTCTATTGGGTCAAGGCCCCACTCTTACGACCTCAATTAACCTTAATTGTTTCCTTAAGGATCCTAACTCCAAATGCAGTCACATTGGGAGTTAGGGCTTCAACACATTAATTTTTTTTGTGGGGGGCACAATTCAGTCCATAACGGAGCTCACAGGACAAACCAGTCTCCTATTAGAAAGCTCAGGAAGCCATGAGGGGATCAGAAGTAGACAAAGCCTCACCAGGGCTGCAGTCATCCTGGAATGATGGAATAAAGACGCTTAGCCAGCACGGGTAAGGGTGTTAGAGAGGTGTATGAGGCAGGTGGAGACACTTTGGCCATGGATGCCTGTTTGCACTGGCCAGGCAGATGCTCCAAGGCACACGCTTCCTGAAAGTGGACCTAAGGCATTGTGCACAATTTTTCAGAGATTCTCCTACCACTCAGGTGCATCTTGGGCTCTCACCCTGTCATGCAGGCTCTCTGGTTTTGCTCCCTGCACAAGAACACAGGACATGGTGAGGCCAAAAAGGAACAACAACAGAGCCATAGATAGGGGAGTCACACCATTATATTCTCACTGGAGGCTGGGATGGAGACACAGGACGCAGGAGCCACAGGATCCACAATCTGCCGTCTGCTTCTCTGCCAACCAACCAACCAACCCAACTTTCTAGCGCAGCCACGACAGTTATATTAGTGGCTACTGGCTAACCGGTAACAGCTGATGGCCACCCAGCCACAGCAGATGGCCATCTGATTACAGCTGATGGCATCTAATAACCGAGCCAGCACATTTCCACGTGAGGCAGAGAGCCTGCAAACTGCTCTCTGGGGCTCTGTCCTCACACACCCCATGTATACTTTATTCAAATCATGCCCTGGCCACTCAGAAGACTGGGATGTCTCCTCATTTTTTCTACCTAGTAAATTCCAGCTAACCCATCCAGCTCCAGCTCAATTACCGTCACTTCTTTGCAGCATAATCTGGTCACCAGACCTAATTTATTTACTTCATCTTGTGTTTACCTTTCACAATTGCCATTTTAATGACATTGTGTTACCACAATTTTTGAAATTGTGAAACTTTTCAAACACACAAGAGGTAGTACAGAAAGTGATTTACTATGCATTCATGTACCCTTCACATATCTGAAAAATTACGGCATAATTATTGAAGCCTCTTTGAAATTTTCCTGGAACACATTTTACCCTCTCTTCTGCCCTGGGAGAAATCCCTATCCTCAATTTAGTGCTCATATTTCAGCTGGTATTTTGCACGTATGTATGTGTATGTATGTGTACATACACATGTATGTTTGTGTATGTACACATACATACATATAATAAATTTTCATATTTAAAATATTGTATGAAATGCAATATATTTGCTTTTATTACTCAACATTATAATTTTTTCCAATTATTTAAATTGTGGTAAAATACGCTTAACATATAATTTATCATCTTAACCATTGAAAGTGTACAGTTCAATGGTATTAAATACTTTCATGGTGTTGTGCTCCCATCACCACCATCCACCTCCAGAACTCTTTTCATCTTCTAAAATGGAAACACTGTACTCATTAAATAATAATTCCTCATTCCCTCACTTCCCCCAGCTCCTGGAAACCACTAGTTTACTTTGTTTCTAGGAATTTGACTACACTACTTTATAGAAGTGGAGTCATACGGTAGTTGTCTTCTTGTGACTCGTTTATTTCACTTAGCATAAATTCTTGAAATTCAACAATGTTGTAACATGTATCAGAATTTCCTTCCCTTTGAAGCCTGAATAATATCTGTTTTATATATATTCATTCCAAATACATACATTCCATATATATATATATATATATATATGTATGTGTATATATATATATATATGTATGTGTGTGTATATATATATATATATATATATATATATATATATATATATATATATATATATTCCTTTAATCCATCAGTGGACACTTGGATTGTTTCCATACTTTGGCTGTTGTGAGTAATGCTGTTATGAACATGGCTGTGTACCTCTTGACACATTCTCCTCGACCATTGTACCCTCTTCCTGGTTATATGATTGGGCACCAAACAAGCTGACCCTGGGTTTGCCCATCTCTGCCCATTGCCTTCACGATTATGTGAACCACCTTCTGGCTCACCTTAGACTCTGGGTCCAGCTGGTCTGGGCATGGCTCTCTAGACAGCTCCCCCACTCCAACTCTATAAGCCTTGTAAGTGGGGCTAGCTTCTCATTTAGGGCCTCACAGGGGTCACACGGGAAATTTTTCTAGTAGCATCCCACCACACACAGTGTTCCCGAGTCTTGTATAGCATGCAGCCTACTTTGAATAGTACCATAAAATTGTTCTTCCTGACCTCTGAGGGTGCCTGCCATTTCTATTCTCTCTGGAGTGAAATATTAAGTAGCACATGCAGTGTGTGGCCGGGGTACCAGCCACTAGATATGGCAAGTAAGAGATACTTTACAAAGCCAAGCTAGTGCTAGGAAATACCCCATATAACGACAACAGAAAAGAGGTGGGCACTTTTTCCTGGTCACACAAGTCTGACAGTGAACAAATATATTTGGGGGTTTCACTTTTTAAAATCAGTATGTATACACCTTCTTTTCAAAGGTGCTCCCATAATCTCTAATAATAAAGAATGTGTACGAGACAATCTCTAGAAGACTAAGATAAACTGCAACCCGAAATTTGTCATTATGCTTTGGGTTTCTATTTTTAAGGTCTGAAAGTAACTGCTTAAGGAGGCAGGTGGGGGCTGTGGGGGATGGATTGGAGCCAAGCAGAAGGACTTTGGGTCTCCTCCAGAGCCAGTATCTATTTTCAGAAGGGAACAAAGTACTCACCAAAAGCACATGTCATCTGCTGTTTCTATACAATATCCTGAGTGAATCAGATATGTTCCAGCATCTCTGCTAAATGTCATCTCAGAAGAAGTGAATTTCTGACTGGCTTACAGATGCATCCTTTCTGTGTCTGTTTTAGACAAACGTACTGAGAACTTTTAACTGAGCTTGGGTAAGCAGAAGAACAGAGAAATAGGAGAGGCATGATGTAAACACGATGGAGATGGGTTCAGACTTTGGAAAGGGGTAAAGTTGAATGCTTTGTTCACTGGGTAGTGACTGCATGGTGGAAGGGACAGAGTCAAGGACCTTCGTAACTTGCCCAATGTGCTATGAGAAGCCAGTCATCGATACTGGAAATCCAGCTGAAACACCCACTTTTGGAGAGAACAAAGTGGCCATAATGTGCGTAGTTCATCTTACCAAAGGACATGACATTTTTGCAAGGCAAAGAGATGTGAATGAGGAACTAACTACAAAAACATGAATGTAAATGTCTTTAGCATTGCCCCACAGTACCATCAGAGCAATGTTTTATCCCGACAGAATATTCCAGGTTGCCCTTTAACAGTAGCATTCCTCCTCCCCAAGCCCAGGAATAATGATTTATTTTTCCTTAACACACTGACCTGACCTCACTCATGTTTCCCTTCATTTCTTACATTATTCTACCAACAACTCTGGGCTGCCGACCTCACTGGCCATTTGTGGTTAAACCAGTTCATTTTCAAATTTGGTTTCCATCAGGGCAGGCTTTCATCTTTAATCCTTGGCCTGTAGCTTTTAACAACTCTTAGGACTGTACTACTGCCTGGCCCCAGGAACCCTCCCCAACTACACACACACACTTGTTGTGTGCCATCACATGGGAAGTCCCCACCCCAGTCCATCGCACCCCACCCTACCCAGTCTGTCCTGTCCCACCTTAGGCAGATATGAACATTGAGCCCAGCAGAAAGAAGAGGTGGAAGGAATCCAGATCCTTTATTACATGATTAAGCCACTAGTCATACTTTTGGGGTTATTTTTGAATGTGATAATACATTTCCTTATTGCTTATGGCTGTTTGAATCAGGCTTACCTGTTACCTGCTGCCAGAGACATCTTAACTGATTCACAGGATAGAGGAGAGGATAATGCAAATTCCAGGAGTTGGTTTACCAGCACTTACAGCCCTGCCTACTCATCCTATATTAGGCTGTCCTCCATGGACCTGTTTGGGGGGATACTGAAGAGGGAAGGGAAGGAGAAAGGGAGAGGAAGTTGAGGAAGATCAGTCTCATGGTTTCTCCTTTTAGAGAGTTGTCAGCAGGTCATTGTCCAATAATCCAGGATGTGCTACATAGAAGTCATATTCCCCAATAGGATGAGGAGAAGAAGGGAATAAGGGAACAAGGGAAGTATAGAAATGCATTTGCCACAATCAGATCACCCTTTAATTATTTTTGACACCTGAATTTCTGACCTGATATCCTACTTTTCCAGGTAAGGGCTATGCCTCTTCTCTTTCTCATATTTCATGTACCTCATTCTCTAGCTTAATAACCATTACTCATTCCTGTTGACTGAAAAACAAAGTCAAAGGCTTTGTCATGGAATATATATATATCCTCTATAAGCACATATATATACTTCTACTGTAGTCCTTTTCAAACCACCTGATTATCCCTTGAGAGCTGGAAGACAGTGATTTTTTTCCTTATCTTTGGCTTTCAATCCAGTTTGGATGTTTGGGACTTTCAACCCACTTTGGATGTCGTACCTCATTATAGATGTTTGAGGTTGAAGAAAGGTTTCCTGATTGATTTTCACGGGTCTTCTTCTGATCCAGTCCAACCTCCTGTGCTCCCCTCTGTGTCCTTGGCCCCAGACCCCAGGGACATGGTCTGCAGACTCACCCTTAGCAGTTGCCTTGGGCCTCCTTTCCTTCCGTGTCTGGTGGGAAACTGGCTCCTCAGCTCCTCATATCCTTGTCTCTGAAGACAAAGATCAAGACCCTTCCCCTGTTAATGTTAGTGCTGTAAGACTGATCATCATGGGAAAACACACAAGAACAACAAAAATAACTTGACATGGGGACATGACAGTCCTGACAATATTCTTACAATCGGATTCCTGAGTCTGTAGTTCCTGACTCCTGAGCTCACAGGAGATTTTACCTGGGATCCTGCTGAACTTGATCTTCTGCCTTCTGGGAAATGCCTCCAATAGGGTCACTTTTGCTGACTAAAAAAGGCAATCAGGGCAGAAAAACTGTGTTTTCATTGCTTTCTAAAGCAGATAATTTGCATCACGTTTTGCTGCCATATTGGGCAGCCCATAGTTCACTAGACCTGCTCTTTGCAGGATATTTTAGCCTGCATTTATAACAGTGTTCCACTGAATAGTACTTTTTGAGGACATTCATTGTGTGTGTGGAGTGTGTGTACATTTGTGTGTCACACCAACAAAACAAAAAAAAACCCCTGTATATTAGTTTCCAGTGGCTGCTATTGTTAAAGAAAAAATTAGTCTGACACTCGTTAAAACAGTGAAGCAGACATTGTTCAAGACTACTGCAACAGGAGAGAGAGATTGGGCTCAACATCCAATACAACAAGGACAGTGGGGATTTATTGCCAAGGACCAGAGTGAGGGGGTCAGAGGATAGAAAATTACTAAGAGAGCACCAGGGTAGGAGGATTCTTGCTAAAATGACCTAATAGGATTCTTGCTGAATGCAGGCCAAGGACTTAGATATCAAAGATGGGGGATGAGGAACTTGATCAGTTATCAAGGGTGATGAGATAAAGGTGGGGGATACTTGCTAAACTGCTCTAACAGGATGCAGTATTCTTGCTAAGACTGGGTGATGCAGGCCCAGCAAGGACAGTATAGACATGGAAGGCCAAGGTCAAGGCCTGGTCAACAGGAAGACTCAGAGGAGCCTAACTAAAGTATGGTCAAGGAAAGAATCTTTGTCAGTCTCTCCTTTTATTCAAAAAAAAAAAAAAAAAAAAAAAGAAAGAAAGAAAAGAAAAGAAAAGAAAGAAAGAGAAAAAAAGAGAAAAAGAAGTATTTTTCCAAACTATATAAATTTCTTTTCTGGACACCTTTTGTTTGTTAAGGACAAGCTGAACCGTATACTTGGACTTGGTAATAAAGAATATTTGCTATTTGTTCAATGGTGAGAATGATAAGGCACTGCATGAAGGTTGTTGTTGTTTTTTCTTTTTTCCCCCCAGTAAGATTATCAAGTCATGCTTATTTCCTAGACCAGAGCATGAAGATGCAGGAGCTCAGTGAACTTTCTAAATGGCCCCCATGGCAGCAGGCATGAAGGTTGCCCATACGTGACTGATTGCAATGTTGGGTCCTTTGACGTACTGTCAAGTTGTCAGCTTTGCTCCAGGTCTTCAGTTCAGGGCTTCTTTAGGTCTTGGGGAAAAGGTCAGCTACAAGACAACCTACAGTTTCAACAAGGATATGGGCCATCAAATTTTAGTTGCCAGTGATGCCAAGTCAGGAGAGTGGGAGAAAAGTTGGAAATGTTAATTTGGAGAGTTGTAACCAGATAATGAAGGAAAATAGAAGAACTAAGGATTTGGTAAGGACTGACAAAATGTGCAAGATGATAGGATCCAGTTCAATTCAAAGGTAGATAACAGAACCTCAAAGATAATGAAGAGGACAAGAATCTGATAACCCACAGGGTAGGCTATAGTTTTCCACTGAAACATAAAATTTCTCTCTACAGTCACCCTCCTCCCCTTTTTGATCAAATTAACCAAGGTAAAGTTATTTTTGTTGACAAAAATGTCTGGTCTCATTAGCTTTGGCTGTATTATTTAGCTAAGTGCTACAAGAATGGTAATTGACCACATAGACCTTTAAAATTTTTATTTGCTGGAAATTTTCATAAGAAATCTCAGATTAGACTTTTAAAAGCCTCTCAAGGTTAGGAAGCCAAGCCAATAACTCATCACCAGACTTCATTCACAGTACCTATAGGTTTGGGTTAATTTCTCACGGTCCCCAAAATAACCTGAAGTTTCTGAGCTGGTCTTCCTTATTCACATGTAAGGCTGGAAAACCTGTCAGCCAGATAGCAGGCCAATTTTCCCAAAAAAGCTTTGTACACATTGGCTCAATAAAGTCAATCTTATTAAAGTTTTCTTGTCCTATCTGATTCTATACACATCATTCTCAAATATAACATTCTAGTCAAAGCCTTGGTTGCATAACCAATGTTTCCAGTCATGTTCTGTTACAAGGAAGACAGGTTCTTGTTAAACTCATGTAAATAATTGTATTGCCATGAAAAAAATAATATTTAATAAGAGTTTCTGAATTCTGGGGGCATTAGGCAAGGAGAAAAAGATAAATGGTTCATTTTTGTTAACAAAACTATAATCAGCTAAATTGTTGTGAGTTTTAGATAGCTTCAGCAAAAAGGGAAATGGGTTCCTTATATATTGTATCCAAAATAAAACACTTAAGACCCTCAGTCTTACAAACAAAAGCCATCAAAGAATCATAATCATTCTTCATCAGTTCATTCAGTCCCAGATAATTAATTCTTTTTCTGCTTGATCTTGGGTTAGCCATATTATGAACCCATCAGTTTCTACCCTAGAGTTCTGAAAATTCTTACTCATTTCAGTGGTATGATCTCAAAGTTATTCAAGCAATGCCATCAGAAGTCTGGAACCCAGAGTAGCTCAGAGTCCTTTCCATGGGTTTCTGAGATAGTTGCTTTTATTGAAGATGAAGCACTCTGGCCTGTTGCTGATTGCAGATGCTATTTTGAGAAGGATCAGAGTAAAGTAATAAATATCCGTGGATGACAAAAGTCTTAAAATGTCCATGATTAAAGAGCTGATGAAGGTTCAATATAAAAATGACACAATTGACAAGGAAATGTGGTTACTTCTGTGACATGCAAAGTTTAAAAATGACAACTTATATGACTTATTATATTATTTTTGTTTAATATCAGGCAAAGTAGCATCAGGACCTAACATGGAGAGTGAGGGCATTGACAAATTTCTAGGAACTTTTTACAATTTCTAATATACTTATGCTAATAATATTTAGCCATATAAATGCAATTCAGAGAAGGATAGCTTTTCTTATTTTACAATGTTTTTCATGCAATTGAACATATTAAACAAACCTAATTATTTTTTTAAAATTTCTCATTTTACAAGGTGAAAAAACAAAGTCTTTGATATTTTCCAGGAGCCCTCTGGGAAATATCCAACTCAGTTCTAGAGCAAGAAGTTTTCCTTTAAGATTTAATTTTGGGAAAGCAAAGTTGTCAGAAATGTCAAAAAATTTGAACACTTGACCAAATAGGATCAAAGGTCACTATGAAACAACACTTAGCTACCTATTTAACCCAAGTAACAATAATAGATTTCAAAAGTTACCATAGGAGGTAACATGGTTGTAAAACAAAACAAAAAAAACCTTAGCTCTTTTAAAAGTGAAGACTGGGTTCTCTAACATAGTCAAATACATGCTAGTCAACATAAAGCACAGGAAATTATTCTGGTAAGACACAAAATCTTTTTTTTCTAGGCAGATTACTCAAAAGGTAAAGAAAACCCTCTTATTAAGAGCAGACCAATAGTCCAAGTAAACTTGTGGTTTTAGTGGAGAGAAAACCAAATTCTAGGCTTGCATCAGTATTGATAGTAAAACTCATTAAAATAAAACAATAACAACAACAAGAACAACAAAATCTTACAAATAAATCCATCCACCCTTAATTAGCTTTGGCCTCATAAAGTAGGATTTCTTTTTCAAGATTTTCCAGAAACCTTCTACCTTGGTTCCAAATGACCAAAAAGATGTTGGAAGCAGTTTTAAAGTAGATGTTATAAAACAAAACTATTGTTGAAAAGTCCATTCTTAATACTTTTATTTTACATGTCAGCTTAATACTCTGGCAACTTTGATGACACAGTTATTTTATTACACCACTAATACTGAACTATTTTTATTTACTAAAGATTTACCCAAATTAGGTATACTTGAAACGCATTTGGATTAGTTTCTCTGTATCTGAGCGTTTCAGGAATACTTCATTTATATAAGCAGTTCCTTATCTCTAATTCATTATGACGGTTGTCCTTAGAAAAAGGGGACATTTAGACACAGAGGGAACATGCACAGAGGGAAGATGGCGGTAAAACACAGGGAGGAGAAGGCCATGTGACTGCAGTGATGCAGCCACAAGCCAAGGAATGCCCAGGAGTGTGGCAAACACCAGAAGCTCTATGGAGGAGGCAGGCACGGATTCTGCCCTGGAGCCATCAACCCCTCGGTTTTGAACGTCTAACCTCCAGAACGGTGAGAAAACACAGTTCTGTTTCTTTAAGCCACCTGGTTTACGATACTTAGTTATAGCAGCCCTAGGAAACTAATATGAATGCCAAGCCAGAGAAGAGAGAAGTGTGGGATGCTGGTGGAGCAGGCTGAGCAGGAGTGATTGAGGCAACGGTGGGAAAAACAGGGCTCAGTCTCAGAGGGCTGAGAGAAGGAAGTGTAGTCAAAAACAACGGAGAGCAATTTCTGTAAAGGGTCTAAATAGTTGTGGAGGGAGATTTGGAATTTGGCAATTACGAGGTGACTGTGGACCTATGGGAGAGCAGTTCTGGGGGAACGTGTGAAACAAGGATTGCCCGACAAGGGTTCTGGACCAGCCCTCCTCCCCGCAGGCTACACGAGCCATTTGCCATCTGACGTCCGCAAGTAAAACATCGTTGGCGCAGTTCTCCTGTGAGGACCAAACTGATTTATGTCCTGTTTCTGAGCCTTCTCCTTTAATTAAGAATATGGGAAAAACGTTTCTTACAAAGGAAAAAAAAAGTGTTTAAAGCACCTTGGGGAATAGAACTATTTATTAAGAAGAAGAAGAAGAATGCAAAATAGAAAATAAATACAATGAAATTACTCTTAACAAAACAAAGCTCTCAAATAAATGCATTTTTAAAATGCTCTACTAGTGAGATACCCTTTTTATTCAATTTATTTGGCAAAGATTTTAAAATATACACAGTAACATCCCACAACGGTGAGGCTGGCTGGACGGGGAGTTCAACACAGTGATGGGGGTACCAGTGGTGCAACTAGGATCTTTCTGAATGACAACTGAGAGGGTGCTGAAGACCCTTAAAAATATGCATGTTATACATGGTGATCCACAATTCCACTTCCAGATTTTTGTTTTAAGGAAATAATTAAAGGTATATTCAAAACCTTTATTGTAGGAATACACACTTCAATATCATTTATATTACCAAAAAACCCCAAATGAATATTCAATAATACAGAACTGATCGAATAAGTTATATTTATATGAGATAAGATAAAGTCATTAAATACTGATTTATAAAACAGTCATAGACACTAAAGATATTCAGAATATATTAATTAGGAAATAAAGTTATCAAAACGATATTTATGGAAAGAACCAATAAAAACATTTAAAATATCTGAAAGAAAACTATACAAAATAATTACGAGTAGTTAATTTGGGGTAGTAGGGTAATTGGTTATTTTGTGTTCATTTTTCTTCTTTTTCTTTTTTTCCTAAAATTAACATGCATTGATTATATATTTGAGATGAATAAGTATTTTTTTTTAATTTATTGGGGTGACAATTGTTGTAAATAAGAATTGCATCGATTTAAGACTGGGTCTGAGAGAGAAATGTTTGAATCACTGAAATTTTATCAAAGAAGAAGCAGTGAGGGGCCCTCTTTCCCACCCATTTTATTGATGAAGAAGCTTAGGCCCATTGAGGGAAGGTATTTGCTAACATGTGGATTCTTTTCATTCACTTTTCCCAGAAATGGGGCAACTCACATGGCAGGATCTGAACAAGGCCAATTAAATGATTGCATGATGTAGAGGGGTAGAACTATTAATGAAGTTCCTCATTCCTGAACTGTCTACTTCTCAACTGTCTAACATCCTCAACCATTCTTTCTTGATTTATGTCTTACGTGATTTTGAAATGAGATTTCTCCATTTCCAAGCTAATTGTATCATTTTGGCCCAAACTCATTTCTTAAGGCTTTTCCTTCCTGGACACATTGAACCTCAGAGACTACAGATGCCGAATGCTTCCTTCTCTAACCAAAGTTGCCACCACCATGATCCCAGTGCAGGGACTGACCCAATCCCTTCTATCCAGCTAGCTGTCCCACACCAAAGCAACAGAGTCACAAGCTGGGCCCTAAAACACTGGGTGAAGGAGAACATTTGAAAATACTTACCAAAAGCAGTTAATTACTTTACTGATAACAAGATCAATAACAACTGGAGAATAATGGGTGTAAATTTCAACGATGAATTAATCATTGAAAGCATTGGGTGGACTACATAAAAATTACCAGGGTCATTGAGTGAATTGTTCAACCGGGCTCTTTTACCACCTGTTAACAAGGAAAGTTCAAAACTGGAAAACAAACAAATGATAACATAATTACAAAGATCTTCAGGTTGGTTAATATGCACTTAGATTTGCCACATAATACATAGGTGCTTCATTCACTTCCAATTGTCCACTTTATCTCCTGCCAGTGATTGGTTGGGTGTAATTCTACTAATATGATTTTCCCTTTAAGTCACTATAATCAAATGCAAGATAAACTTTGAATTATGTGCGGTTCTTTCAGCTGCTATTAAAAAAATCCTCCCTACTCCTTTCATGCCCAGAGGTAGGAATTTGTAAGCTTTGCTGTGGCTAGAGAGACAAATATATTGGATCAAATTAAATAGAGATTTTTGGTCCATAAAATACAACAAAACATTGTATTTTTTGAAGGTTGAAAGATGTGTTATAAGTAATAGCATTGACCAAATGATGGGCTGCCTCTCTCTGAGCTGAAGTTTGAGCTAAAACTCCATTTAAAACGCAAAAAACAGAAATGATATATTTTAGGATAACAAGAGACAGACACCAGTCAAAATGTTTATTATGTTCCCTTAATTTTCTATAAATTGTAATGCCAACTAATATGTAGATAGTAGCTACATGCCAATATAACACATAAGCATGAAGATGAAAGTCATAATCTGAATGGTCCAGGGCACTAGAATTGGTCTTTTTTTAAAAATTTATTGGGGTCCTAACATATGATCTATTTTAGAAAATGTTCCATGAGCACTTGAGAAGAACGTGTATTCTGCAGCATTGGGGTGAAATGCTCTGAAAATATCAATTAAGTCCAACTGCTCCAAAGTATCATTTAAGGCTGTTGTTTCCATATTGATTTTCTGTCTGGAGGACCTGTCCCTTGTTGTCAGAGGTGTGTTGAAGTCCCCTACTATGATAGTGTTGCTGTTGATCTCTGTCTTTATGTCCGTCAGTACCTGTTTTATATATTTAGGTGCTCCTATGTTAGGTGCATAGATGTTTACTAGGGTTATGTCCTCTTGTCGGATTGATCCCTTTATTATTATATAGTGCCCATCTTTGTCTTTTAATATTTTTTTCATTTTGAAACTTCATGGACATTACCCAGAGTAAGATTTTCACTGATATATCCCCTCGCGCGAGCGAAGTAAGAGAAAAAATAAACATGTGGGATTACATCAAACTAAAAAGTTTTTTCACAGCAAAGGAAACCATCAATAAAACAAAAAGGGATCCTACTCTATGGGAAAAGATATTTGCCAATGATATATCTGATAAGGGATTAATATCACAAATCTATAAAAAACTTACTCAACTCAACTCCAAAAAAACAAACAACCCAATTAAAAAATGGGCAGAGGACTTGGGGAGACATTTCTCTAAAAAGGACATACAGAAGGCAAGAAGACATATGAAGAAATGCTCAACCTCACTAACCATCAGAGAAATGCAAATAAAAACCACAATGAGATACCACCTCACTCCAGTCAAAATGGCTATTATCAATAAATCAACAAACAACAAATGCTGGCGCGGATGTGGAGAAAAGGGAACGCTAGTGCACTGTTGGTGGGACTGCAGATTAGTGCAGCCACTATGGAAAACAGTATGGAGGTATCTCAGGAATCTGAAAATGGAACTACCCTATGATCCAGTAATTCCACTCCTAGGCATCTACCCGGAGAAATCCAAAACTCCAATTCAAAAATCTGTATGCACTCCTATGTTTATTGCAGCACTTTACACAATAGCCAAGATATGGAAACAACCAAAATGCCCATCGGTAGATGACTGGATTAAGAAGCTGTGGTACATTTATACAATGGAGTATTACGCAGCCATAAAGAAGAAAGAAATCTTATCATTTGCAGCAACATGGATGGATCTAGAGAACATTATGTTAAGTGAAATAAGTCAGAAAGAGAAAGACAAGTACCATATGATCTCACTTATATATGGAATCTAAAGAAAAGACTATGTGAATGAACTAATCAGAGTCAGTTTTGGGGACGCAGAGAAAAAACCGAGAGTGGTTAGATGGGTGTGTGGGAGGGGGTTGGGGATAAGGGGAAAGGTGAAGGGATTTGGAAGCAGCTGGTAACCACAAGATGGCCTCAGGGTTTTTCTTTTGAAAATTAATTTGGGGAAGGTATTCTATAATGTTGTAAAGATTTTGTTGGGTATCCGATGGACATGCGTCCTATTTGGGAGACCACCTCAGGGATACTGTGGATACCTGATCATGGCATTGTACATCAGAAGCTAAACATTAATGAATGCCAACTATAATTTTATATATATAATGTGATGGTTCAGTGTGAGGTCGGAGGGATAGTGGATGGGGGGAGGGGGGTTCACAGTATGAGGGATATAAATGATGAACGTCTAAGTATTACCTTGTTTTGTACACCTGAAACTAATAAATAAATTAATTAATTAAAAAAAAATTTATTGGGGTGACAATTGTTAGTAAAATTACATAGATTTCAGGTGTACAATTCTGCATTACATCATCTATAAATCCCATTGTGTGTTCACCACCCAGAGTCAGTTCTCCTTCCATCACCATATATTTGATACCCCTTACCCTCATCTCCCACCCTCTGCCCCCCTTACCCACTGGCAACCACTAAACTATTGTCTGTGTCTATGAGTTTTTGTTTCTCATTTGTTTGTGTGTTTTTTTTTTTTTTTGGTTTATATACCACATATCAGTGAAATCATAGGGTTGTCTGCTTTTTCTGTCTGACTTATTTCGTTTAGCATTATACTCTCAAGATCCATCCATGTTGTCACAAATGTTCCTATATCATCTTTCCTTAACGCCGAATAGTATTCCATTGTGTATATATACCACAACTTTTTTATCCATTCATCTATCAAAGGACATTTTGGTTGTTTCCATGTCTTGGCCACCGTAAACAAAGCTGCAATGAACATTGGAGCACAAGTGTCTTTATGCATAAATTTTTCAGTTTTTTTGAGTAGATACCCAGAAGAGGGATTGCTGGGTCATATGGTAATTCGATTTGTAATTTTTTGAGGAACCTCCACACTGCCTTCCTTCCATAACGGCTGCACCAGTCTGCATTCCCACCAACAGTGTATGAGGGTTCCTTTTTCTCCACAGCCTCTCCAATACTTGTTACTATTTGTCTTGTTGATGGTAGCTATTCTGACTGGGGTGAGGTGATATCTCAATGTGGTTTTTATTTGCTTTTCTCTGATGATTAGTGATGTTGAGCATTTTTTCATATGTCTATTTGCCATTTGTGTGTCCTCTTTGGAAATTGTCTCTTCAGGTCCTCTGTCCATTTTCAATTGGTTTTTTTTTTTTTTAATTGAGTTTCATGAGTTCCTTGTATATTTTGGATATTAGCCCCTTATCGGAGGCACTGTTTGCAAAACCCTTCTCACATTCAGTTGGTTGCCTCTTTAGTTTGTCGATGGTTTCTTTTGCTGTGCGGAAGCTTTTAAGTTTCATATAGTCCCATTTGTTTATTTTAGCTTTTACTTCCCTTGCCTTTGGAGTCAAATTCATAAAATGCTCTTTGAACCCAAGGTCCATAAGTTTGGTAACTATGTTTTCTTCTATGCAGTTTATTGTGTCAGGTTTTATGCTTAAGTCTTTGATTTTGAATTAATTTTGGTACATGGTGACAGATAGCAGTCCAGTTTCATTCTTTTGCACGTGGCTTTCCAATTCTCCCAGCACCATTTATTGAAGAGGCTGTCTTTCCTCCATTGTATGTTTTGAGCTTCTTTGTCAAAAACTATCTGTCTACATTTATGTGGTTTTATTTCTGGATTCTCAATTCTATTCCATTGGTCTATGTGTCTGTTTTTCTGCCAATACCATGCTGTTTTGATTATTGTAGCCCTGTAGTACAAGCAAAAATCAGGGAGTGTGATACCTCTAGTATTGTTCTTTTTTCTTAAGATTGCTTTGGCTATTCGGGGTCTTTTGTGGTTCCAAACAAATCTGATGATTTTTTTGTTCTATTTCTTTAAAAAATGCCATTGGGATTTTGATGGGGATTGCATTAAATCTGTATATTGCTTTGGGTAATACGGCCATTTTAACTATGTTGATTCTTCCAATCCATGAGCACGGAATGTCTTTCCATTTCTTTGTGTCTTCTTCAATTTCTTTTAAAAATGTCTTATAGTTTTCAGCATGTAGGTCTTTCACATCCTTGGTTAAGTTTATTCCTAGGTATTTTATTCTTTTTGCTGCAATTGCAAAAGGAATTGTTCTTTGTATTTCTTTTTCTGAGATTTCATTGTTAGTATATAGGAATGCAATGGACTTTTGTACGTTGATTTTGTAGCTAGCAACTTTACTGTATTTGTTGATTGTTTCTAATAGCTTTTTGGTGGAGACTTTAGCGTTTTCTATATATAGCATCATGTCATCTGCAAAGAGTGACAATTTAACTTTTTCATTCCCAATTTTGATGCCTTTTATTTCTTTCTCTTGCCTGATTGCTCTAGCAGGGACTTCTAACACTGTGTTGAAAAGTAGGGGTGATAGGGGACAGCCCTGTCATGTTCCTGAACGTAGAGCAAAGGGCTTCAGTTTTTTACCATTAATTATGAGATTAGCTGAGGGCTTGTCAAAAATGGCCTTTTATGTTAAGGTATTTTCCTTCTATACCTATTTTATTAAGTGTTTTAATTATAAATGGATGTTGTATCTTGTCAAATGCTTTTCTGCATCAATTAATATAATCATATGATTTTTGTCCTTTATTTTGTTTATGTGATGTATCACATTGATGGATTTGCGGATGTTGAACCATCCTTGTGCCCCGGGGATGAACCCCACTTGGTCGTTATGAATAATCTTTTTAATGCATTGTTGTATTCGATTTGCCAGAATTTTGTTTAGGATTTTCGCATCTGTATTTATCAGAGATATTGGTCTGTAGTTTTCTTTTCTTGTGTTGTCCTTCCCAGGTTTTGGTATCAGGGTAATGTTGGCCTCATAAAATGAGTTAGGGAGTACTGTCTCTTCTTCAATTTTTTGGAAGAGTTTGAGCATGATTGGTATTAGATCCTCTTTGTAGGTTTGGTAGAATTCACTAGTGAAGCCATCTGGTCCCGAACTTTTGCTTTTGGGAAGGTTTTGGATGTCTGATTCAATTTCGTTACTGGTGATCGGTCTCTTTAGATTTTCCAGTTCTTCATGGTTCAGCCTTGGAAGGCTATATGTTTCTAAGAACTTGTCCATTTCTTCTAGGTTATTGAATTTGGTGGCATGTAGTCTTCATAGTATTCTTGGATGATCCTTTGTATTTCTGTGGTGGTCTCCGAAATGGGACACGTGTCCGTCGGATACCCTACAAAATCTTTACAACATTATTGATTACGTTCCCCAAATTAATTTTCAAAACCCTGTGGCCATCTTGTGGTTACCGATTGTTTTCTAATCCCCTCACCTTTCTCCTTATCCCCACCCCCCCGCCCATCTAACAATCCTCAGTTTTTCCTCTTTGTCTCCAAACTTATTCTCTTCTTTAGATTCCCCATATAAGTGAGATCATATGGTACTTGTCTTTCTCTCTCTTACTTATTTCACTTAACGTAATGTTCTCTAGGTCCATCTATGTTGTTTCAAATGGTAAAATTTCTTTCTTTATAGCTGCGTAATACTCCATTGTATAAATGTACCACAGTTTCTTAATCCAGTCATCTACTGATGTGCATTTTGGTTGTTTCCATGTCTTGGCTTGTGTATAGTGCTGCAATAAACATAGGAGTGCATAAAGATTTTTGAATTGGAGTTTTGGATATCTCCGGATAGATACCTAGGAATAGAATTACTGAATCATAACGTAGTTCCATTTTCAGATTTTGAGATACCTCCATACTGTTTTCCATAGTGGCTGCACCAATTTGCAATCCCACCAACAGTGCACAAGTGTTCCCTTTTCTCCACATCCCCGCCAGCACCTGTTGTTTGTTGATTTATTGATGATAGCCATTTTGACTGGGGTGAGGTGGTATCTCATTGTGGTTTTTCTTTGCATTTCTCTGATGGTTAGTGAGGTTGAGCATTTCTTCATATGTCTGTTTGCCATCTGTATGTCCTTTTTTAGAAAAATGTCTCTTCAAGTCCTTTGCCCATTTTTTAATTGGGTTGTTTGTTTTTTTGGAGTTGAGTTGAGTGAGTTTTTTTATAGATTTGTGATATTAATCCCTTATCAGATATATCATTGGCAAATATCTTTTCCCATTCAGTAGGATCCCTTTTTGTTTTATTGATGGTTTCCTTTACTGTGAAAAAACTTTTTAGTTTGATGTAATCCCGCATGTTTATTTTTTCTCCTATTTCCCTCGCGCGAGGGGATATATCAGTAAAATTTTACTCCGGGTAATGTCTGTAAAGTTTCTTCCTATATTTTATTCTGGATATTTTATGGTTTCAGATCTTACATTTACGTTTTTAAGCTGTTTTGAATTTATTTTTGTATATGGTGTAAGGAGGTGGTCCAGCTTCATTTTTTTGCATGTGTCTGTCCAGGGTTCCCAGCACCATTTATTGAATAGACTGTCTTTACCGCATCGTACATTCTTGCTTCCATTGTTGTAGATTAAATGGCCATATAGGCATGAATTTATTTCTGGACTCTATATTCTGTTCCATTGATCTATGTGTCTGTTTTTATGCCAGTACCATGCTGTTTTGATTTCTGTAGACTTGTGGTATAATTTGAAGTCAGACATTGTTATACCTCCCACTTTGTTCTTATTTCTCAAGATTGCTGAGGCTATCCGGGGTCTTTTATGGTCTCATATAAATTTTAGGATTATATGTTCTATTTCTGTGAAAAACGTCTTTGATAGTTTGATAAGAATTGCGTTGAATTTGTATGTTGCCTTAGGCAGTATGACATTTTAACTATATTAATTCTTCCTATCCATGAACATGATATGTGTTTCCATCTATTTATAGCTTCTTTCATTTCTTTCTTCAGTGTCTTATAATTTTCTGAGTACAGATCTTTTACTTCTTTGGTTAAATTTATTCCCAGGTATTTTAGAGTTTTTGGAGCAATTTTAAATGGGATTGTTTTTTTTCATTTCTCCTTCTGATGTTTTATTATTGGTGTATACAAATGCAACTGATTTCTGAATATTAATTTTGTATCCTGCTACTTTACTAAATTCATCTATCAGCTCTAATAGTTTCTTGGTGGAGTCTTTAGGGTTCTCTGTATATAGTATCATATCATCTGCATAGAATGATAATTTTACTTCCTCCTTACCAATTTGGATGCCTTTTATTTCTTTTTCTTGTCTTATTGCTGTGGCTAGAACTTCCAGCACTATGTTAAATAGAAGTGGAGATAGTGGGCAACCTTGCCTTGTTCCTGATCTTAGGGGGAATGGTTTTAGCTTTTCCCCATTGAGTATGATGTTAGCTGTGGGTTTGTCATATATGACCTTTATTATGTTGAGATATGATCCCTCTATTCCCACTTTCTTAAGGGTTTTTTTTATCATAAATGGCTGCTGGATTTTATCAAATGCTTTTACTGCATCTATTGATATGATCATGTGATTTTTATTTTTCATTTTATTAATGTGGTGTATCACATTAATTGATTTGCCGATGTTGAATCACACTTGCATACCAGGGATGAATCCCATTTGATCATGGTGTATGATCTTTTTAATGTATCGCTGAATTTTGTTCGCTAATTTTTTGTTGAGGATTTTTGCATCTATGTTCATTAGAGATATCGGCCTGTAGTTTTCTTTTTTTGTGGTGTCTTTGTCTGATTTTGGGATCAGGGTGATAGAGGCTTCGTAAAAAGTGTTTGGGAGTCTTCCCTCTTTCTGGATTTCTTGGAAGAACTTGAGGAGAACAGGTGATAATTCTTTTTTGAACGTTTTTTAAAATTCACCTGTAAAGTCATCTGGTCCAGGGCTTTTGTTTGTTGGGAGATTGTTGATTGCTGATTCAATTTCCCTGATGGTAATCAGGCTATTCAGGTTTTCTGTTTCTTCTTGAGGTAGCCTTGGAAGGTTGTACGCCTCTAGAAAATTGTCTATTTCTTCTAGATTATCAAATTTGTTGGCATATTGTTGCTCATAGTAATTTCTTAAAATATTTTGTATTTCTGCAGTGTCTGTTGTCACTTCTCCTCTTTCATTTCTGATTCTATTACTTTGGGTCCTCTCTCTCTTTTTTTAAAATGAGTCTGGCTAAAGGCTTGTCAATTTTGTTTATCTTCTCTAAGAACCAACTCTTGGATTCATTGATCTTTTGTATTGTTTTTCTGGTTTCTATTTCATGTATTTCCGCTCTGATCTTTATTATCTCCTTCCTTGTGCTCCCTTTGGGCTTATTTTGCTGTTCTTTTCCAGATCCCTTAAGTGTGAAGATAAACTGTTGATTAGTGATGTTTCTTGTTTCTTTAGGTAGGCCTGCAATGCTATGAATTTTCCTCTTAGGACTGCTTTCGTGGCATCACATAGATTTTGGGTCGTTGTGTTTTCATTTTCGTTTGTCTCGAGATATCTTTTGATTTCTTCCTTGATCTCCTGCTTGACCCATTCATTATTTAGTAATAAGTTATTCAGCCTCCATGAATTGGTGTGTCTTCCAGTTTTTTTCCTGTAGTTCATTTCTAATTTCATAGCAGTGTGGTCAGAGAAGACAACTGGTATGATTTCAATTTTCTTAAATTTATCAAGACTTGTTTTGTGTCCTAACATATGGTCTATCTTGGAAAATGTTCCATGTGTGCTTGAGAAGAATGTGTATTTTGCAGCATTGGGGTGAAATGCTCTGAAATTATCGATTAAATCCAAGTGGTCCAGTGTATCATTTAAGGCGATTGTTTCCATATTGATTTTCTGTGTGGAAGACCTGTCCCTTATTGTCAGAGGTGTGTTGAAGTCCCTTACTATGATAGTGTTACTGTTGATCTCTGTCTTTATGTCAGTCAGTACCTGTTTTATATATTTAGGTGAGCCTATGTTAGGTGCATAGATGTTTACTAGGGTTATGTCCTCTTGTCGGATTGATCCCTTTATTATTATATAGTGCCCATCTTTATCTTTTAATATTTTCTTCATTTTAAACTCTTTTTTGTCAGATATAGGTATTGCAACTCCAGCTTGTTTCTCATTTCCATTTGCATGAAATGTCTTACTCCAACCCTTCACTTTCAGCCTGTGTGTGTCTTTTGATCTGAGGTGAATCTCTTGTATACAGCATATGGGTCTTGGTTTCTTATTCACTCAGCTACCCTTTGTCTCTTGATTGGAGCATTTAATCCATTTACATTTAAAGTGATTACTTATATGTACATAGTTATTGCCATTTGTAAATTTGTATTTAGATTGTTTTCATCTTTCTTTTATTTACAGAAGTCCTTTTAGTATTTCTTTCAATGCTGGCTTGGTGGTAATAAATTCCTTTAGCTTATTCTTTTCTGGGAAGCTCTTTATCTCTCCATCAACTTTAAATGATAGCCTTGCTGGATAAAGCAATCTAGGTTGTAGGCCTTTGTTTTCCATCACTTTGAGTATCTCCTGCCACTCCCTCCTGGCCTTCAATGTTTCTGTAGAAAAGTCATTTGATAGTCTTATGGGAATTCCCTTGTATGTAACCCTTTGTCTTTCTCTTGCTGCTTTTAGGATTCTCTCTTTGTCTTTAAGCTTTTCCATTTTAACTATAATGTGTCTTGTTGTGAACCTGTTTGGGTTTATCCTGGTTGGAAATTTCTGCACGTCCTTGGGCTTGTATGTCGGTTTCCTTCATCAGGTTAGGAAAATTTTTGGACATTATTACTTCAAATATGTTCTCATTCCGTTGCTTCCTCTCTTCACCTTCTGGTATTCCTATGATGTGCATGTTGTTGCGCTTGATGTTATCCCAGAGGTGTCTTCAACCATCTTCATTGTTTTTTATTCTTCTTTCTTTCTGTTGTTCTGTTTGGGTGATCTCTGCTAACTTGTCTTCTAAGTCGCTGATTCGATCCTCTGCTTCATCTAACCTGCTGGTCATTCCTTCAAGTGAGTTCCTAATTTCGGTAATTGTGTTCTTTAGTTCTAACTGGTTGTTTGTTATGGTTTCTACATTTTTCTTTATGTCTTCTCTAAGCTCCTTAAACATTCTTATCACCAGTGTTCTGAACTCTGTCTCTGATAGGTTGGTTACCTGTGCTTCATTTGGTTCCAGTTGTGGAGGTTTCTTCTGTTCTTTTATCTGGGACATGTTTCTTTGTTTCCCCATTCTGGCTGACTCTCTGTGTTTGCTTCGATGTGTTAGGTAGATCCTCTAGAGTTCTTAGTTCTTGCTGGGTTATCTTATGTAGTCTGTGTCTTTTATATTTGACTTGCACTACTTCGTTCTTCTCCTCTGCGTGTGCTCCAAAGGTGACTCTTGTGTTGTGTATATTGTCCTGTTAGAGAAGATCTTTAATTGCTTTTCACTTGTGAGTAGGTGGGGTTGTCTTCTAGGCTGACTAGTTGTAAGACTTGGCTCTGCCCACCACAGGGTGTTCTGCTGCATGAGGGTTGGCCACTTAAATGAGGTTTGGCCCCTATGGGCTCTTGTGCCTGCAGAAAATTCCCTCTGGGTGTGTGACTTGTAGGTCAAACCCAGTAGTACTCTGGTTTGGTCTGGAGTTGGCCTCTGGATATGTTGAATCTTTTGCCTCTTAAGGTGGGCCCTGGTAGGGCAATTTCAGAAGAAAACAAATCATAAAGAACAACAACAACAACAAGAAAGAAAAAAAATCAAAAACGTTCATATGTAAAAACACCTGATAACCCCCACTCAACACAGGCAAAGATATCAATGATATAAAGTCAAAACAAAAGAAAACAAAACAAAACAAAGCAAAGCAAAAAGCAGTGCCAGTCTTGGCTTAAGCCCACCATGTAATCTCCAGGTTGTCCTCTGCTGTACCAAAGAGTCCCCTGCCTATTACGCAGGCAGAACTGGTCACCTGGTGCCCAGAGTGACTTTGGGACTGTAGATTTTGAATGTGTGGGGCTGGGGGGTCTGGTTGACAGTTTTTACAAAGTCAGTGCAGTTTCTGCTTTTGCCTGCACATATGCACACTGAGAGTAGCAACACCAGCCCTGTGTCCAGTTCTCCTGAGTCTTAGTGCACTTCTTCCGTGTGTATGTGGGGGCAGGTGGGAGATTTCTGAGCTGCTGAAAGCCGGAAACTGCATCTGCCGCTTACTGCTGATCCCTGGGAGTGCCTCCGCAGTTGCACTTGTCCCGCCCTAGGCAGGTCAGAAAGGGTGGGGGCTGGGGATGGAGGGGTCTCTTCTCTCCTAGCCCAGTCAAAATCACACTCTTCCCAGACTCTTTTCTGGGTCAGAGCTGCCTGTCAGTCTTCCCAGAGCCTGAGCACTACAGCCTCTCTGTAATCTGACACTACTCCTCAGTTCAGGGGCCAGTTTAAGTCTCTGGAAGATGGGGGTAGAATTGGAAGAGCTGGGGGAGTGGCCCAGATATGGAGTCTGTGTTCTTTGTCCGCCCTAGGGCCCACCAAGATGCCCCCCCCCCAGGCGGGAGCGATCAGCTGTGGGACACAGGGAAAGAGCCCACCTCCTGGCTTTTGTGTTCTCTGTTCTGCCCTGGGGTCCCGTGTGTCTCTGGAGCTGTGGGTTACCGCCGCTGCCGCCACCGGCCGTGATTCCACCGCAGGACCTCTCGTTTCCACTCCACTCCCTTCCCTCTTCCCAGGATCGCCCAATTTGCGCACCTTCAAGTAATCCTTACATCAGTCTCTTAGCTGTTCTGTGTGATGAGCAAAGAGTTCTTTGATAGGTTATATGTCCTGTTTGCAATAAGATCCGGAGAAGAACTCAAAAAGTGCGCCCCGCTGCCGCCATTCCTATGACGTCCTCTATTGAGTTTTTAATCGCCAGGAATTCTATTTGGTTCCTTTTTAAAATTTCACTCTCTTTCATAAAATGCTCATTGTGGGGACAGAGCCCCAGAGAACAGTTTCCAGGCTCTCGGCCTTATGTGGAGAGGTGCTAGCTCTGGTAGTAGATGGCCGTCAGCTGTGGCTGGTTGGCCATGAGCTGTAACCGTTGAGCCATTGGCCACTGATATAACTGCCACGGCTACGAAGGGAAGTCAAGGAGAGTGGAGGAGAGTGAAGGAGAGTCGAGGAGAGTCAGTCGGTTGGCAGCAAAGCGGACAGCAGGTCGCATGTCTTGTAAACCCAGTCTCCAGTGAGTCCATAGTGGTATGACTTCCCTACCTATGACTCCGTGGGTGTTCCGTTTTGGCCTAGCCATATCCTGCATTCTTATGTGGGGAGCGGGTGCAGAGACCCTGCAGGAGACCATGCACGACAGGGATTCTCAAAGTATGGTCCCTGGCCAGCAGCCGCACCTGGAAACTTGTCAGAAATGTAAATTATCAGGCTATCCCTTGGAACTATTCAATCAAAAACTCTTGGAGTAAATGTAGTAATCTGGGTTTTAACAAGCCCTTGTGGTGATTTTAGTGTGTGCTAAGGTTTGATACCCACTACCTTAGTAAAACACATATATGATAGAGGACAATAGAGAAACCCCATGAAAATTCAGAGACCTGCCACATAATGTTTCTAAGTTCCAAGTCGTCAAGGAATAGTTGCTATATATCCTTTTTTTTTTCAAGTGAGGGATAAGTGGCTGCACTTTATGTTGCTCACCACCAAGGAAGAGGTGCAATGCTTAATGGGCCTCTTTGGATTTGGGAGACTTTCTGTTACATTTCGGGTTGCTGTTCTGACACTTTCACAGGGTAACACAATGGGTTGCCAGATACCCAGAGGAGGACCTTATAACTTTGTCCACACATGATATACTGATTATCTGGGACATGTAGGGATGGTGAATAGTATCTCTGACAATTCCCAATAGAGGAATTACAGTGCAGAAACCCCAGAGTTCAAGCAAGGTATGACTCTTGCTCAGGAGACCCAAGCTTTAGCTGGCAGTTAGGTGGGGTGATTTTTGTGTCTTTTACAGCTCTGAGTCTGTGATGTGAGTAGGGTTGCATTCTCCAAGACACTTCAGATTGACACTGGGAAAATAGGATTGGGTGTGGGGATAAGTGAGAAGTGATAGAGAAAGATGAAGAATTTTGCACCTTGGACTACTTGACTTGAAGGAAAAGTGAAAAAAATATAAATATGGGTACAAACGAAGCTATTTAATAGGTGTTTCTCTATGGCACCTTTGGAGATGGAATCTAGCCAGCCAAAGTTTACATGAGGTCATTGAAAACCTGGGAGTGGGGTAGGGAGAGCAGAGAGATGGGGAAAGTGAAGGTGTTAGAAATTCTGCAGATGGGAAATAAATAAGAAAAATGTTCTAGGCCTTTTAAGTAAAGATTTCATCTCTGAAGTCAGCCCTGGCTCACTGCTGGTGAGCTTTGGAACACTAAGGTTTTATGACAATTCTTAAAAATTGTTGGATATAATTTAGATGATTTGAATGAGAAGTGAAGCAGGTTCTTGAGGTGATCAATTCTGGTGTCTCCATCTTCCATTGCATTTACTGCTCTTAAATGTACAGGGTGGGCTTGAGACCGAAACATGCGACTAAAAAGATTGAACTGTGCTAATTAGTCTCCGTTTGCCCCCAGGCTCTTTCTCTGCCCTTCTGTGCCCAGCTCTGTGTCCCAGAAGGCTGATCTTTCTGGATGGCATCACCTGGGTCCTGGGGTTTCTGGTTAGATTTGGTGAACAGAAGGTGTTGGCAGAGAATGGCAGTGTGGGAAAAGTGTGTGAGCAGGCATTTTTCCTCCTCTTTGCTTCCTGTTTTGTTTTTCTCTGTCTTCTCCTCTGTGACAGACTCAAACTCTGGACTAGACTCGCACAGCACTCTTTACTTCTCTTCCTTCTTCAGGTCTAGGGGTGATACCTTAGTATCCTTTGCTGGTCCCGTAACACTGTGCACACCTTTGCAATCAGTCTCATCATTAAAAAGTTTCTTCAAAACCTTAGCTGAGTTTGCCTTCTGTCCTTGCCAAATCATGATGGACACAGAGAACACAGTTTCTCTCTACCAGTGTTATTTTGGATTTGGGGCGATTTAAATCAATTTATTAATTTACTTAAGAAATATTTACTGAGTACTACAATGAGCTAAGAATTGACATAGAATAAAAGCAAACAAACAAAAACAAAACCTAGAACAACAACAAAGAGATCCAGCCTTCATGACACATGCAGTCCATTGGGAAGAGTGGGGAATGTGGTCTCTCAGCGTTAGTTTCCACATCTGTAGAATATAGACAATATCGTGTACACTATGTACATGCCTGACCCAAACTGGTGCTTAAAAGGCATGTGCTCCTTCTGTGCTTTTTTGTTTTGTTTTAACTTGTCTTTGAAGACACTTTCTTCATGCTTTGTTCCACTTCTTTCATCTCGGGAAATTAATAGTTGAATCCATTTTGGAGGAGTTTTACTTCTTAGTTCCAGCAGTACTCAAGGAATTTAGATGTTTGACCTTTGGAGTTGACATAGTGTTTCAGGGAGGAGAGTATGCAAATGTGAGCATGTCTGGATGTATCCTGTGCCCTTCCTCTGTCCATATCATCACGGACCCTCCATGTACACTGTTAGCATTACTAAGGTAGAAAGGAAGTGGGGACAGACAGCGTCAGAGATGGGCGGGAACTTAGGAAGGAATTACGAGGGACAGACCTGAGGCCTAGTGAGGCTGTGACATGTTGGCTATTACAAGCTAGACAGTGGCCAAGCTTGGATTGAAATTCTCTGTCTCTCGTCAGTGTTCTCTATGTCAACATATGACCTTGTGAGTGCTTTCGGGCGGTCAGATGATGAATGTGCATTTGAAAATAACCGTGTTCTCTGTATGTGAAACAGGTCTGCGTGGAGAACAGGCCACGTGTGTTCCAAATCCTGCTTCTCCCAAGTCTAGAGGGTTCTTGGGTTCCCTCTGCTCCACAGTCGAATGGCTGGAGACCTTCCAGGATTCAATTTGTTAGTTTGTGGGGGCTCCAAGCTGTAATGTAAATCTCCAAAGGGCCTGGTCTCATCTCTTCTTTATTAAAATGAAATCTTCCCTTGGCATTTCTCTCAGGCACTTCTCCATGTATGGATGAGAGGGACAAAGAGGCAGGGGAGAGGACTCCAGGCTTAAATGCCAGCAATCCAATTAAAGGAATGTTTAACCTTTGTAAATAAAGCCCCGGCTTGGCCTGCTTCTCAGATGGGGGAGGACAATTAACGGATTTATTATGAAGCCCCACACTGTGCGGAGATGGCTGGTGTTTATAACATCCATCCTGCCAGAGGGAGCTCAGCCTGCTGTTAAAAATTATTCTCTCTGGAAGGCCAACTGGCGGCAGATGAAGGATGACACGCAGCGCAATGAGCCACCTCCTCAGGTGCCCTCCCTGGTGAAGGGGACTCTTTGCCCAGCATTCGGTTCAAAGAGCCATCGGTGGGTCTGTTCCAGCTGCTTGGCTTCCATTAAGAACATGAGAAATAAAATTAAATATTAAATGGGAAACAGTAGGAAAATGAGCAGAAAATAGAATCGAATGTTGAACACACATGGATGGGAAAGACCTCTGTGGTTTCCAAGCAGTACGAGAACCCACAAAGGAGCAGATCAGAAAGATTCTACCCACATGGACATAAAAATATATAATGGCAAGTAAACTGAAAAATCCTTGCCACAAATATGGCATCTAAAGGCTTTTGTTGCTTGTAATTAATTAATTCACTTAACATTTATTGGGCTGGCTGTTAGAGAGACAGAGGTCAGAGACTCAACACCCTCGGTGCTACCCTGCCGTGGGAGATAGAATTCATCACCCTTGTTTCTATTAATAACTGCCTGTTTGTTCATCTCTGATTGTGATGGGCTGAGGGGGTTTCTATGTACATATTTGTGTATACTGATAAGAAGAGCACACGAAGATGTTATTAGCTAAGTGGACAAGTGCAAGAACTGGCAATTTACAAAAAAGGAAATACATTTGTTTAGAAAACAGTACTATGTAAAAGTCCTCAGTCTTATTAATAATTATTGAAGTACAGCTCAAAATGAGGTATTTTTAGACTATTAAATTACCAAAATTATTTTCTTAATGATAATACCTGAGGCTAGCACAGAGGTAGAAAAATAAATAATATCGTGCTCTTCTAAATAAATAAAAGGTCTTTGAACAGTATTTTGGCAATATTTCTCAAGAGTCTTAAAATGTCCATATCATTTGACAGCAATTGTACTTCTAGGGACTTATGTAAAGGCAATAAACAGCAGTGAAGGCAAAGACATACGTAAGAATATTCATAATGTATATATTCTCCTGAAAAAAAGTGATTTTAATATCTCACATAGGCAAGTGGACAATTAAATTAAGACACATTTGTACAATAGTGTATTTTGAGTAAAGCTCGTGATATCAAATATTTGAAGAATATTTAATGATAATAGTTATGTTCATGGTATGATAGTAAGTACAAAGAAAAATGAAGTACCAAATACTTATAAGTGGAATGATCCCAATCTGGTAAGGAAAAATTAACATTTTATTAATAGAGTCAAAAGTATTTATTTGAATTTTTCTAAAGACTATCATTGTAACAATATATTGATGTAATCATAATTTTAAAGAATGTATGTATGAATCAATTAAACATATACACCTGAGTTTTAGAAATGTTAACACGATGAAAACAAAAATTGTGTATTTTGCAGTAGAAGAAATATGGCACTGACACATAGCTCTACATAGACCACAGAACAAAAGAAAAGAAGGCTGCTCAGGGGAAAGATGGTTATTTGTGTGTGGGGCAAGTGTGCTCTGTCAATAGAGATAGAGTCATGGAGTTTTCATCTCCTCTTGAGAGTGATGTCTGCAAATCACCCGCACCGCCTGCTTCTCCAAGAGATTCTGTGGGGACCTTGGCTTTACTTAATGGTTCTCTTCAGGAAGGGCCCTTGACTCCCTGAAGGGGGCTTCCTCCTGAGAAGTGGGGGGAAACACTGGAAAAAGAGATTTGAATCCAACGCTGGTTTTGAGGATTGAGAAGGGTGAGCTCTGGGGCCATCAGCTCTGACTCAGGGGGGATGAAAGACGGGCAGTGGTTCTGGGACTGTAGGAGCAAGCTGCCCCCGAGCCCCTGGGACAGTAGGTAGGCACCCTGAGAGTGGTGGTGTGTGGGAGTCAGAAAAGAGAGCATCAGGGTTTATGACCCTGGGAGCCCATGTTCAAGGCCTTTGACCAAGCTCCGTCCTGAAAGGAAAGAGCCTTCTGCCTGATGAAACGGTGATGGTTGGTCGGCAAATTTGGTGGCAGGTGGTGGAAACAGGACTCTCCCAGCAGTCAGGCACCATACAGGGTACCACCAGCCCTAACCTGCAACACACACAAGGATGGTAGTCATTGATGCAGGGACTCCAATATAAATTCTTCTGGAGGGCAGAAGTCAGATTGCCCGTTTTGGAACCTGTAAGCCCCCAACATTTTTTGGACAATTCAGGGAGAAGAGAAACTTCAAGAAAAAAAAAATGAGATGTCTTGCTAGTAAGACATGAAGAGGCTCAGTTATTCTTTGGAAAAATAAAGACAATGAGACCAACTTTATGCATCCTATGGTTGTGGTGCGGTCATATCTATCATTCGAGAGTGGGCATATAATGTTTTATAAAGATAAAAAGACTAAACCTTAAACAACATCACCCTCAACCCTTGTGAGGTTGGTCTATGGAATTTAAACCCAACTGGCCATGCAGGCAGCCAGGTATGTGTGGGGGCTCTTCAGAAACTAGTGCAGATGTTCTATCCTTTAGGCCCTCTCTTTAATGACCTGACACTGGGTATGGCATGTCAGACCCCTCCTGGCATGCTCCCAGAAGGCTCTTCAGGGCCTCAGGGGCATGTCAGCAACCTCTGGGGTCTTTGCCAGGCCTGTCAGACACCTCCTCCAACCTGCAGATACAGAGCTGGAGTGTTTCTGACATCGGCGGGCTATCCCTGAGTTTCTGGATGGTTTTGAGCAGAGAAATCTTAATCCCAAAGCAACAGACATCCTTCTGTACCCCAGGCACTGAATAAATCAGTGGAGATCTCAAACTCCATAATTCTAACAGAGCCATCTCTGATGGCTGCGGCAATTTGCTCTCTCGTGGGTTAGCGCCCGGCTGTAATTGATGAGGAAACTGACAGCTCTTTGTCTTCCTTCACTACATTTGTCATTTTGCAGCTGGCTTTTTCTTTATCTATTGCCTGTGACTCTCTCTCTCTGTCTCTCTCTCTCCCTGGGCACTTGTGGAGCAGATGTACCTCTCCCTTTCCCCACAGACAGGATCTATAAAGCCATAACATGTTTTTAATGCAATTCAGCTTTTTGAAAAATGCATAATTGAAGAGTTCCAAAATAATTAGTTTATTATAGTGGGCCTGTAAAAATGAACTTGCATCTCATTTATGAGCCATTAGATCCCATGTTCGACGAGCTTGATTGCTATTAATGCCACCAGCATATAATTTAGCATACTTTATCAAAACGTGTCACATTGAGCATCTCTTGCTCCCAGCCCCCACGTCTGGAGGCAGGGCTGGATGGTAGTGCTGAGAATTCTTCCCATAATAATCCTGTAGCTTTATTTATTTTCTTATTTATGGTAAAAAATATAGAGCATAAAACTCATTATGTTAACCATTTTTAAGTATACAGGTCAGTGGTAGTAAGTACATTGATATTATTGTGCTAGTCACCGCCCCCCATCTCCAGGCCTCTTTTCATCTTGCAAAACTTGAACTCTATACCCATTAAACAGGAACTCCCTATGGCCTTCAGCTTTTGCTACACTTGTCCCTTCCCCTCACCTCTGGCTACTGACGTGGTGAGGCCCCTTTCCATGGAACATACAGTTTTCATCCCATTTCTTTAAGAAGCAGTTGAGCAAAGGAATGAGCTAAAGCATTGACATGATGAGGAAGAAAGAAGAGAAAAAATGCAGAACATGAGAGGTATGGTACAACCTACAGGTATATAGATATGGTCATGGTTCCAGGAGGTAAGGATAGTTAATACCTTCTTAGGAACAAACTCGGATTTTTTTCAGATAATGTAATGAAAATTAAAATATTGATAGTGTATCTTCTACACAGCTTCCACATGTGCCTATGTAGGTGTCATAACTAACTAACTAACTAACTAAATAAATAAATAAATACATAAATACATAAATACAGACCCTTTAAATGGAACTGGAGCTGCCATGCCAGAGAAACTGCCTTGCATGTCTTATACTTCAAGTCCTTTTTTGCAAGGTTAATACAGGGCAAAATACCTTTGGATTGGGACTAAATCACCCTTGTGCTCAAAAGAACTGTTTGCAAAGGTAACAAGTAGACAGTTATTATGACTACTGGACTTACAACTCCTAGACTGAAAGTTAAAAAAAATTGTTTAGAAGTAACATCACTATGTTATGTTATTTGTGCCAATAGACTGGCCTTCCTTCTATTGATGTAATTGTTCCCCTTCCCTTTTCATAAATACTCCTTGCCTTTGTCTCCCAATCAGAATACTATTTCAGCGTCTGCCTGAATCAGGGTTTCCTGAATAGCTATTCTTTTGGATCTCAAACAAATTCTTGTTGCCTCTCACTTTGGAAGAGCTTTTATTTTTCGGTTCACATAGGGCAGGGAGGGATCACCTCCTTAAGGAACTGATGGTCTGGTGGGAAAGGGCAAGAATGGATGAAAATTTGTACAATACAAGAGACTAATACTAATGACTCTGTAACAAAAGCCTAAAGCGGGAATAAGAATCAACTGCAGTCCTGGAATACTGAAGGGCTGCACTTAGGAGGGGGCAAGAATCCTGTGTGTGGGCAGAACAGAAAGGAAGAGCTCTTTGTCACCCCCTTAACCCCACAAAAGGCTGGCCTGGGTAGGGGAAGGGGAACAGGCTGCCATGAATGGAATGCTGGGAAGGGGTAGTGGGCCACAGCAGGACCTCTGTCCCAGAGTCCAGCACACAACGTGCATGTTTCCAACTGTGGCCCAGAGAAGCTGAGCAGCAGCCTGACATGGTGTCCCTTTCTCCCTGCAAGGGTATCATCAGGGGGTGGCAGGAAGGTGGCAGAAGCCCTAGAGTCTGGCACAGAATGGGACAGTGACTCTGCCTTATTTCTTTGTGGGACCATCACTGAAGAAGGAGAAGGCTTTTTTTCCTGTTCCCTTTTAAGAGGGCAAGTTGACTTTGTGACTTACTGTCAGAGATAGGAGACAAGATAAGAGTCTTCCACTTTTTGACACATAGAAGAAAACAGCTGGATTGTCACAATAATGAAATCTAAATAGTAGGGTGGGGTTTGAAATTGGGGAAAGGTGATTTCTTAGACCAGTTGAGGATGTAGAAGTAGTGCTCCCATGTGGCATCCCAAGATGAGAAGGACCCTGAGAGGGGTGGCAAAAGGATGCTTCGGGATTGATTCCAAGCATGAAGCTCATGGGAGTCCCAAGAAGACACTATGAAGGCCGGCAGATGGGAATATGCTCTGTGAGTTTGAGACTCTGCCTTCTGGTTTGGCCAATACCATTTGGACATGGACCAGCAGTGTCTTGGAGGCGACCAAAATGGACCAAAGAACCTCCCAAAATGTATGGATGGCTTGATCTCCTGTCCACCCTACCCAATCCATGACTCTGGTATAACCCTATGGAAGAGGAGGGGCCCATAAAGAATTTATATGTACATAAGCAATCTTACCAGTGATCTTCAAAGCCAGGCTTAATTTGATTAGGATAAAAAAATAACATGAGAGTTTTTGCTTCTGAGCATCATGGAGCAAATTCTATCATGTAGAAAACTGAAGCTTTGGAAGGAAAAATGGATCACAAGAATTTAGTGGGAGGTGGAATTTTACAAGACTCACCAGGGAAAATCTCTACCGCCCGGTGCACTACACGGGAATACCTATTGCATTTAACTTCACAGAATTAAGAATTTTAAATCTCACCAAGTGACTTTTTAAATAATTGTTTCACATCAAATTAATTAATGACAACTGCTTTATGAAAAAGCAATTCATGAAGCAGTATGGTATGGTAAAAGGACGCCAACGGGGGAATAAGGAAGAGGAGGAGGAGAAGAACAGAGAGGATGACAGAATATCCCTGGCTGGGACACTGGTTAGCATTGTAATTTTGTGTAAACAATTTTGGAGCCCCCACCTTCTGCCTCTATGACACAAAATAATGGGATCGTGCTAAATCTTTTCTTCCAACAAAATTTTACACAGAAGCCCAGTATATGCAATAAACAATAGCAGGGCTTCTTAGATGGAAAAAGGTGTGTGTGTGTGTATGTGTGTGTGTGTGTGTGTGTGAATAAGATACTAACTCTATTTGGAGCTACTCTCTGTTGGAGTAGCTTCCTCTGGTTGAATGTTCTCTCACTAGTGCATGGAAGTATTTAGAAGGCATTTAGGAGAAGAAATCAGAGGCATTTGGCTCAGGAGAGGACCTACATGAGTGTTAGGAATCCCTCAACTAGCCCAGACTCAAAATGCAGCAGTAACAGAAAAAACTGTACATGGGAGTGTCCTCTCAGATGAATCCAAAGTGTCTGAGATATTTTGACTGGTCTGCCAATATCATTTCCTAGGGGGTAGAAGAGGTAAGGAGAGGAAACTGCTATTCTGGGCTTAACTCCAACAGAGTAAACTTGGTTGGTGAAGTGAAAGTGACTGGGGTCCTCGGAATAAAAGAGGACAGCATAAGTTTTGGTAACCAAGGTGGAAGGGGTCTCTACAGTGAGAGACTCTGTGCAGGCCCTACTGGGGATCAAAAAGCTCAGGAAAATAATTGGTACCATTGCCTCAAGTTGAGTGGCTTTAATGGCACTCAAGCACTGAAAGCACAATCTTATAAGGCCTTGAAGAGGGAGCAAAGGGAAAATTCATAAGAAAAGTGTCTGCTGAGCTCAGGTGTCAAAACAGCACATCTAGAAGAGGGAAATGAGGGCACATGGTCTGGGATGGATTTGTACGAGAAATGTCATTGGAAGCGAAAGCCCCAATCGGGAGCTGCCGAAAAAATGGAGGAAAATCCAATAAAGGTTTTCTGATTGTAATTAGAGCAGATGAGGGGTCAAATACGAGTATGGGCAGGGCTTCTGCTTGCTCTGAGGGAGTGGTGAAGATGGATAGGAGAGGGGGCGAGTACCGTGGCCCCCATTTGATTTCTGTCTCCTCCATCCAGAAGAGTGGATTTTGGACTGAAAATAGGAACTCAGGCATTGCCAAGGATTTACATGAGGCCTGGAGCAGATGAAGAGCCAGAGTCTGTGAGCCAGAAATAGCATAACAGGGAGAGAACAAGGGGTGCTGGTTATGAGGCTGAAGCTTAGGACGCAGTCCTCGTCTTCTGTGTGATCCTGTGCTTCTCGTACAGAAAATGGAACAAGTCACCTGTATCGGTGGATCTCACCATGTGGTCCTGACAGCAGCACCACCTGGGAGCTTGTCACAAATACAGATTCTCAGGTCCCATGCCAGACCTGCTGAATCAGAACGTCTGAGAGTGTGGCTCAGGAAGCTGTTGGAACAGGCTTTCAGGATGCTGAAGGCTGCTCGGGTTTGGAACCCTGGTCTGATCGCATGATTGTCAGGAGGTTTAAGCAAGGGATGGATGGGGAACACCCTCACACGCCGTAGGCCATCTTGAAACTATTAGCTCTCAGTAAATTAGTTCAAACGCTCTGGCTTGGATGAACCACATCCCCAAATCTTGATGAGACTGCAGATGAGATCACCAAAGTGCTGTCACTGGCAGAGCACGTTTGAAAAGAGCAAACTGGATACTTTCCACTCTAACCAGATGGAAAGGTTGCTGGAGGAAGTTGTAAGGAACAGTTGGGGTCGCCAGAATGGTTCTCTTTCTCTCCACTCTTCTGCCCCCAAGCAGCCTCCTCCTTTCACTTAGTCAGTGTAATAAATATAATTGGAAGTGCACAGAGCCCCTGCACACAGGGGAGCATAAATTATTTCTCTAGCACTGGAGTGCTAATTTGTAACATAGATTAAATTTGGCTTCAGACGGGGGAAGGATTGCACCTTTAAGATTTGCCATAGCATTTAGGGAAATCACTCACTTTACACATTAGGATGGATTAGAAAGTGTCAGTATTAATACTGGGCATTTCCCTGTTGTCACATGATGTTGGAGGAATAATTATTTCACGTCTGAGTAAAATCTTACTCAGAGGCTAAAACTAATGTAGCATATGGAGGCGTGTGGAAACAGGGTTTATACGTCTTGCGAACACAGGCAAATGCCTATTACAGTGCTGGTTAACATATTTCTTCCACTTCATCTGTTTTATTGTATACGAGACGATTATTGTTTTGCTTGGAAAAGACCTCGGCCTCTCTGAACTTGGAACGACATAGCAGGGACTCACAGTTCAAAGGTTAAAAGAGAATTGATCTGTGAGCTCTCACCAATCCCTTGCTCTGCTCCCTGCTCTCTGAAGGATAAATCTCTTTTTCAGATAAATCCAGATTACTTTTCCAATACATTGGCTTTTGGCCTCCCCTGCTGAACAGTACTTTGACATAGCCCAGACAGCCTCCCGATGGCTATGAAGAAATCATTTCTAACATCTGAGGTTAATTCACTAAATGAAGCGTTGGATTTTCTTTCATGGGAGCAAGAAAAATTGTTCGGATGAAGTTAGGAAAGGCTAGGCAAGCTCAGAGAACATCCCCTGGGGCTCCACCCCCGCATGAAGCTCTATTGGGCCTTTATTGCAGAGCTAAATGAATAAAAAATAGGAGAAAACCCTTCATTTTTCCATTACCTTTGCAGTGATTTCTCATCTATTCTCCTAAGGTCTTGACGAGATAAGTAGGGTGGTACAATTCACCCATTGGACAAATGGGTAGAATGAGCCCAAGGTATTGAACATGTCTGGCCACTCATCACCTGTCAAGTTACTCCTTACAAGGAGGGTCCCTAGTCTCTTCCACTGGGCCCTGGTCGCTTATCATTCAGTACACCTCACTCCAAGTGCCTGCAGAAGGGAAGGAAAAGGAAAGAGACGTTGAGTCACATTGTCCCAGCAGAGGGGAGTCCCAGCTGCCAGGCTGGGCGCTGCCCCTTCCCTCCACTCCTCAGGGTCCTTGTCACTCTCATGTTTCTTAGGAACATTTTACCCTAACATCTTACTTAGGGGAAAGACCTCAAGTTCTCCTGGAAGCCCCACCTAGCAGTAAGGACTAGTTGGTTTGATTAAACGTGTTGTCCTGCATTAGGACTTGGTGGGAGTCAAGAGCCTGAGGACTGGGAGGGAGAACAGCTAAGAGGGAGAGAAGGCAAAGGGCAGATGCAAGGGTCCCGGGCTGACGAGGGCTGCACTGGGCAGCCCGGCTGAGAGGGTCTGCAAGCACTTGAAATAGAGAGGTGTGCACGGGGGTGGCACACAGTCTCCAGAAGCACCTCATCAAGAAATTCCTAGAATGAGCCTTTTATGGAGAAGGAGGCCTATTGGGATCTGAAAAGAAACTAGGAAGGGACAGGTGACTAACCTCAAGAACACAGGAGAACAGAGAACGCATTGGTCTTCTGATAATCACCAAACCTAAGTTCAAGTAGTTAAAAGATGAGAATCTATCAGTCTTCTCTGTGCCAGCAGGTCGGAGAGCCCTTGTATGTTTCCTCTATTCTTTAGTGAGAAAATTATGTGTTGTGTGTCAGATGGTACCCCCCTCAGATTCATATATTGGAGCTGAAACTCCCAGTATTTCAGAATGTTGCTCTATTTGGAGATAGGGTCTTTAAAGAGGTAACCAAGGTACAATGAGGTCATTGGGGTGGCCCCTAGTCCAATATGACTGGTGTCTTTTTAAAAAAGGGAAATTTGGACACAGATACAGACATGAACAGAGGGAATATGATGTGAAGACACAGGAAGAAGAAGACCCTGGAACAGATCCTTCTTCACAGCCCTCAGAAGGAGCCAATCCTGCTGACACCTTGATCTCAGACGTCCAGCCTCCGGAACTGTGAGACAATACATTTCCGTTGTTCGAGCCACCCAGACTGTAGTACTTTGTTACGGGAGCTCCAGAAAAATAATGTAATATGTTAAAATAAAAATGGCTGCCATAACATGGATGAACCCTGAAAACATTATGCTAAGTGAAGAAGCCGGATAGCAAAGGTCACGTATTGTATGATTCCATTTCTATGAAATGTCCAGAATAGGTAAATCCATAGACAGGAAGTTGATTACTGGTTGCCAGGGGCTGGAAGAAGAGGAAAGTGCAGAGTGATGGCTTAATGGATCCAGGGTCTCCTTTGAGGTTGATTAAAATGTTCTGAAACTAGATAGTGGTAATGGTACAGGACATTGTGAATGCATGCATATCAATGAATTCTACACTTTAAAATGCTTAGTTTCAGTTATGACAATTTCACCTCAGTTTAAACAAGTTGGCCTGCATGCATCCTTAGTAGATAAGGGCACTGTTGAGAAGGGGGAGATCAGCGGACACTGAGTTCCGCTTCTGCAGCTCACCTCATTGGAGGGGACAGTGGCAGCCTTTGAAAGGAAGTGAAAAGATATGAAATCCCTGGGGCCAGTGGGAAGGGAGAAGGGGCACTGGAAATAAGTCTGCTTAAAGTGGCCAATGGGTTGGACAGTCATCGCTGAATTAAGGGGACATGAAACCTCGTGACTGCGTCCTATGTTGTCATTGTTCTGCGCCCTCCACACCATCTGCGTGACTCCCTGGAGTGGATGTGTTTCCTGGGCTGCCCGGGCATCTTCGAAGATCCTCCTTTTTTTTTTTTTATTAAATTTATTGGGGTGACAATTGTTAGTGAAATTACATAGATTTCAGGTGAACAATTCTGTATCACATCATCTATAAATCCCATTGTGTGTTCACCACCCAGAGTCAGTTCTCCTTCCATCACCATATATTTGATCCCCTTACCCTCATCTCCCTCCCCCCACCCCCCTTACACTCTGGTAACCACTAAACTATTGTCTGTGTCTGAGTTTTTGTTTCTCATTTGTTTGTCTTGTTCTTTTCTTGTTTTTGGTTTATATACCACATATCAGTGAAATCATAGGGTTCTCTGCTTTTTCTGTCTGACTTATTTCGCTTAGCATTATACTCTCAAGATCCATCCATGTTGTCACAAATATTCCTATATCATCTTTTGTTACTGCCAAATAGTATTCCATTGTGTATATATACCACAACTTCTTTATCCATTCATCTATCGAAGGACATTTTGGTTGTTTCCATGTCTTGGCCACCGTAAACAAAGCTGCAATGAACATTGGAGCACACGTGTCTTTATGGATAAATGTTTTCAGATTTTTTGGGTAGATACCCAGGAGAGCGATTGCTGGGTCATATGGTAATTCTATTTTTAATTTTTTGAGGAACCTCCACACTGCCTTCCATATTGGCTAAACCAGTCTGCATTCTCACCAACAGTGTATGAGAGTTCCTTTTTCTCCACAGCCTCTCCAACACTTGTTACTATTTGTCTTGTTGATGATAGCCATTCTAACTGGGGTGAGGTGATATCTCATTGTGGTTTTTATTTGCATTTCTCTGATGATTAGTGATATTGAGCTTTTTTTTGTATATCTATATTGCCATTTGTATGTCCTCTTTGGAGAAATGTCTCTTCAGGTCCTCTGCTCATTTTTCAATTGGGTTGTTTGTTTTTTTGTTATTGAGTTTCATGAGTTCCTTGTATATTTTGGATATTAGACCCTTATCGGAGGAACTGTTTGCAAAAACCTTCTCCATTCACTTGGTTGCCTCTTTATTTTGTCGATGGTTTCTTTTGCTGTGCAGAAGCTTTTAAGTTTCATATAGTCCCATTCGTTTATTTTAGCTTTTACTTCCCTTGCCTTTGGAGTCAAATTCATAAAATGCTCTTTGAACCCAAGGTCCATCAGTTTAGTACCTATGTTTTCTTCTATGCAGTTTATTATGTCAGGTCTTATGCTTTAGTCTTTGATTCATTTTGAGTTAATTTTGGTACATGGTGACAGATAGCAGTCCAGTTTCATTCTTTTGCACGTGGCTATCCAATTCTCCCAGCACCATTGAAGAGGCTCTTTCCTCCATTGTATGTTTTTAGCTTCTTTGTCAAAAATTATCTGTCCATATTTATGTGGTTTTATTTCTGAGTTCTCAATTCTATTCCATTGGTCTATCTGCTTGTTTTTCCGCCAATACCAAGCTGTTTTGATTATTGTAGCCCTGTAGTACAAGCAAAAATCAGGGAGTGTGATACCTCCAGTGTTGTTCTTTTTTTTAAATATTGCTTTGGCTATTCGGGGTCTTTTGTGGTTCCAAACAAATCTGATGATTTTTTGTTCTATTTCTTTAAAAAATGCCAATCGGATTTTGATGGGGATTGCATTAAATCTGTATATGGCTTTGGGTAAATGGCCATTTTAACTATGTTGATTCTTCCAATCCATGAGCATGGAATGTCTTTCCATTTCTTTGTGTCTTCTTCAATTTCTTTCCAAAATGTCTTATAGTTTTCAGCATATAAATCTTTCACATCCTTGGTTAAGTTTATTCCTAGGTATTTTATTCTTTTTGCTGCAATTGCAAAAGGAATTGTTTTTTCTATTTCTTTTTCTGAGATTTCATTGTTGGCATATAGGAAAGCAATGGACTTTTGTACGTTGATTTTGTAGCCAGCAACTTTACTGTATTCATTGATTGTTTCTAATAGTTTTTTGTTGGAGTCTTTAGGGTTTTCTATGTATAGCATCATGTCATCTGCAAAGAGTGACAATTTAACTTCTTTATTCCCAATTTGGATGCCTTTATTTCTTTCTGTTGCCTGATTGCTCTGGCAAGGAATTCCAATACTATGTTGAAAAGCCGAGGTGATACGGGACAACCTTGTCGTGTTCCTGTACGTAGAGCAAAGGGCTTCAGCTTTTCACCATTAATTATGAGATTAGCTGAGGGCTTGTCGTATATGGCCTTTATTATGTTGAGGTATTTTCCTTCTATACCAATTTTAGTAAGTGTTTTCATCATAAATGGATATTGTATCTTATCAAATGCTTTTTCTGCATCAATTGATAGAATCATATGATTTTGTCCTTTATTTTGTTTATGTGATGTATCACATTGATGGATTTGCGAATGTTGAACCATCCTTGTGCCCCGGGGATGAACCCCACTTGGTCGTGATGAATAATCTTTTTAATGCATTGTTGTATTCGATTTGCCAGAATTTTGTTTAGGATTTTCGCATCTGTATTTATCAGAGATATTGGTCTGTAGTTTTCTTTTCTTGTGTTGTCCTTCCCAGGTTTTGGTATGAGGGTAATGTTGGCCTCATAAAATGAGTTAGGTAGTACTGTCTCTTCTTCAATTTTTTGGAAGAGTTTGAGCATGATTGGTATTAGATCCTCTTTGTAGGTTTGGTAGAATTCACTAGTGAAGCCATCTGTTCCCGAACTTTTGCTTTTGGGAAGGTTTTGGATGACTGATTCAATTTCGTTACTGGTGATCGGTCTCTTTAGATTTTCCAGTTTTTCATGGTTCAGCCTTGGAAGACTATATGTTTCTAAGAACTTGTCCATTTCTTCTAATGTATTAAATTTGGTGGCATATAGTCCTTCATAGTATTCTTGGATAATCCTTTGTATTTCTGTGGTGTCCGTGATAACTTCCTGTTTTTCACTTCTGATTTTGTTAATTAGTGTTTCTCTCTTTTGATCTTAGTGAGTCTAGCCAAGGGTTTGTCGATTTTATTAATCTTTTCAAAGAACCAGCTTTTTGTCACATTAATTTATTCTATTGTCTTTTTGTCTCTATTTCATTTAGTTCTGCTCTGATTTTTGTTATCTCCTTTCTTCTGCTGACCTTGAGTTTTGCTTGTTCTTCTTTTCTAGTTCTTTAAGGTGTAACATGAGGTTATTTATTTGGGATTTGTCTTGTTTCTTGAAATAGGCCTGTAATGATATAATTTTCCCTCTTAAAACTGCTTTCGCTGCATCCCTAAAATTTTGGTAGGATGTATTTTCATTTCATTTGTTTCTATGTATCTTTTATCTCTCCTCTAATTTCTTCTTTGACGGAGTCGTTCTTTAAAAGTATGTTGTTTAATCTCCATGTATTTGTGTTTTTTCCTGCTTTCTTTTTGCAGTTGATATCCAATTTCAAAGATTTCTGATCAGAGAATATGCTTGGTATGATTTCAATCTTCTTAAATTTGCTGATGCTGATTTTATGTCCCAATATATGGTCTATCCCTGAGAACGTTCCATGTACACTAGAAAAGAATGTATAGTGTGATGTTTTAGGATGAAGTGCTCTATATATGTCAATTATGTCCATTTTATCTAATGTGTCATTTAGGGCTGCTATTTCGTTATTCATGTTCTGTTTGGATGATGTATCCATAGCTGTCAATGATGTATTTAAGTCCCCTAGTATAATTGTGTTTTGTCAATTTCTCCCTTTAGTTCTGTTAGTAGTTGCTTGGTACATTTCGGTGCTCCCTGATTGGGGGCATAAATATTGATGACTTTTATGTCTTCTTGTATAGTCCCCTTTACCATTATGAAATGTCCGTTTTTGTCTCTTGTTATCTTTTTCACCCTGAAGTCTGTTTCATCTGATATCATTATGGCTACACCTGATTTTCTCTGGATACCATTTATTTGGAGTGACAATTTCCACCCTTTCACTTTGAGTCTATGCTAGTCCTTGTAGGTGAGATGTGTCTCTTGGAGACAGCATATGGTTGGGTTTAGTTTTTTGATCCAATTGATACTTTGTGCCTTTTTATTGGTGAGTTCAGTCCACTTACATTTAGGGTGATTATTGATATGTGAGAATTCTGTCATTCTATCTTTAGTTTTCTGGTAAAGCTGTGTCTCCATTGTTTCTTTGCCTTTTGTTGTTGTCTATTATTTCTGTGTTGTGGTATTCTATGAAGTTTCCCTCTGTTTCTTCTTTATTACAGTATATATTTCAGTTCTGGATTTTTTTTTTTTTGAGTGGTTACCCTTAAGTTTATGTAAAAGAAAGTTTGATATTTAGAGTATTCCATTTTCTTCAGCACGGTTACTTTCTCCATTCCCATATTACGGTTCAGGCCATTAATCTCTCTCTTTTAATGTTTTGGTTACCACAAATTGTCCCTGTTGATGGTGGTCGAATAGCCTCCTTTAGTATTTCTTGTAGTGCAGATCGTGTATTAGAAAATTCCCTCAGCTTCTGGATGTCTGGAAAGGTCTTTAGTCCTCCTTCATATCTAAAGGATATCTTTGCTGGATATATTATTCTTGGCTCATAATTTCTCTCTTTCAATAGTTTGAATATTTGTTTCCACTGCCTCTTGGCTGTAGAGTTTCTGCTGAAATATCTGATGATAATCTAATGGGCTTTCCTTTGTAGGTTACTGTCTTCTTTTCCCTAGCTGCCTTGAGGATTCTTTCTTTGTCGTTGATTTTAGACAGCTTCAATAAAATGTGTCTTGGAGAAGGCCTGTTGGGATTGAGGTAATTAGGCGTTCTATTTGCTTCTTGGATTCGAGGATCCAGTTCTGTCCACAAGTTTGGGAAGCTCTCATCAAAAATTTGTTTGAATATATTCTCTGTTCCCCTCTGTCTTTCTTCTCCTTCTGGTATGCCCATTATTCTTATATTGCTCTTTCTGATGGAGTCAGAAAGTTCTTGTAGAGTTCTTTCATTTCTTTTAAGTCTCAAGTCTGTTTCTTCTTCCATTCATTTAATTTCCAGGTTTCTATCTTTGATATCACTGATTCTTTCCTACATCTGGTCAACCTAATCTGGTTATTTCATTCTTAATTTCTTCTATTGAAGATTTAATCTTCAGAAATTCTATTTGGTTCTTTTTTAAAATTTCAATCTCTTTGATAAAATGCTCATGGTTTTCTCTAATTGTGTTTCTGAGTTCATTAAACTGCCTTTATGTGTTTTCTTGTATCTTGTTGAGTTTTTTCAGAACTGCAATCTTGAATTCTCTGTCATTGAAGTCACATATTTCCATATCTTTAAGTTCCTTTTCTGGAGACTTTTCACTTTCTTTCTGAGCTGTCTTGTTGCCTTGGTTATTCATGGAAATTACTGATTTATTATTTCTCTTCCTAGACATCAACAGTAGTGGCTTCTGCCACAGGTTGATAGAAAGAGGTATTTCTTTTGTTTTCCAGTACTTGTTGGTAGAATGTTTTATTTTCTCTCCGACTGCAGCCTTTTTTTCCCTCTCTCACATGGTAGTGCTATGTTTTCTCTGCACTATTCCAGCTTCTCACACAATGGGGTTATTCCCTGGGAGACGGACTTCTCCTCTGTAAATAGTTCGCCTTGGTCACAGGGCGCAGTGTTTGTGTGTGTATGCGGAGAGCTTTTGAAGTTCCAAAGCTGTTCCTGCACCAGATTCAGAACCCATATGTTTCAGCAGTTCTGTTTATTCCTGCAGGGATCTGCCCAAATAGGTGGGGCCAGGGGCGGGGTAAGTTGTGAGAGGTGGCCCAGAGCAATGGTGGCGACCACCGCCACAGCTGGTCCTGCTTCCACTGCTCCCTCTCCTTTGCCGGAACCAGTTGGGTTAAGAATCCGTGTCTGCAGTCCACAATTCTCAGAGCAGCAAATATTCTGTTCTTTTGGTTTGACACTGCTACTGTTCTGCTTCTAACACCGGGCAGGTGGGGGTGGGACGAGGTCTGTGAGGGTAGGGAGGGGGCGGCTAGTCTCAGTGCCTAAGGCTTCCATTCTCTGCTCGACAATGAGGGCTTAAACCACCGTTTTCAGCCTCTTCCCTCAGTCTTTTCTCTGAGGTCTGCCGTGAGCGTTGGGTTCAGCCGTGTTATATGCTGTCCCCTCAGCCCTGTGGGCCGTAAGTGGAGCCCTAGCAGTCCGAGTCCTTCCCTCTCCCGCAGCTGCGGTAGTTCCAGGATGCAGCGAGCTCGGAGCACTGAGCTAGTTCTGCGTCCTGTGCCCGCACGGCTCCGTCTCTGTACTTCTCCTTTTTCTTCCCCCCCACTCAAGCAATTTGCCCACCTTTAGGTGAATTCAGTAGTGGACCTCTTCATCTTGCCTGTCTGCTGTGCAGGGAATCCTTTGTGAAGTTATTGTTGTTCGATTAGTTGTAAATTCCAGGCGAGCTTTACAGAGGCTCACCTCACACCTCCATTTTGATGATGTCCGAAGATCCTTCTTATGTGGGGACATTTCTAAGCTTCTGAGTCTTACCTCTGAAGACAGAAGCCAGGATCTCTTTTTTCCAGGTTTCCTGACAACTAGGGCTGAACAGTGCAGACCAGATGTGACTGCCTGGGAAGAATTTAACAGGCAGTCGCACAAGGAAGAAGGCTCTTTGCAGGATTTATGGCTGGTGAGGGTGGGAAAGGGTGTCCAGTATGCGGAGGCAGCTGAACAGGTCCGAGAATTGGGTCCCAAGTCCATGGTGGAGGCCTGGTCTGCAGGTGTGTCCACACAGATCTGCCCATGGCGAGAGCAGGTCCAGAAGTTTATACTGCAGAGCCTCCAGCTTTGACACCATGAAATCTCTTGGGGATCCTCAGGCTGCCTTTTATACCTTAACAGAGTGGGTCTTGTCAGTAAGAAGCTTGACTTGGCTAGCTCACCAACCCAATTCTAGACATCGTGCTTGCCCTGAGGGCAGGGTCATCTGAGGAGGCAAGCATCTGGTGAGTTGGGTCATGTGTGCGAGAGGTGGGGAGAACTCCCCTGTGCCCCACACTGGAAACCAGCCCATACCCCATCCCCCTTCTCCAGATGAGGGTGTCCTGTCACCGTCCCCTGCCAGTTTGCTTTGTGACTTTCTTCCTGCTTTAAGACCACCTCTAAACTAGATGTCACCTGGACACCACTTTTGAGCTTGGAAAGCATTGACCCCTAGAATGGGGATGTAAAGACACTCATTTATTCGTTCAAATGTCACATCAGTCCAGCAGACAATGTTATCCTGCCCAGTCTTGAGGTGGCCTCAGGGTCCCATTCACCACTAGGCTCCTAGCACTGACCTCTAATGGTTTGGAGTTCGCACAACAATCAAATCTCCTTGCCATCTGTGCCCTAAAGTTTTCTCTTCTCTTCTCTTCTCTTCTCTTCTCTTCTCTTCTCTTCTCTTCTCTTCTCTTCGCTTCGCTTCGCTTCGCTTCGCTTCGCTTCGCTTCGCTTCCCTTCCCTTCCCTTCCCTTCCCTTCCCTTCCCTTCCCTTCCCTTCCCTTCCCTTCCCTTCCCTTCCCTCCTCTCCTCTCCTCTCCTCTCCTCTCCTCTCCTCTCCTCTCCTCTCCTCTCCTCTCCTCTTCTCTTCTTTTCTCTTTTGTGTGTTTAAAAAAACATTAATGTTTTTTTACTACCGGCATGAGTGGCCTGCATGGGGTGGTGGGTGCACCTGGCTCAGGGTATGTGTGTTCTGTGAGGAGATCATGATGATTGGGAGGCCGGAAGGAAAGGGGTGGTCTGGAGGCCAACTCCAAGGGCTCCTCAAATGCATTTCTGGGAACGGGTAAAGAGTCATGGCAGGCTACCGCTATTCTGCCAGTATGATTAAGAAATTCCTGGAAATCTAGCTGACCATCAGAGTTGATGTCCAGTTTTTTCATCATGCAGCTAAGGACATGGGGTCCTTCCAGTTGTCTGTGAAGCCAGTCCGTTCTGTATTCATGAAGCTTAGGAACCCAGTCTTGGAGAGTGCACATGTTACCATCCTTTCCAGTATCCTTCTGGGAAACAGCAATCAGAGACTTGATGCCCTGCTGAGTCTCTTAGGTCTGGACAGTTTTGTCATGTCCCAGCGGAGGAGGCACAGAGGCTGTGAGTGGGGGGCAGTGCTGCGAGTCCCTGACCTCAAGTTTTACCTTGAACACCTGACAGATGTTGAAGGGGGAACAAAGGCCTTGAAGGTATGTAGTGAAAAGTCTAGCAAAGAGGAACCTCCATTTGCCCCTTTGAGTATGATTCCAAACGTTCTGGTTGTTTTCATTTTATCATTAGCAACTAAATTTGTAAAATTCACATAATTAAGGAATTTCAAAGAGAGCATGTGCTCCCTGGGATCGGCAGTCCTTGTCGGGGAGAGAAGGAGGGCAGAGAGGGGGCCAGTGGGGTTTGCCCAGCACTGGAAGGTCCCAGCAGAAGGCAAACCAGGGAAGGTCTGAGGAGACAGCTCTGAAGGACACAGTTGGGAGGAGGTCAGTAGACAACCCAAAGGACTTGTACGGCCTGAATGGATGCTATGTTCTTTCCTGGCAAAGTATCCTCTGCTCCAGGCTTTGAGAGAAACACAGAAGCATCCAACCCATTTTGTCTGGGATGGGGAGAGCGTAGGGGCCGTTAGCCAAGTGCTTCTCAACCTGGATGCCATTAGCATTCTGGTCAGGACAGTCCTTCATGACCAATTGTTGGCCCAATAAATGTCCTTTGGGTTCTCTTTTCCTTTCCCAAAGTTATTGGGGCAACCCAAAGCCTCCTCACTCATCTCCGAAGTTTCTGTTTGAGGCTAACTCAAGGTGAGGAAATTGAGTTGTAGGAAAGAGATGTGTCCAAACTCACACATGCAGAGAAGATAGTGAAGTGAGATCCCAACTGTGTTCCTAATGCAGAGCTCTTTCCACAAGAGGTTTTGTGTGTGTGCGTACATGTGTGTGCATGTGTGTGGAAGGGAGACTGTATATATGTGACCCACTCTACAGTGTCAGACTGACAAACCGAAGCATTTTGCAAGAAGCCAGACTCTACCCATTTGAAACAGAATGAAAGTCATGCTCTGAATCATCATGCTAGCATCTCACAGACACCTCGATCTCACCTACCCCCAAGGCGCTTTTCTCTTCTCTGTGTAAATTAGTTTAAATTACAGCCAGGAACATGTTTATTGGAAAATGTCTTTTTGGGACAATGCGGTTTATTTTCGTTTTTGTATCCACAGCAGTGACAGCTGTTTGCACTCAGGCTACACACTCACTCAAGTTGGTGGCCCTCTGGCATAGATGGGTCGTTGAGGTACCGGTAGCAGGAGCGAGGCCCTCTCTGAGCTCTGGAGGGTGACTACAGCAGAAAGGAAGCAGAAGCCGGGCCCTAAGCTGTTCAGAATTTCCTCTTGGGAAACAGCCCCTCTCTGCCACCCCCAATGGAGCTGCCATGCTCTTTCGTGACCCTGCTCACTCCCCTTCCCCCACAATAAGGTTAGTGCACCTGGGGGTGAGATCTCTCCAAAACACGGTTATATTTCTTCCCTGAAATACTTGATTGTATCATACTTTTACCTCCATAGTATCTCAATAGTAGCACAAGTTTACAATCTGAGAAACATTTGAGCCATCCATGTCCCAAGCATGTGTAGAAAGCCAGGCAGCAAGGACCATCAAATAAAAAATTCAGAGAAGAGCAGCAACAAGCCATTCTCTGGTTCTGGAGGATTCTGAGGCCCATCTCCATCCTGCCTATCCCAACTGTTCTTGGGCTCACATGGGCCAACCAACCAATTCCTTCCTTTGCCTAAGCTATTTCACATTGGATCTCCCTCACTTGCTATCTAGTTCCACCTAAACAAGCCCGAGACTGCAGGCATACATCTTGGGTTCTACCCTGAAGGTACTGATAACGGGAACATCTGCACAAGGAGGGCTCTTGGGGCCAAGCTGTAAAATCTTAAGCGCTTAGTGCAATGTTTCTACTTCAAAAGCAGCAGCAACCCTCCAACCCACCCCGGAAATCTCCTTCACACTTCAGCCTAAAGCTACTCAAAAATTCCTGGCCTTCCCTCACACCAGCCCTGCTGTACAGGTGAGGCCTGGTCTTGGCCTCACCTGTACTCACAGACTGCTTGGCTTACGAGGCCCACTCACTGTTTGCATTGAATGAACTTCATCTCCTTGAGCCTCAGTCTCTCATCTGTATAATGGAATGAAAATATCTTCTCACCATCCCCCATTAGACTGTTGAGAAGACAGAAGATGCAGTGTGTAAAATGCTTTGCATAGTTCCTGTTCCACGCATGTGTAATAAATATCAGCTTGTGGGCTGAGCTATCAGCTGCAGATTAATGTTGGAGGGGCTGCATGAGGCCAAGTGACAAGAGAGAAAGAAAATTGCTATCTTCTGTGGTAGATGCCTTGCAGTTGATCAGCTCCCTCAGCCTTTCTGCTAGCTTTTTGCAGCCTCTGAATATCTGACCTGGGCTAAAAGGGTAAAACTTAAATGTTCTAATTTAAAAAAAAGAAGAAGAAGAAAATGAATTTATGAGGTGATGGATATGTTAATTAATGCGATGGGGAGAATCCTTTCACAATGTAAATGTATATCAAACCGTTATATTGTGCTCTTTAAACATCTTACAATTTTGTCAGTTATATCTTGGTAAATTATAAAAAGAAAAGAGAATCTGACCAGCAGAGAGCTTTCAATCTGCAAAGCACCTTGACAGCCCTTTGAATGGGCTCCTGACCTTCCATATTACTCTCCCCTTCTGCCTTTGTACACCATTCCTTCTTTCCTTCATTTATCCACTGAACAGTTACTGAACGCTGGGCTTGGCTCTGGGGTGGAGGCAGTAATTCTGGAACTGTTTTCCTGCTGAGGATCCACTGTAAGGCACAGGGGAGTCAGGCAAATAGGAGGTAGAATCCGACTCTGCCACTTAAGAGTTTTGAGGACTTGAGCAAGGCACGTACTGTGTCTGAGCCTCAGTAGTCTTATCTGTGAAATGTGGATGAGTACCTATGTCATAGTCCCTTAATAAGGATTAAATTAAACCTGCATGTCAGCATGTCACATGGTTACTGACATAGCATATAATCCATCATTCTCGTTACTTCCTCGAGTCTTCATTTTCTCATCTATAAACCAGGCATGATATTCCCAGGGGTATAGTTTTATGATGTAATTTACATGAGACACAACAGGCAAAGTGTTTAAAACAGTGCTGGGCACACTCTCCAGGGCTCCAATGAGAGCGCCCTCCTCCTATCCCTCAGGCCGAGAGCCTGAGTTAATCTGTTTCCCCAATCCTGGTATTTTGGTTGGTCTCTTCAGTCCTGTAGTGTCCACGACCCAAGTGATGTCTTCCCCCTTCCTTCCCTTTCTTGAGAACATTCTTGATAATCTCATTGTGCGTGGGGAAAGACAGACTAGCTTTTCAATCAATAACCCTTTAGGAAAACACTAGAAAACGGTCCTTGGCAAGGTGTTCAGATTAATTAAAGGACTGATTTTGAGAGACAGCCTGCCAGGTTAAATGAAGTGGACCTCTCTTGGAGATGTTCAATATTTAATATATTCCAAATACCCTTCTGATGCCACTAAATATTTTAACGTTGCCAATAGGAAATGTCAGTGATGGACCAAAGAGAGTATCCTGGGAAATATTTCCTTTTGCCACCATGGCTTTTTAAGTCCAAACTCAGCTCTGGAAAGGGTGAAGGGGCACATCCAGAGGTGAGCTCTTCACTGAAAACAGCTGCTGTGTCAAAGCTACACTTGTCACTTGATTTGTGAGTGCAAATGACTTCAGGTCAACGGAGACTTTACATAAATTCTCCAATTAAAAGTATTGGATATTCTCCAAAGTGGCAAATCCCCTCCTGGCTTTGCAAAGGATGATAATGAGTTATTGCTAATGTGGCCATAAAGCTGTTATTTGTGTAAGTAAAATGGAGCTAATGTGTAGATAAAATTAAAGTTTAAAATGAAATATTGTTAAAACAAAATAGTTAATGAATTTAGGCACATTATTGAAGGTAAGTTTGGCAACTGATTGGAATAGATAATTTTAATTGTCTTGTTGAATCAAAATCAATATTGAAAATTATGCAGCATATAAGAAACACATCCATCTCCTCTTTGTGTTAATATTTGGATCATGTCCAGCATGAATCCCAGGCCTTGTGTTGTGGGTGGGAGTCAGTCTTAGTGGGATAGGACGGAGGGGAAGGGTCAGATCACTCTGCTCTCCTAGAGGGCAGCTAATCAATCCTGAAATCCAGGAGGACCCAACTGGATCTCAAAATGAACCCCCCAGAGATGCAGTGGAAAACCTGTATGCCAACCTTATCCTGTGCCAACTTCAGCCTGAGGAGAGAAATTAAGAATCCTGGTTGTGGACCAGAAGCAGTCAGGGCTCTCCATGGGAAGGCTTCAAGGTTATAGTATAAATGGAAAGCAGAATGGCCGCAATAGAAACATGTTCTATCCTTCCACCATCCTGATCTCTGAAATTTCATGGAAATTCAGTTCTATTAGGTCAGACATCACCTAAGGGTCTCTGGGTGTGATTGGGTCCCTTAGGTGCTGTGTCTTCCTGACATTGCGAGGAAAACACCATGCACTGAATGGCTTAGATTAGGGGCTGGCAAACCACAGTTTGTAGGACCAAAGCCAGCCACCATCTGTTTTTGTACTAGCTAAGAATAGTTTTTACATTTTCAATGGTTGAAAAAAATCAAAAGAAGGATAATATTTCATGAGAAGTGAAATTATATGAAATTCAAATTTCAGTGTCCATAAATAAAGTTTTATGGGAGCACACCCACACCCGCTTGTCTCCGTATTGTCTGTGGCTGATATGGCCACACTACGGCGAAGTTTAGTAGTTGCAACAGAGACCATATGGCCCACAAGCCTAAAATGTTTACTCTCTGATCCTTAACAGGAAAAGTTTGTCCACCCTTGCTTAGACTAACTGCTGCCCAGGCAGGCCCAGACCTGGGAATCAGGAGCTGGCTGGATGAGGGTTAGATCCTTTAACAAGATCAGGGTTTTATTAAGAAGAAAGAAAGGGAAAATTAATGCTGCGTAGAAAATCAATGGTGTTCACAACACTTGAGAGGGTCATCTGAATTTCTCTATCTGCAGATGTGGGGTTGTTTCTGGGGAATTGGTGAGAAGTCAGGAGAAGGCATGTAGATATCACTGATTGACAGATGAATGAATGAATAGGGAGTGTTCAGAGGTGAAGTTATTCTGAGTGTCAGCTGGCCCGTTTCATGCCAAGGAGTTCTGCCTTTATTCTGCAGACAAATGGAGGCCTCTGAAGTGTTTTAAGCAGCAACTACCAGGTAACATTTGCATTGGAGAGAGAGAGAACATGGCATTCTGTGGGTGATTAGAGCAGAAAGGTCATTTGGTCAGAGAGTAAAAGCAATGAAATGCTGCCTGAAAGGAGTTGGGAAAATCATCAAACTGCTTTCTTCTTAACCCTTCCTCCAGGAGAGGGAAGATATGAGAAAAGGACGGCTCTGGGACACGAGATAAGGCATTATGTTAGTGAAACACATCAGAATAACCCTATTAAAATGGGCACCTGGTTAGAAAACTGGGTGTCACATAGTGGCCCTTGGCTAGGAAGGTGATGGGAAGAGTATGGCACACAGGGGACTTCATAGGAGGAAGTAGATAACTCCCTTTCAGAGGCCGTGGATTCTAGTCCTGACCCCACCACTAACTTGGTGTGTGACCTGGGGCAAATGGACCCACCTTTCTGGTTTTCTGTTTTATCATCTGTAAAACCCCTGAGAAAGAGAACTCTTTCCAATGAGATAATTTCTTTGAAAACATCAGTGTACTAGTAGGTACAGATTCAAGTTTTGAGAGACCCAAAGTTGAAACAATTGGGGACCTACCTCTGTAAAAAAAAAAAAAAAAGAATACATAATTAGATGAGGAAGCAAAATTTTATAAGGAGACAAGAAATCTAACAAATTATACATTTTAAAATGCTGAAAAACACTGCAAACATCACAAAATATAGAGACACATGAACTGCTTGACAGATCCTTATAAATTTTTTCTACATTTTTTGGCTGCATACTTTTTGTCTCACTTCTTCATATGACAACGCTTTTATTACAATTTCTGAAGAGAGATAGAAAGAGATGGAATCTTGTTTTTAATTATTGATAATTAAAGGTCCCATGCAGGAAACATGGGACCTTCCCCTACCCCCCAAAGCTGTACTTGCTGTTTGCGGTCTTACTGCAAGTCTGTGATCTGCAAACACACGCATTCTAGTATATTCTATTGGCATGACTCCCATCAGAAGACGTAAGTGTGGGCATATTTGTAATTGTATGCACTATATCACTGAGTGAATTCCTGACACAGAGGATTTACGTTTTTGACTGCATACCAATGAGAGCTAAAGTCTCTGCTTACCTGCCTGATGTAAGAAAAACCTGGCATACATGTATTTACACCTTGTTTCTGCTCCGTTGCCCATACACTTCTCATGCTGTGTCAGGATCCCGGGGAGCTGACTGTGCAGTGGGCATATTCCTGCACAACCAGGATGGTTAGAGCAAGGGACTGCATGTCTCATCCATCCTAAGTCAAATATGTCTCTCTTGTTCCTTAGCAAAACCCAGCTGTTCAACTGTGTACTGGGACACATGACTGTCTCGAAAGGAAGGGTCATATCATTTCCCTATCACACATAAATACCCCTGATAAATACCTCAAATAAAATCTACATGGGTTGAAAACTACATGTAAAAAGCAAAAACCATAAAATGCATGGAAGAACATGTAGGGGAATCTCTTTATGATGTTGGAGTAGGGACAGGTAACAATCAGATGGCAAAGGGAAACTTTATAAAAGGAGGCAATAAGAAAATTGGCTTCATCAAAATTTTAAATGTCTGTGATAATAGCTAATATTTTTGAATAGTCTCCTAATACTGTTTCAAGTGTTTTGCGCATATTATCTCATTTAATCATATAACAATAAATTAGTGAGAGTATCTCATTTAATCGTATAACAATAAAGGGTATTATTAGCTCCATTATAAAGATGAAGAAACTGAAGCACAAAAAAATCAAATAATTTTCCCAATGCTGCATGGCTAGTTTATAAGTGGCTGAACCAAGTTTGACTCTCAAACCTGGTCTCTTAACTAAATGTCTTATCCCATCTTACCCTTTTGTCATTGTATTTATGATAAAGTGAAAAGACATGCCACAGACTAAGAGTAGACCTTTGTCATTTATAAAACCGTCAAAAGATTAGCATTTAGAATATATGAAGGTCGGACAATTAAGTTCGCAAATTTTCCACTGTGCACTTACACGGCGGAAAGTTCTAGAACTTAGTTGTCAGACCTCACATACATAACTCCTACATATCTATTAGAAAAAGACAAACAGCTCTATAGAAAATGGGCAAGGGGTAAGAAAGGAGCATTCATAAAAGAGGATGCCAGAAATGCCCAGACACACATGACAAGATGTTTAATACTACTACAAATGGAAGATGCAAATTAGGACAATAGGGGATTCCAGCTCATACCCAACACATGTGCAAAAGCTGAGAATCTGGTAACACCAAATATTGGGGAGGAAGTAGGGACCAGGGATTCTTCCGAGAGTCTGAGAGTCTAAAATGACAGTCACTTCCAGGAGCAACTTGACAGGATCTAATAGAATCGAAAATGTACAGTCCTTGTGGTGCAGAGATGTCAAGTTCATTAGACTTTAACAGGAACCCTCCCACTCGTGCATGAGGGGGATTGTATTATACAATTTTTTTCTACTGTATTGTTTTAATTACAGAACATGGATATGACATTACTCTTGCTTGGTTAGACGATGGAGAATTAAACTGTGGTTTGTGCATATAATGCTAGATAACAATTAAAGTGAATGAATTAGATTGACATGTGTCAAATTAAATAAAGCCTAAAATCATAAATTTGGATAAAATCAGGCTGCAACAGCATATATATATATATATATATATATATATATATATACACACACACACATAAAATTTAATATCATTGTTTGACAAATTTAAAACTCACATAAGTCATATATTTTAGATGCATTTATTGTGAACTATACATTGAAAGTGCATAAAATGCGTATCTACATATAGTTCAATTGTTATACAGTGAACTCCTCTGTACCAAACACCCAGCACCCCAAAGCCCCTGTGAATCCTCTGCTAATACAACCTCACCCCTTCCACCCCCTACAGTAAGCACTAGCTTTACTTTCTCTCTATATAACCCTATACAAACAATTCGTTTTGAACTTTATTTAAGTGAAATTAAACTATGTGTAGTCTTTTTAGCCTCTTTTCTTGCTCAACGTTATGTTAGGAATATTCTTCCATGATCATGTCAGTAGCTGTGGTTTGTTCATTTTAATTCCTTTATAACATTCCCTTGCATGACTTTAGTATAAGGAATTTATCCTTTGTACTGTTTCTGATTTTAGACAGTGTAAAGTACATGTATAAAAATTCTGCTTCATACAGAAGTTAAGTTTACTATTTCTGAGGGGGATTTAAGGTGTCAGATATTAATGTCACAACTTGTTTCTTTAGAAAAAACTGACTCAAACATGGCAAAATCTCAACACCTGTTGAAATTCTGGGGGGAGTGCAGTTATATCATGTCTTGTACTTTCTTGTATATTGAAATTACTTATAATTTTTAAAAGAAAAAGAAAATTATGTCGTACTGGAAGTGTGAGGCATTTTCTGCCACCTTCCTAGCTTCAGAGGCAGATCGCGAAATTCCATCTCTGATCCCAGATGAAGAGAATGAATAGCTCTGATGCAAAACCCGCAGTGGTCAGCAGACCCATGAACTTGGGGCTGCCCCTTTCTCCACTTCCGCTCTAGCAAGCTGCAGAATGAGCCCCCACACAGCCCTGCAGGCTCCTTGCTGCCCCGTGGCGTCACCAATTGCCATCACCCCATTTGGATTCTCCCCTCAGCTGAGAGAGAATAGACATGTCATGTCTTCATATATGCAGCTAGTTACACAAAAATCAAGCATTACGACGCTGGGCTACCCAATGGGACAAGTAGGGGCTGCGGCTTAGCCATTCTCTCTGGATTGCCTGCCAGGGTGATGTCTGGGCTCTAGGAGGGGTAAGGAGGGAAAATTATGACTTCAGTTCATTACGGGGTGGTACATGGACTCACCTTGAATCACTTAGGCCCTTCTTTAAACATGACTGGAACAGGATCAGAAGGAGTCTGTCTTACAGCATTCCCTTTTGGCCTCTACCTGTGCCATAGACAGATTCCACCATTAGAGAGCTATTCTTCTGAATTAAGCCATGAGAGTCCTGAGCAGAAAAGTAACTCTAAAGAGTTGGTGGTGGGGAAGGCATGATCCCTGCTCAACACTTCATCTGAGCCAGGCACTTTGCATTTAGCTTTGCAAAGATGCTCTGCATTTTACAGATGAGAACATCCCGAGTTGCTCACAGTCGTACTTGAAGAAAGTGGTAGGGCCAAAAGTCCAAGCCAGGCCTGCTGCTGCTGAAATTCTTAAACTCTACAAATCTATGGGATTCCAATCATATATACTGAAAGGCACTTCCCCGATGATACTGCCTAAAGCCCTCAGTTGAGACATGAGGCATTAGAGGAGATGAAGTGACGAGCTCAAATGGTAATTTAGTGCTAGATGTAAGGCCAAGTATTCTGACCTCAACGATAGATACCTTGAAGTTACACCAGGCTGTCTGTCACGCAAGCATCTGGAGTGGGGTGGCGCTGGAGTTCCCACACCTACACACTGGAGGGCTAAGGCAGTGTATACAATGGGAAGAGAACTAGGCAACGAGTCGGAAATCTGGCCCTGCTTTGCCTCACATTCTTTGTGCCCCCACAGCCCGGTGCCCATTACTTCATGCCCCTGACTCGGTAACGGGGCACTTTGACTTGCTTGATCTTGCAGCAGAAGGATTCTGACTCTCATCTGTATGGAGATGATACTGATGAGATGAGTAAAGAGTTAACAAGAGCGGGCTTGTGAGCTGGCAGGATGGGACAGGCACAGAGTTAACATGAGCAGGTCTGTAAGCTGGCAGGAGTGAGCTTAAACATTCCCCGCTTGGCTCTGACTCCCCTGGCCAGCACAGCACAGCAGGCTGACAAGCACAATACATTCATCATAGGTGGAAATAAAATAGTTGCCAATCGCAACAGCAACCCCCTACAAACTAACGATCACCCATCATAGATGGGAACAGAACGGCTCCCAATTGTAACAGCAACCCCCTGTAAGCTCATGGATGGGAACAGGACAGTTCCCACAAGAAGACAATTGTAATGGCAGCCCCATGCAAGCTGACAAGAACCCTACATCCAGCTTAGAAAAATATAAAACCCCAGCACTCCTCCTCATCCGGGCAGCTGTCCCTATTGGGCTCGGTCCTGGCAAAACTTCCCTTTGCCAGAACTGTCTCTCTTTAACTTTCAATAAATCTTTGCTTACTCTTGTGGAGTCTTGAAAATTCTTTTTACATTCTGCAGATGACCAGGGGTAAATTCTATGCCAAGGCAGATACCTGCCCTCCAGAACTGTTATAAGAATCAAATGTTTTGAAAAGTGATTTGAAAGCAACAAAGTGCTAAGCAAATGCCAGTGATTGTTCTTATGAAATAAGCGCAGGGCCGCTTGGCCCAGGCTGCTGAGTTGCTGGAATAGCTTTGGGCTTAATTCCTTTCTCAAAGGTAGCTTCTAATGGCACAAACAACAACTAAAAGATTTTGCAAGAATGAGAGGATAAAACAAAGGTCGTCAGAATGATCCCCCAGCTCCTTACATTTCATTAATACTTTCCATTTCGCAAAGCATGTTAACTTATGTTATTAACCTTGAATTGCTGAGCAGAGCTGGTGCTTTTTATATGTAAGGGACTTCTTCAATTGAGGACAGCAGGTTACTTTTAAGGGCTGCAGAGCTCTCCTAACATCTTAATATCTTTTTTGATTCTTGATAACTTTCCAACGGGGAGCAAATAATGGACATCCAGAATTGTTTTTGCACTGAAGCAGTTAGTCAGTCAGGAACTGGTCTGTGGATGGGCCTGGAGAAGTCCAGAGGCTGACTTGATCTGCTTCTGATGTTTGGGTGAGTAATAGGGGCAGCAGTGGGAATGGTCTGTACGTCCAGATTTTGGCAGGCCAAGATACATGGGTTAACTTGGGAGGAAGAGAGCCAAACAAGTATATTTAGTTTTGAGAAAAAACAAACAAACAAACAAAACAGAGCTTTTTTCTGTTTTTTCTCCATCAAATTAAGCACATTCAAAAAGGAAGTTGCAGTGGAAATTCTAGGCTTTGGCACATGGTCTTTTATTGTTTGTTTATGGTGCCGTCAATGGTCTTGGTCTTGGTACATCTTCACAGGTTTGAACCAGGTCAGTATGCCGCCACATCTGTCGGGAAGGGCATATAGGTACGGCTCCTGATCAGAAATACAAAAGTCCTACCATCACCCAGTGATGAAAACACAGAGTCGAGGTGATGATGAAATGTGCTTTGTTACTTTTCCCATTAAGTTCTCTTTCAAGGCCCTAGGTTGGATGAACAAGACTGCAAGCTCCATGAGGGCAGTGATTTTGTCTGTTTTGTTCCCAGGTGAATCCAATCCCAGGAACAGTGCTTAGAACTAATACTTAAAATACTTAATAAATAGTTGTCAAACTGAACTAATTGTGTGTATTAGTCATGGTTCTCCAGAGAAACATAGCTAACAGGATATGTGTGCATGCATGTATCTATTGTCTATCTGTATCTATCTATCTATCTATCTATCACATATTTACATCTAGATAGAAAGAGATTGATTATGAGGAATTGGCTCATGTGATTAGGCAGACTGAGAAGTCTCAAGACCAGCAGTCAAATTACTAGAGACCAGGAGAGCTGAAGTGTAGTTTCAATCCATGTCTGAATCTCTGAGACTGAGGAGAACTGATGGTGGAAGCCCCAGTCTCAAAGCCATGGTACTCAAAGCCCAAGAAGAGCTGATCTTTCAGTTCAAGTCCAAAGGCAGGGAGAAATCAATGTCCCAGCTCCCAGGGTCAGGCAGGAGGAGTTCCCTCTCACGTAGACTTTTTGCTCTGTTCAGGTTCTCAATCAATTGGATGAGGCCCACCTGCATTAGGGAGGGCAATCTGCTTTACTCAGTCTATTGATTCAAATGTTAATCTCATCCAAAACACTCAGAATAATGTTTGACCAAATGTCTGGACACCCCATGGCCCAGTCAAGTTGACACATAAAATCAACTGTCATACTGGGTATATTATCTTCTCTCTTACCGCCCTCCATTTTTCTCTTCTCCTACTTGATCTCCCTTGATATTTCCTACTCATTGTCCTTCCTCCCCTGTTCTGGAACAGCTGGCCATATGCCTGGAGGTCCAAGATGATGACTATGATTCCCTGGAGAGGCAAGGTCCATCCTCTGGCCTTCCCAGGAGAAGGCCAAGTCTTTCAGAAGTCTTTACAAGATCCACAAACATGTTTCATGCTAACACTTTCCAACTCTTTGAGCAGAACTTGTAGAGGTTATTGTACTAACAAAACGCCCTTTTACTTCTATTTTGCCAATGGCCTCTTTCAAACAAGGGTGAAGGGCAGAAAAAGCCTATGGGGACAAAAGAAACTTGTCCTACCAGAGATGTTTAATAGAAGTCAAGAGAGTGTGTATCAGTGTGTTTAGCATTCTGCCTTGCTCCCTTAGAAGCCTTCTGGTGTCTTTTTGCTCCAAGAGCAGATTTGGGCCCTGATGGAAAAAAAATGTTTTTTCTTCTGAAGAGACTGCACTAGAGGTGGACGCAAACAGGATTGCTGGGTTCCTGAACTCTGTCCTTAGTGAATCACAGATGCTCGTCTTGACTAGAAGAGATAGCTTGGTGCTATGTGACTGGGAGACCGTGATTATTTTGGACAAAGTTTCTCCTTGTATGGATGGGGGAAAAGGAAGCAAGACCTTCTTCTTCTTGGCATATCATGTGTGTAGGAAGCCTAAGATTTGGAGCATTAATGAGTGGGAAGACTGAGTGCCTTTTGGGAAGATAAATTCCTTGGGAACTTCAAGATCAGTAACAGAAGCTGCTCTGGTGTACAGAATCCCATCCTTTTGTGACGCTTTCCTGCCCACTCGGGTCAGATTGAACTTGTCATTCTCTCAACTGGAGGATCCCATTTTATTAACCAACTGAAAACAATCGCGGATTTTAGTAAACATTCATCATTTAGATTCTTTTACTTGATTGTTTCAGGCTCAGTACAATACTTCCAATTGCATGTAGTTTAAATTCCAACTCCTCGGCCTAACATTAAAAATCTTCTACAATGTGACATGCATTTGACTTTCTAATCTTACCTCTCAACATTGACTTGTCTGATCTCTCCATTCTCTCTAAATGGGTGTAATAATTGCTCCTCAAATTTTCTATTCTTTAGTTTGGATCCTTTTCTTCTCTGCCCCATCTAAATTTTATTCTCATACCAGCTCCTGCCTCAATCTCTCCTATGAAATCTTTCCCGACCACCCAAGTGAAAATCAATCTAGTCTTTGTCTCAAAAGCTATGTCCGTAAAGGGCCAAAGAAACACTTTCCTGTTTTGATTGTGGTAGTGGTTATACAACTGTGTGTAATTGTCAAAATATATCAAATATACTTCATATAGGTGAATTTTATTACAGGTAACCATCTCAATAAAGGCGAGGAAATAACTAAAATAATGTCTTCTGCTGGATCCACTCCTTTGACAATAAACATAGTTACCTTGTGTTGGGACCTCTTCTTCCTGACCTCTGAAGCCGAGGTTCAGAGACATCTGGAGTGTGGATTTGGGCAGCAAAACAGGAATTCTTTGGAAGAAAAAGCAAACAGGGTTACTTGCGGGGTCTCACACACGTAGATTGAGCTGGGAAATGGAGAGTGACAAGTGGTGGAGAAATTGCAGAGAAAGGTTGTAAGGAGTTGACCCAAGGGAAGAATGAGTCTGTTGCAGTGAGACTCAGCCGTAGGCCCTGCTGCTCAGACAGGAAATGCTCAGAGGAAAGTGGTGCCATATGAGAGCCTAGTGGGTGTTTCTTGAACTTTCCTGCTCCAGCTGCCACAGCATTGTAGTCCCATATTCAGCTGCCTCGCCCTTCTAGCTGACTTGAGAACAAGAAAAGTCTCTCTGTGTCCTCCACATTTATGAATGTCATTGAGGCCTGCCTGATACAGGATAAGCTCACCCAGTTTCCGAAAGCTCTATGACCAAATGTGCAGAGTACACTGTCATCCATGAAAATTGCCACCAGGAAGATGGTAGGCAACTCATGATGCAGTGAACAACCTGAAAAAACCAACACTACTGTAATAGAATTCTAAATCTAATTAAATTTGAGACTCCACCAAGATGTATTGTATTGATCAACTGAAAATTTAGTCAGAGTACTTTGTTTAATAAAAACGAGGGGATATTTTTCTTTCGATTATGAAAGAAAAAGGAAAGAAAGGAAAAAGAAGGGAGTTAAAGAATTAAAATCTTTTGCACTGTCTATGCAGAAGCTTTCCAAATCCAATTTGGTGATAACCTTGGATGATATCTATCATTTTCCCGGGTAGTCATGACACCCTTAAAATAGGATCAAAGCAAAATAGATGCTATTGAATACACGGAACTTTTCCCCCACATTCTCAGAGTGTTTTCTTCTTTAAAAACTCAGAGTTGGTTTTTATCAAAGTAATTCATACACCCAGTTTTTTTGTTTTGTTTTGTTTTGTTTTTCTAAATCAAAGAGTACTAAAGGGTTTATAACAAGAAGTAGCAGTTCTCCGCAGGGATTTATTACCACCCTCCCACCACTGCAGTCTTGCTCTCTGGAGGCAATCACTGTCTGCTATGTTACTCTTTCTGCCAGTATTTATCCCATATTTCTGAATAATATGTGTAGCAAGACAATAAATATATATTTTCCGTTGGCCTCAGAATTGTATCTATAGCTTCAAAGCTGAAAATAATAGGTGCTAAGAACTCTAACAATCTAAAGAGAATTGACAAAATGACAAGACTAATCTCCCAAGACTTTGCTAATATGTGGCAGAAATAATAAGAACACATAACCCTTGTTCCAGGTTCTATTCTAAATGCCTCAGATTTATTCACTTATAACTATTGTAGTGCTCCTATAAAATCCCTCTCTTTTACAGATGAGGTAAGTAAGGATTAGAGAGTTAATTCTGGCAATGGCAGAAATAGGTTTCTATCTCAGGTAGCCTGACTCTACCATTACATGATACTGCCTCGCAATGACCTTGCTGCCATTCCTTTCACTCCAGCCCAGACATTTGGAAGGATTTTGCCATTGGACTAGGGGAAAAAATCAGTGTCGTCCCTTTTTACTTTCCCTTGTACCTTCCCCGTTGCAGCTGTAAATCAACAAATGGAGAGAGCGTGTTCCAAGCAGAGATCAGGGGTATGTACACGATGGAGAACTGGCATATCAGTGCCCTGTTGAATGCCTGTTTGCACCCTTTTGCCCTCCATATGAGCCCCACAGGGTTCTGGTGAGATGGAGTAACAGTCACCGGCAGCAGTGGCCAACACAATAGCACATTCTGATATCATCTTTCCTGCTGTTCTTATTCCACGCCCCCAGTTCTTCACTCCTGTGCCCTGGAACACTCCCAAATAAACACCTAAATGCATGCTTTTGTCTCCGGCTTTGCTTTTTTTGGTGGGGAGGGCGAAATGAACACAAATCGAGAATATTTTGCACAAGCATATGAGCAAAAAGTATGAAACTACAATGAAGACATTTTCAGATGTGCAATGACAAGACTTCTTATCTCTGAGCCTATTCCATGTCTCAGTGGAAAAATCCTCCAATCTTCTGTCTTGAGTACCACTGACTAATAGTAGGGGTGCTGTAAGCAGACCAAGAGATAGGAGCTTGGTGACCAAAATTTATTTTGCAGACTTTCAATTAATTTCCTACTTTTAATCTAACACCTTATCCATGCTCTCTATCCTACCTCATGCGCCTGAATTTGGAATTATTTCAGTTTGGTTCCTCTAGGGAATAGGCATTCTTTCTTTTCTTTCTTTCTTTCCTTCTTTTCTTTCTTTCTTTCTTTCTTTCTTTCTTTCTTTCTTTCTTTCTTTCTTTCTTTCTTTCTTTCTTTCTTTCTTTCTTTCTTTCTTTCTTTCCTTCTTTCTCTCTCTCTCTCTCTCTCTCTCTCTCTCTCTCTCTCTCTCTCTCTCTCTCTCTCTCCCTTTCTTTTTTTGCATCCTGTTTTCTGTTGAGGGAAATCATTACTTATCTGCACTAAGGTTAGGAAGGCACCTGCTCTGTGTACTGACTTTCAACCAGCCCACCATTGTCAGGCCCACACCTGGTAGTTGCTTTCTCTTGCATCTGATGTAGAACCCACCCAATCAGCTTATCCCCACTTTCCCATTATTCTCCTTTGCAGGATCCTGAGTTGTAATTTATTCTGTTCTGCTATTTCAGTTAGTTCTCCTCCATGTACTTCCTATCCATAAAAACATGGGATAGGAATTTATTGGTCTTCTTTAATTTATTTTGGCAACGTTTTATGGTTTAATATGCTGTTGGATGTAATTTGCTAGTATTTTGTGGAGGGCTTTGCTTCTATGAGTATATTCATAGGGGGTATTGGTCTATAATTTTCTTTTTTTGTGCTGTTTGTCTCTGACTTTGGTATCAGTGTAATGCTTACTTCAGAGAAGGAATTTGGAAGTGTTCCCTCCTCTTTAGTTTTGGAAGAGTTTGAGAAGAATCGGGTTAATTCTTCTTCTTTTTTTATTAGTTTCAGGTGCACAAGACAAAGTAATACTTAGACGTTTATCATTTATATCCCTCACACTGTGTGAACCCCCCTACCCCATCCACTATCCCTCTGACATCGCACAGAGCTATTACATTTCCACTGTCTCTATTCCTAATGCTGTACTCCATTTCTTGTGAGTATATACATACATATACATACGTACATACATACATACATACATACATACATACATACATACATATATACATACATACATACATATATATAAAATTATAGTTGGCATTCATTACTGTTCAGCTTCAGGTGTACAGTGCAGTGATCAGGCATCTACATCTTCCCTGAGGTGGTCTCCCAAATGGGACACGTGTCCATCGGATACCCTACAAAACCTTTACAACATGATTGATTACGTTCCCCAAATTAATTTTCAAAACCCCGTGGCCATCTTGTGGTTACTGACTGTTTTCTAATTCTTCTTAAATGCTTGGTAGAATTCACCAGTGAAGCCATCTGGTCCTGGACTTTTCTTTTTTGAGGAGGTTTTTGATTACTGATTCAATTTCTATTTTTTATAGGTCTGTTGAGATTATTTATTTCTCGTTGAGTCAACTTAGATAATTTTCATTTTTGTAGGAATTTGTCCATTTCATCTAGGTTATCTAATTTGTTGGTGTACAATTATTCATAGTATTTTTTTATAATTCATCTTATTTCTGTAAGGTCAGTAATAATGTCCCTTCTTTCATTTTTGACGTTAGTTATTGGTGTCTTCTCTCTTTCTTTGTCAGCCTAACCAAAGATTTGCAAATTTTGTTAAAATCTTTTGAAAGAACCAATTTCTGATTTCATCGATTCTCTCTATTGTGTTTCTATCCTCCATTTTATTTATCTCTTCTCTGTTCTTTATTATTTCCTCCCTTCTGCTAGTTTTGGGTACATTTTTCTCTTCTTTCTCCAGTTCTTTCAGTTGTAGTCAGCTTATTGATTTGAGATCTTTCTTTTTTTAAATATAGCAATTACAGCTATTTTTTCCCTGTGCATTGCTTTCAGTGTATCCCATATATTTTTTATATGTTGTGATTTTCTATTTTCACCCATCTCTAACTACTTCCAAATTTCCATTATAATTTCATTTTTGACCCATGTTTAAGTGTGTATTCTTTGATTTCCACATATTTGTGAATTTTAATTTTCCTTCTGTTATTGATTTCTAGTTTCATTCTATTGTGGTCAGAGAAGATACTTTGTATGATTTCAATCTTTCTTAGTTTACTGAGACTTGTTTTGTGACCTGGCATATAGTTTATCCTGGATAATGTTCCATATGCACTTGAGAAGAATGTGTATTCTGCTGTTGGTAGGAAGAGTGTTCTGTAGATGTCTATTAGGTTTAATAGAGTTACAGTATTTTTCAGGTATTCTTCTGCTTCGGTGTTCCATCCATTATGAAAGTGGCATATTGAAGTCTGCTGCTATTATTATAGCATTTTTTGACTTATATAACTTTTATTTTCTTTTCTCTTTTTATTTTAGAGGATTAGAAAGAGAAGTATTCCAGGTCAATTAACAAGATTTAATTAGACCCTCATAGTGTTTTATTCTAGGAAAAAAATGAAGGAAATTAATATTTTTAAACATCTATTATACAGAAAGAACTGCATTAATTTTCTCCACAATTATCTCACCAAATCCTTTATGAGAAATAAGTATTGGGTCCATCATTTCACAGATGAAGAAATTGAAAATCAAGTTTCTTAAGAAACTTGCCTAAAATTACATGATTAAAAATGGCAAAAACAAAATTTAAACCCAGATCCATCTCATTCGAAAGTAATGTTCTTTGCATTACATCGTGTACACTTAAAGGTTCTTTGGCTTCCATTTTATCTCATGGGAGCCTCAAACATACTTGAGTTGGATTCGTCTGATGTTTTCACTGTTACTTCTTTACAAATGAGGACAATGAGGCCAAAGAAGTTAAATAAAGTTCACAAACACATAAAATAGGTCAATGAGAAGACCAGAACTACAACCAAAATCTCTCTCGGGCCTGAAACTCATGCTCTTTCTCCGATGATAGTAGAATTCTAGGTCTGAGGGAAACCAAAGTAGTGATGCTAACCAATTTTTAAAAATTTGTACAAAAATTCAAAGAGAGGCTTTCTTGTCCCAAATAAACAGCCAAATGTAAATACCTATGTAATAAATGGTAATACAAATTATGTGTTCTTTGAAAAAATGAACATGTGCTTTGGGAGAGGACTTACACAGCAGAAGGTCCCTGTGGGACCTCAATGCATTTACAACAGAGGCCACCCTATAAATCAACTTGTTGACCCCCTACTGCCCTCTCTCCACCCCCAATAAGTGATTTCAGATCTAACAAGGTATCTTGAAACTTCCCTGGTTGATTTGGCTGTAGGTAGCACATTCTTTTCCTAGTCATTTAAACTGACTCTGGGGGAGTTCTGTTCAGCAAGCAGGGGAAACTCCCATCCCTGCCTTTGTCACCATGTATGCTGTCACTCCTACTGGGGAAATAATCAGCTCCTGCTTTTTCTTGTCTCTCCTGATTAGAATCACTAGTGCCCTCCACATTTGGGGCCAGACTCAGTGTGTTCCTGAGCCAGCCCTGACCAGGGCTAAGATGATCAGTAGCCTCAGCCCTGCCAGAAGGAGAAGGACCTGGAATTATTCTTGCTGTCTATTGTTACCTGTCCTTCTGGTACATCCTGACACTTGCTGGGCTCTGTTGATTTATTCAGTAAAAAGAGAGGGTTCACCATTTCTGCATTTAACTTTTAGTTTACTCTGGGGACTAGAGCTCTGAACTATGCCCTTCCTGGCCTTAGACAGCCTCTTGCCCCAGGGGACTGAAACCTCCTCCCTCGTGTTTCCACATCCTAGTTGGTCCCACTGTGAGCAGAGGGACTGCCTTTTGTACTTGTAAGACAAGCTGTGCAGCTTGCTGGTTAGAACTCCTTTGTGTTGCCTCCATGTGAGCCATCATAGAGTTCACCAATACCTTTGTGCTGCTGTGTATTGGATGCTCCAGCCAGTACTGCCCTCAGATCTGGGCAAAGTGGCTTGTGTTCTGGCTTACATACTTTAGAGAGTTCCACTCAAGCTATCCTCCAACCAGGCCCTCTGCATGGGACAAGAAGGCCACATGGTCAAGGGGGTGTGTCCAACTGGAATCCATAACTTCACCTCTACCCATGCTCCAGATATCCTAGATGCAAGAATTATTTGTCCTAATAGTCATGATCCTGCTTCTAGGGTCTTGGCAGGTAGGCCTCTTCCCTGTGAGCTGCCACAGCATGCACAACTCTAGTCAAAGGGTAGAAGCTTAGCCAAAGGATAGCTGTTTATGTGTGGCATGGAAAGAGTTTGGACAGGTGCGAATGTGTAAAGCCTCTTGCAGAGCAGGATGTACCGTATTTTGCTGTGTATAATGCGTACCCATGTTTTTGACCCGAACTTTCAGGGGGAAAAAATCTTTCGTTTTATTTTTTTAATTCAAATTTGTATTTGTTTACATTTAGGTACTTGTTTTTTTGTATTATAAAGGAATTTTAACATTTGTTTTTGTAACATATTATGGTATAAGAAATTTTATGTGACAAATAATTGCAAAACAAAAGAACAGATACAAGGTACAAGAAATTTTATGTACCTGTAACACATTTACGATATTTACACATCATAGAAGGCCAAGGATACATTGCAAGTTTGTCATAAATTCAATAAAACCGATTATTATATTCCAGGGTATTACTTTGTATATGGATATCGTTTTTGATTTCTAGAGTCACATTTTAACTCATAAGCATAAATAAGAGAATGAAAAACATTTATATAGATAAGGAATTAGTACTACCCACGTATAATGCACATTCTTATTTTTCCCTCACAAATTTGGGCAAAAAAAGTGCACGTTATACACAGCAAAGTACGATAATCTGGAATGGGGAGAAAGGAGCCAGCAAGGGGTTGAGGGCGAGGGGTTCAAAATGCCACATTCAACACAGAACCTAGAGAAATGCAAGAAGTCTACATTCTCACTTGGTTCTTCAGGTTATTCTGAAGATCGATTTGTCAAGGAAGAAATATGTACTAGAGCCTATTTTATTTGGAAGTCTGAGCTTGACTTCCCACTTGTTAATATTTCTCTGTGTGATATGCTGGCCTCCATTTGTGCTCCTACCTCGGACCCCGCAGAAGTCAGAGGTGGCTCTGAGCTAAGCCTGTGTCCCATCCAGTCCCATACTACCACTTGTTTATATTCTTGAAACACCATATGTCTCATACTCAGATTGAGCCAAAGTGTGACATAAATAGCCCTTCAGCATTACAGGAGGTAGACGGAAGCAAAGTATGTTTGGAGGAAATAGACTATGCTAGTAAAAATAACAAGGGCTTTGGAAACCAGCAAACCTAAATCCTAGCTCAGCTAGCAAGTAATTTGACTTCTTCAAGCCCTATTTTCCTCATTGGATACATGGCAGAAATATTTTTAACCTTGAGGTTGATAAGGATTAAATAAAATGTGTGAGTCCAGCACCTTGCACAGTGCCTGACCCATAATCAACACTTAGTAAACAAACCTCTTTCTCTTGCTAATTTTGGAAGTTTCATTTCCCTAGACTAGGACCCACTAATGCCAACACCTGTCCTTTTCCAGTACATTGCATGGAAAAGACATCTGCCACCAGAACCTGATGCCTGTTCCAAGAGTGACCTTCTCTGGACCGTCCAGTCTATTCTCAGACACCTGCCTTCACTGCCCCCATTTTCCAAGCTCAGTAATCTTGCCAGGTTTGGGATCTTGCTTTTCCAGCCACAGGGGCTGTTCCATCTTGCTTCTCCATTGTTTGGAATAATTATCCAGGATTTCGTTTGTTCCCTTTGCCAGGAGCTTTCCCCATAAGCAGTTCTGGAATGAAAATTCTAACGTATCCAGATTGACCTTCTTCTCTCCCAGGTACTGAATCTCGTGGCAGGTCTACATATGGGCACTGTCCATTATTCAATTAAGGGTATGAATGAGTCTGACATATCCCATTTCCTCAGGAAACAGAAGGCAGAAGGTGGAGTAATCACATAAGCCCAGAAAACTGGGAGAGATAAAGTCCTTAGTAGTGCCCTGAAGAAGAAGCAGGACATCCACGCCTAGCGAACTGCCAGGTGAGCTAACCTGTATCTCCTCCGAGTCTTCATTACAATTTGGTTTACCACAGGTTTCTTTTTTTTTTAATTTATTGGGGTGACGTTTGTTAGTAAAATTACATAGATATCAGGTGTACAGTTCTGTATTACTACCACAGGTTTCTTGGCAGAGTTAAATTTTAAAAATGCTAACTAGCATAGTTCAACTAAAAGAGAATAAATTTTAGCCCATAAATAGAATTCTATAACCAAACTCTCAGATGGAACCTGGCTGAATATATGTAGGAGATATATAAAGAGGTGCACATTTGGCAGAGAGAGAATCTGGTATAACTGGAATTGCTATGACTTTCCCACTAGGAAATTCTTTCACAGACTCTGGCCTAACAAACAGCACTCAACTGACCCAGCTTCCCAAGGGATTAACCTGGACTCATCTTTGCCTTCATGTTTTTGGTGCCTTCCACGATCATTAAATCCTATTCTCTCACCCATGATATTTCTCAACCCTGCCCACCTTTCTTCATCTCCACTGCCACTGCCTTTGACAAGCCACCCCTATAGTCTTCTAATTCTCCTGCTGCCTTCAATCCAGGGAGAACCCCTCTCTCATGGCTCCAAGGTATAAGGAGAGCATGTACATGGGTGGTCTCCACGGGCTTGGTCAGAGGGGTGGATCCAAGGACTGGAGAGAAGACAGATCCAAGGATTGGTCAGAACACAGCTGTCAGAAAATGGCCTGGTATCCCAATTGCTCCCAACAGCATGAGGGAGCGTGAGAAACGAGCTTTGAGTGTGAACAGAAGGAACTTACAGGCTCTGAAATGGTGGGACTTTCTGGAAGTCCTAGAATCACACTTGAGAACCAATGCCTTTTAGTTTGTGTACCCTCTGACCCGAGGGACTGGTTTTGAGACCAAGGTTTAAGTATAGGTAGTTTATCTGGGCAATGATGGCAGGAAATAAGGGACTAGAGGAGAAGTATGGAAAACTAACTCAAGGGTAAGTTGTAGAGTTGACGACCACCATGAAAGTCAGTACTTGATCTCCAGACTTATGGACAACAACACCTTTTACCTGGGTCAATAAATCCTTTACACAGTCTCAAATTTCCCACCTTGTCATCTGTTTCCTGCCTGACTCTGGCTATTGCAGACTGGATTGGCTTGGGCATTTAGAGGGTGCTGGTTATCAGATTTGGGAATCTAAAATCTACAGCAGGAAACAACCCCATCTGCCGGGCAGAGGCCTGCAGGAACTGGGTGAAGATTGCATGTTTTGGGCCCCAGTAAGTTGAAGTTTAAAATCAGAATCCAGATCTTTTAAGGCAGCTTGTGAAATATATTTCCAAACTGTTGGTGGAGGGAGGGAGAGAAACATTTGTGTTTTTGTGGGTCAGGCATAGCCCCAAATTGTTAACCCCTACACTTCAGGTTGTCGTGGATGAAAGTCGAGGGACTTTCTGCAGGGTTCTCCCACTGTGGCCTCAGACAAGTCTTAGTCAGGAAATGAAAGGTACACACTGGCAATGAGGACAAAGAGCTGCAATTGTACCCCCTTGAAATCCTGGATAATTATTCCAAACAATTTGAGCATGCTCAAAACTGCTCACCAAAGTAGCCTCTGGAGTGGGGCTGAGAGAACTTGCAGTGGCACCTAAGAAGGGTCCAATGTTTCCAGAGTCCTGGTAATCTCAGGTTCAGTGTCATCAGTCCCGGCTCAATGCCACACCTGGGTGTGGTGTGGGCCTGAGCGTTGGCTGCCTTCCAGTTACTCCTCCTCCCTTCTCTGTCCTGCTCTGTCTGTGCCCCAGAAGTCTGGGTATAGCAACAGGCTTCCTCACTCTCTAGCGTCTGGTGGAGTTCAGCCTATGGGAGGAGGGGAGAGAGCTCCGAGTTTATTCTCCTAACTCCTTTTCTGCAAGTTTGTTGGGGCCTGGCTACATCCCCCAGCCTTCGCTCTCTTTCTGGACACTGGTAAATTCTCTCTCCTCTTGTCCCTGGAGGCCTACGGCTGATAACAGCTTGGAATTTTGTCCGTCATTCCTTTCATTAAACTTTCTTCCAATTACCCAGTTTGAATGAACCATCTCTATCTAGAGCCCTTGTGGGTGGACTGGATTTCATAATCAGGATCAGGGTCAGAGGGAAGTTCAGGCGGATCCAGGAGACAGACAGGAACTCAGAAGAGAGCCAGCCAGCTGGACCAGCTGGTCTTGGCAGGGGAGGTGAGGAGGTTGTAACCTGATGGAATGAGAGGCTCAGTTCCCTCCAGAAATTCAGATTTGGGCTGGGAGCAGCATGTTCAGACTTCACTTTCTAGAGGGCAGATACTCCTAACACACCACCAGATTGAGCAAACTGCTGGGCGGGACTGAAGGAACAGGCACACACAGCCCGGTGGTCTCATGTTTTCCCTTACAACCAGGGACCCAGTAAGGTGTCATAGAGCACAGGGAGACCGTAGAGTGCAGGACATCAGATGTGAGTTTGTGAGTTGAACGAGCATCATTATATGTCAGATGCTTTATCTGCATTCTACATATTCTTCATATATAGAATGATTTTGTCCCTGCCATTTTATGCGTAAGTCCCCTAAATCGCACAAAGAACTAGAACAGGAGGATTCACACTAGTGCTCTTTACACTATACATACAACTCACTTCCCACTCTACAGGAGGGTCTCAGGGCGAACTGTGAACATAACCCTGTTGAATATTGTTCTCCACGCACCCCCACCCCCATGCCACCATCCAGACAAGTCTCCACTAATGTTGATCTGAAGGGTAATTTTCTTGTCAACTGTATAATTAATGGGCTGCACACCACAGTGGCCCTCTGCTATTCTGCTTCTTGAAGATGCATTTCAAAATGAATAGCTGTTTAGCCAATCACTTGGCAGATGTATTACCCTTAGGTGTTTCTGTCAGTCAGTGTTTTCACACATGGAGACTAAAGCAGGCAGAATCAATTTGGATATCTGCTCTGGGAAAGTGAAAGAAGCCACACATTAGAAATTCTTGGACTATCAGAACTTGTCTCCTATTAGCACTGACCGGCGTGTGGCTTGCCCTTGCAAGCTCCTTGGCCCTGCGTTCTGGCACTTTCGGCATTGTCTGCCACTTTTAATAAAGCAGGAAGAGGTCTTCTGTGGCAGCTTTAAGATAATGTCTGGTACAGCATGCATGTCAGTTCCCTGCAGCATTCGGAGCGTTTATTTTGTTGTTCTCGTGACAAAGGCTCAAGGTAGTAGTTTTACAAGAGAATTTCAAGACTTCCAATAGCCTGGGAATGGGAGATGAGGAGAGTATGCATTTACTCAGAAACAAAATTTTGATGCATCCAACGGGCGCTTCAGAGGTGCCGTCTATGAGAAGAGAGTTTTACCAGATATTTAATAATGTTGGAGGATTACAAAAACATTTGTAAGACATGGTCAATTCTTGGAACGAAACACCCCAATTCACCCAGCCTCTTGTCCTGCCCAACAGTGGTTAGAGAGACAGAGATGCTTGTGGAAACATTGCTGGCGCCCAGTCTTTGGCCTACTGTGGTGGTCACCTGCAGAGGTGCCATACCTGCTGACAGCCTCCTGCGTCTCTCTGACTAAGGGGGTTCTCCAGCCACAAGATTGCTTAGATCTTGAGCTCAGGGACAGGTTGGAACTGCCTGGAGTTAGCTCCCCAGGAGTGACCCTCAACCTACATGTGACAGAAGTTGGTGAATAAATACTCCAACTTCCTCACCCCTCAGTGGGAAAGTTATGAGGTGAACCCACACAGTTTTCCAAAGGGCTCCCATGGAATTGAGTCCCAGTTGTTCACAGCAGGAAGATGTTGATTGACAGCCCCATTTTGCCTATGTGAAAGCAGGGGCTCCAAAAAAGATTAATGGTCTTTTTTTCACACTCCATTCACACAGAATAGATGTGTGTCACCTCACCCCTCCTGGCCCACTTTTATGTTGGTTGTTGCTGCCAAAAGCCAGCTTCACACAGGTGGTCTGACAGCACACTGCCTCATGCGAACCATGAATCACTCTTTCTGTTTCAGATTTTCTCAGAGGCGATGTCGTGGAATGCCATGAAAATCGTCCCAGGATGCAACATGCACAGATTCCAAATGTGAGGGAATTATTGCCCTGTGGGCCAATCTTGATGGATGGGAGACAGGAGCCCTTTGGTGGGGGAATGTTTCCTTTTCTGCCCCATTAGTAAACATGCTACATAACTAAGGGCATCTCAGTGACAAGGCCCAGGTGCCTTCTGAAGTGGCCAGCTCATGAGCATACTTCATGTCTGCTTTCCCTGCTGTCTTGATTCACTCTTCCCTGTTTTCTACTGCTGAGCCCCTTCCGAACCAAACCAAACCAAACCAAACCCTACCTGGGCACAGTCTCCCACTTAGGTTGTCCTTCACAGTCTAAGGGGGGAATGCAGGTTACAGCAGTTGTTACAGACTTCACAGTCTAAGGGGGGAATGCAGGTTACAGCAACCTTTAGAAAGCAGATCCTTAGGATGCGATTCAGAAACTGGACCTCTCACTATCAATCAGATGGCAACTTGGGTCCCATTGCTGGGTAAGTGGGGTGTAGACAGCTTGCAGAAGCCTAAGAATGACTAAGCCCCTCACTGACAATGGGTCAGGATAAGGTCTGACTGGAAGGTGACACGCTGGCTTACCTCAAGCAGGAAAACTGGAGAGGTATGGGGCAGTGGTCAATATGAAGCTTCTGGAGTTGGTTAGCTTCTGTTAATACCTTTAAAAGCCTTGAAGAAATAAAATGAACGACTCAGGTCAGTCAGCCATATACTCAGGGCATGTTGTGAACATCAGAAAGTCTCCTTGGAAGCATTTAAGAAACTCTCCATCAATCTTAGCTGCAGGACAAACAGTGCTGAAAATTAGGCCCAAGACTCAATTTTAAGGAGAACAGAGTTAGAAAAACGAGTGAATGCGTAGCCTTGGTAGGTTGTCTTCTGCCAAAATGTGGGCTTTGATAGGGAAATATTGGGACCCTGAAACCAGGGATCAGGATGTTTGTTGGGTGGTCTGAAAATCTTGAAACCCAGATTCCCCTGGATCTGCCAGGTCAGCAGGAAAAGTTCTCTCCCTTGATAGAAAAGAGCAATTTCTCCTTGCCCAGAAGTCTGCAAAAGCTCACATAAAAAAGTCATCTTGGAAGATAATGTTTCTTTGCCTCATGACCCATCTCTCCAACCTTTCATTACCTCCAAAACAATAAATAGGGTCAGGCTATAGTGGAGGAACACAGCTGCTCCCCGCTCCGGCAGGAAATGGTACATGCACCCAAAGGATTGCAAGGCTTGGCCAACACGTATCAAGATGTGCCAAGACGTATCATGGGAGGGAAACCAGTGGTGTTAGACCAGGTGTGGCAGAAGAGGTGGGTGGGGATGCAGGATAAACAGTCAAATAGGGGAGAATTTATTGATGAAGGGAACACTTTCCTGTAACTGGATGTTAATGTCTTAGCAAGATCCCTTGGAGCTAGTCCTGCCTAATATACTGGTGGGAGGGCTTCTTGAAGCTTCCACATGAGGGTGGCTCACAATAAGTAAGGTGGAGTTGCTTGCACTGTTTCGGCAGAGTAATGAGTTAGTGGTCAAAAGGTTGAGAGAGGTGGGAATGTTTGAAAGATTTATTCCATGAAACCAGAAAATCCAGTCCCTTACTAGTAACTCTCCCATCTCACCCCCTTCAGTAAAACCCCCTTACCCCGCCAGTATGAAATGTGCTGGTGATGGGAGTACCAAATTCTTTGAGAGGTGTGGTGGTGGCTGTTCTCTATAGGCGGGAATTGGCAGTAGGGGATGCTGTCAAGGAGCTGAGCTCCCTGTTATCAACAGGTAACAGGACTCAGAACTGCAAAGGCCATTTAACTGACACGGCAAAGTAAAACAATTAATACAATGGGCAGCAAAGTTGGAATGGCACCCAGAGTATCCTGGACCTGCAGAGATTGATGGCAATGACCATGATGCTCCAGGGTACAAGATATATAGGAAGTTGTCTAAGGTATTATTTATATTTTATAGCTTCAAAAAAAGAAGAACAAGAAAAAAAATTGATAGCTGGTGATCAGAAAGCTGATGTTAGCTACTCCAACAGGAGTGCTGATGTCTCCCTCAATTTCTAGAGTGAAGCCAGACACTTCACTGATTTAAGAGGTCCCGTCGGAGGAGGACTGTGATATTATCACAAACACGTAGGATGTACATGCCCAGTTCTCCTCCCCAAAGGACTGTCAGTCAGAGTAACCACTACACCCTGAACTAAGGAAATAGCCAGTCTTTTCAAAAGCTGTGAGATACAGGGTCTGACCTGACACTGAGCGTAGGGGACCTGAAATACCATCTTGTCCTTTGTCTAGTATCACGGCTTATGGAACCAGGTGACACATGCAGCCCTGGCCCGAGTCTATTTCACAGAGGATTCAATGGGTTTACAGATCTGCCCTGTGGGTATTTTTCTAGTCTCCAAATGCATGATTTGGATAGATACACAGAATACTTACTGTGTGCTAAGAGCCTTCATGAGAGGAATGACCAAATGAAAACCCAAAGCAACAGAAAGAACCTCACAAGTGGAACTAAAGTGGTAAGTGCCACTGTCAAGGAGTTAATGAGGCAAGTGTGGTGGTCCCATCGTATTCCATTAGTTCACCAAAACTTGTCTGGCTTAGGCTGCATGACAGTGGGCCATTATAACCTTAACCAAGGAAGAGCATCAGTTGCAATTGCTGTGCTGGACGTGGCATGTTTGCTGGAACAGGTCAACATAGCATCTGGCACTTGGCTTGTGGTACTTGATCTGGCAAGTGTACTCTTTGCAAAGCCTATCATTAAGGAAGAAAAAAAGCAGTTAACTTTTACCTAGGAAGGACAGCGATACATGTACTACCCCGCCCTATGTCAGGTCTTCTCCTTGCTCGATAACAGTCCACAGGAACCTAGGTCATCTTGACATTCCATACAACATCACAGTGGTCCACTGCACAGATGTCATCATGCTCATTTGATCTGATGAACAGAAAATGTCAAGTACTCCGGGTGCTCTAGTACAATACATGTTGCCAGAAGATGGGAGATATATCCTCTGAAGAGTCAGCATTATGGCACATTAGTAAAATATGAATTCAGTGGTCTGGAGCATAAAAGGCCTAAGTTATTGAATAATGTGACTCCTGCAATTAAGGAAGAGGCACTGTGCTTGATGCCTCTTAGGATTTTGGAGGCAGCATATACTGCATTTAAGAACCCTGCTGACCTGTTTATAGAACAACTTGTAAAGCTGCAAGTTTGAGCGGGGCCAAGAAAAAGGGTGAGCTCTGCAGCAGACCTAGGCTGTGATGAAGGATATCTTGTTGCTAAGACCATAGGCCCCGCAGGTTTCAGAGTAGTGGAGGTACCACAAATCCCGACAGGAGAGTCAAGTGCAGACTACTAGGATTGCAAAGCATTCTGAAGCAAGGCATGCCTTCTGTGGCAGAGAACAGCTTGCTGTTTGAAATTCATCTCCTGGCATGCTGCTGTGCCTCAGTAGAGACCGAACAACCGTGGGACATCACGTGACTATGAGAAGAAAATTGCCCATCATTAGCTAGGTATTATCCAATATACTTGAGTCGTAAGGTTGGGTAGGCACAGCAACAATTTATTGTATGATGGAAACGGTACATTTAGAATTGGATCTGAACAAGCCCTGAGGGCACAGATAAGAAACATGAACAGATGGCCCAGACTTCCATGTTAACTACCATTCTTAAATTAATGCCTCTCTTTAAACTATACTTATGGCTTCATGGATGTTGCATCTCATCAACTGACAGAAGATAAATTTAGACATGGTTCAGGTATGGGTTAATATATTTAATATGTTAATATTATATGTAAATCTATAGTAAAGTTATATATTATATAATTATATGAGTAATTCTATTATATATTATACTAACATGTGCACATATTAAGTAATATATGTCATATTTAATATGTCCATGCTTATGGAACTGGACTGTTACAATCTCACACTGGGGTAATTGTGAAGGACAAAAGGCAAAGCAGGTACTTCCAATGGCCAGAGTTGTGAATAGTGCACTTTGCAACTAAGCTTGTACTCCTGGCAGAGGTAAATGGCTTGCCTGGTTGGTCAGAGGCACGGAAGGAGCAAGACCGAAAGAACAGAGAAAAGGACATTTGAGGAAGAGGTGGGTGGGCAAACCAAGTGGAGCGGACGCAGAGTGTGCTTATCTCTGTGCGTCGCTTTCCTGCTCACCAGACAGCATTGTTCCACAGCAGTCACTCAGCAATCAGATACATAGGATGACAGTGAGGATGGATGTTAGCCATTCTCTTTTCTAGACTATTTTGGTCTTGTACAATGGACTTATAAAAATGATCGTGGGAGCAGGGATGAAGGCTATATAATAGGCTCAAGACTGATCTAGCGACTGCCACCGATGAATACCCAACTCGCTAGCAGCAGCGATTGACTCCGAGCAGTCATCATGGCGCCATCCTGAGCAGCTATTTGGTGGCAAGTTGGTTACATTGATTTTCCCTCATAGAGAGAATAGCTTTTTGTCTCCATCTGCATTTTACCTATTTTAGGTATGGTCTGTCTTCCTTGCCTTTGATGCCTCTGCCTACACCATCATCCAAGGGCTAGGGAATGCCTGATTTACTGAATGGGGTTACCCACAAGATTACTCCAAACCAAAAAGGAAGTATGGGGGTCACTCTGAGGTCCAAAGCCAAGTGACCTATTTTATAACTAAGGATGTATGACAAAGAGTACATGACCACAGGATCTACTGGTCCTTCAATCATAGATCATGTCACTCCAAAGCAGCCCCTTTAATACAATAAAAGAACGACTTGTTACAGTTTTGGTGAAAGTGCCAAATCAGGGGGAAAAAAATTCCTGTTCAGTTCAAGCACTTGTCCTCCAGGATGCAGTACATGCATTGAAACAATGGCCAATGTGTGATGGTGTATACTCAATAAACTATAATACATGGGTCCAGGAACCAAGCACTGGAAGTAGGTTTCTTTCCTCTCACTGTCACTCCTAGTCACACACTTAAAAATCTGTGTTCTTGTTATTCCTGAAACCTTAGGCCCTGCTGGAATAGAGGTCCTAGTTTCCAAGGAGGAAACTCTTCCACTAAGGGACATGGTAAAAATTTTATTTAGCTTAAACTACAGCTAACCACCTGGTCATACTGGGCTCCCCATCTGTGTGGACCAATAGGCAAACAAAGGAGTTATTATTTTAGAAGGGATACTTTTCTGATGACCATGAGGAATTAGGGTTGTGGCTACACAATAAGAATAGAAGGTAATCAGTAAGGCTCGTCTTGGTGCTTCTATGCCCAGCGATAGCTAGAAATGGCAATTGCAGCAGCATTTTTCAGGAAAGGCAGAGCAATTAATGATCCAGCTCCCTCACAGAAGAAGATCTGGGTCATCCCAATTAGTAAATATCCTAGACTTGTTGAAATGCTGGCCAAAGTGAAGATTTAGATAAGAGATATGAGTGTCTGCTTCACCCTCAAGACCAGTCGAAGTAGTGTGGAGTTTAGTTTAGTCCATTATTCCGCTATATTAAGTGTTTTGTAGAGATTGTCACCAGCCACCTACCACATTGAAAAACTATCACAAATTAAACTTAATGGTGAACTTGAGCAGATGATAGTAATGAGAGCAATGGACTCTACAGAACATGCCATGTGCCCTACTTCACATCTCCTAAAGTATCTTTTGCTCCAGCCATTGTTGTAGCAATGTGATTTGTCCAAGTCTATAATTATAGTACCCTTGACTCAGGTAAGCCATATGAGTCTTGCTTTCTGATCAAGGGCTTCTTTGATGCTGCAGCATGTGATAACCGTTTGTTGTCTGACAATAAGGACTTGTGATAGAGAACTTCAAAATGCTGATACTAAACCCAAGTAAAGTAGATGTCCTTGAAGCTTTATTGGAAAATTAAAAATGCAAATGAAAGATGTCAGAGCCATCAGTTGAAAACCGAGTCATTAACATTGGTAACCATGGAGGGCTATTCAATCTTTGAGGTTCTTTGGATTCTCAGTTATACGGAAGACTGATAGATAGGATTTACAGCAGCAAGTCCTGTCCAATGCCCCTCCCCCTGTCTTCCCCAGTAGAATCCGGAATCTGACCATTTGTCACCACCTGCAAAGCGACTCTCCTAGTACCAGCCACCATCATTTCTTACCTGGATTATCACAGAATCCCAACTGGTCTCCCTTTTTCTACTCGTATTCCCCTTCAGTCTCTTCTCACTCTAGAAGTCAGAGGAATCCTGGTAAAACACTAAGTCAGATCATGCAGTTCCTCTGCTCACAATCCCGTGAAACATCCCATTGTGCTCAGGGTAAAAGTCTACATTTAATAGTTTTCAAGGCACAACATTATCTGGCCTCAGTTTTTCTCCCGGATCTCATCTCGTTCTTCCCCTTATTCACTCCAGTCACTCTGGCCTCCTCACTCTTCCTCAAATGCACCAGACCTGCTCATGCCTTATACCCCTCCTGGAATGCTCTTGCCCTAGATGTCTCCATGGCCCACTCCACAGGGCCACCAAGGGGCACCATCTACATGTAGCACAGATATATAACATGTTGGAGATCAGCTGGCCAACCCTATAACTTTTAATTGGGAAAAATTGAGGAACAGAGAAGCTGAATGACTTTCCCAGGATCTCACATAAAGAGGATACTGGCAAAAGAAACAATGTTTCACGGTCTCTCCATTACAAGACATGTTTCTCAGAATAATTTTGTTTAGAGAGTTTGGCAACTGATCATCCAGAGAACATTTGTATCCATGTTTATAGGCGTAACATGGGATGAATGTAGTAGAACTGTGCTGAGTAGAGCGATGGATGTGGATTTAATTTCACACTGTGTGGGAAATGGAACTGGAAACCTCACATCTGCACCCCCCACCCCCATCAACCTCTGCAAACACTGGAGCTCTGCAGTAGTAATTCCCATATGAAATGACTAGGAAGAGAAGCCCATCCCAGCCTTATACTTTGTAACTGCGTCATATTCAATATTCTCTGGCAGGTGTGGAAAATGACTCATTCCCCCTACTCCTCTGAAAATGTCCCTTTCATGTTTCATAAACAACAGCTTTGCTGTGCCATTGTCTCTCTTAGTTATTTTCATAATTCATAATTATCTTAGTTCTTAAAATGTAGACGTACATTTAAAAGCATGATCCAATCGTGCTTGATTGCTGCCACATTGTGTTCAAAGTAATTACCATTCATTTGGCTTTTGAGGCTGTTGAATGAATTTTCCACATGAGATTCCTTAATTTGTACATATTTTATTGCTATAAAATAGGTATTGGCAAGCTGCCTAAACTGTAGCGAAGGCCTTTAATTCCTATCACTGTGTGATAAAACAAATTGAGTGCAAACGGAGAGGCTTAAGATAGAACACTTGAAATGGATTCCATTCATTTTTCTGCACCAAGTTCCCCCAGGTATGAGACACAGGTAAGATTAAGGTAGCTTAGTTCAGGCTGAGAGCTCAGAATTGTTTTAGTATTTGTATAAAAATGATAATGTTCCTCCATAATGGCCAACCTCTCTCTTCCCATGATCTATTATTCCTTTGGGAAAGGATGTTTGGAGAGGGAAAGTTATTAACATTTTTCATGCATAGTGAGAGAAATCAAGTAGAGTACTCACAAAAGAGAGCCAGGAAATTCTTTGTCAAAGTAGAGACCCTGGCTAGATGGTCTGAGATCAGGCTGAGCTCTGTCAAGCTGTGTAGAGTTTGGAAATTCTTCTACTTCTCTGAACCCAATTGGCTCGCTTGTAAAATTAAAGCGTTGTAAGAGTGATTCCCAAATTTAACTTGTAATTTGTTTTGCTGAAGTTATAAGTATCTTGGATTTATCCAAGATCTTTTTACTGAGGTTTTCTCTAGGGTTTTAAAAATCACATCTGTCCTGTTATGCCTACATTTTAAAAAGAGTAAGTGATACGAGAGGAGATTAATTTGTAGTAAGGGGGGTGGGAGGTGGGAGATGAGGGTAAAGGGGATCAAATATATGGTGAGAGAAGGAGAACTGACTCTGGGTGGTGAACACACAATGGGATTTATAGATGATATAATACAGAATTGTACACCTGAAATCTATGTAATTTTACTAACAATTGTCATCCTAATAATTTTTTTTTTTAAAGAAAGTAATCAAGTGCTGAGTTAGATGATTCTAAGTCTTTCCTAATCCAGAAATTCTTTGACTCCTGGCTTCTTCAGGGGCATTTTCCACCACACTCCAACCCAAATCCTTCTCACCAATGCTGAGTCTCCCAGCAAAAAACACACGTGTGCCCATGCTTATGCATTTATTGTCCTTGATGCCTCCCAACTTTTCTCCACTTTCCATGAGCTTACTCTTTTACCCAGATTTAGGGCAACTGGCATGACTTCTATGGAGCCATTTCCAATGGCCCCTACCCACAGACCAATTTTTTTACTAAGACACTTTTCACTGTCATGCAGGGTGTCATGCGGGGTTTCAGCTCCTGCTCCCCTCATAAGAACACAGGATATGGTGAGGCCAAAAAGGAACACCTACAGAGCCATAGGTAGGGGAATCATACCACTATAGTCTCGACTGGGTTGGAGACACAGGAAGCAGGATTCACAGAATCCACAATCTGCCGTCCGCTTCTCTGCCAACCAACCAACCAACCAACCAACCAACCAACCAACCAACCAACCAACCAACGAACCAACCAATGCCCTAGCGTAGCCACCGCAGTTATATTAGTGGCTAATGGCCACAGCAGATGGCCATCTGATTACAGCTGATGACCATCTACTACCTGAGCCAGCACCTTTCCACGTGAGGCCGAGAGCCTGGAAACTGCTCTCTGGGACTCTGTCCCCACATTCACTTAGTTCCATAGCACCCTATCTTGATTTTTAGTGTTTAATACATAATATTTCCCTTCTTTCTACAACTAATTGTATGTTCTTTGAGAAAAGAGTTGGTGTCATTTTCTTTTTCTTTGATTTCATGCATAGTGAGAAGTGTAGCTATTACTTAATGGATAGTCATTGATTGATAGGTCCAAAGTTAACTTTTTTGTTCATTTATAAACATTTAATTGGCATATTTCTACACTCATCTAGACCCTAGAAATTGACTAGTCTGGTCTCCTCTATTGAAAGTACTCGTTTTTTATCTTTGACATTCTTTCCCCCAAAGTTTCATTGGCTCAGGTACACAATTCTTCCATCAGATTATGTCTAAAATAAACACCTCTTAGTGTTTCCTTTGGATTTTCTGGCCCCTCTTAGTGTTTCTCTTGGGTTTTCACTATTATTAGTAAAGATGAAATAGATTTAAAGAAAAAATCCAAGGTAATCTCAAAATTACATTTGCAAAAGACGTAAGATTTCCTAGAAATAGTTGTCCCTGGTATTCATGTCAACGTAAAAGGAACTGTCTCCTCTCTTCTTAGTGAATTGGTTGGGTTCCTCAGTTGAACTCAGCAGAATCCACTCTGGTAATTGTGTGCATAAAATGCTTACATAAAGGGTGTTAAAAAGCTCACAGAGACGTTGGCAGAGTTGGAGCGACGAACTCTGAGTTGAGTTTCTAGGTACAACTCCCAGAACCACACCCACAACCTGCTAAGGGAGCTGTTGCCAGTTGGGGTCCAGATCCCACATCGTCTGCTGCAGAGGTGAGCTGGCAATTTAGCAAGACAGTGCCACCACTGCCGGCCCTAAACCCACTACTCTCATGGTCATGAAGCTCTAAGAGTTGTTGCTGGCCTTCAAAGGACCAACTGTCTCCCCCATGATGCCCATCAGAAAAGCCAAATCCCTCACGTTTAGTCTGTCTCAATGTTCATGCCCTTCTCATGTGTCTTGTGTGATCATCTACTTAGCAGAACCTGGATTCTATGCAGAAACCTAGCTGTAAGAGTCTGGAAAATGCAGTTTTTGTTTTCCACTCCGTAGAGTTTGGGAAGGCTTTCTAAGGCTCAGAGTGGGTACCAAGTGAGCCAATCTGAAGTACTGGTAACACTCAATGATCTTTCTTTCTTTCTTTTTTTGGGGGTGGGGAATCAACTTCAGTCTATCTTCCCAAAGCAACGATCCTTCTTCATGCTCCTAAGGCTGTACCTTATACCTCAAATAGCAGGTCAGATTCTCCTGCTTCAAATACCCCCCCCCTTCAATTACCTCCAGATAGAATGTGAAAGTCCTGCGACTCCTCCTAGCATTTGTTTGCAGCTTCACCTCATTAGGATTCCAGCCTTCCTGGTGCCTTTCTCATAGTTGAACATCTTTCACTTATGTTTGGCCTTGGTCATGAGTTCTTCTTTCCATTTTGTAGGTGCCCTTTTAAAATCAGAGCTCCTCTGCATCTTACCTGTGTAGTTACACTAATTATATCAGTGTCCCTTTCTTTCTTTTTCATAGGAGTTGACTGGATTATAACCATTGATTTATTCTATCATTAAATATTTTTTTATGACCTACCCTGAACTGGATACTAAAGTCATTTTGTCTATTAAGTACTGGGGATACAATGGTGAATAAAATAGATTGGTTCTGTCCTCATGGAGCCCTCAGTATGGTGGAAGAGACAAGCAATTGAAAATAAATTAAACAATGACAAACTCTGATAAGTGCTGTGAAAGGAATGATGTGGGAATGTAGAATTATAGGCAGGGAAGTTCTCTTAGGGGTGGACCATTTAGGATGATAGTCTGAAAGGTGAGAATACAGTTAAGCAAAACTAAGGTATATCCAGTCAAATAAAAGGGTCAGTATGTGCAAAGCCCTGAAGTTCAGTATGTTGGGGAAACTGAAAGATGGCTGGAGTGGACAGGGCAGTAGGTAGAGTAGGAAGAAAAGCAAATGGGTTTCTCAGATGCTCTGCTTTTAGACCAATTACTATACTTATCAGGGGATCACTTCATATGCTCTCCACCTGAGGCTAATATAATATTGAGTGTCAACTGTAATTGGAAAAAAAAATAAAATTGAAAAACAAAGTGCATCAACCATCTTGGAAAGTGAAAATAGTGTGTCAACTGAGCTTGCTATAATACTAAACAGCTTTTGTTTCCTCTGTTTTGTGAGTTGGATTTGAGTAAATTCCTGAAATAATTTTGATTCTTTTTTCATTTATACTTCACCTAAATTATCTTTACTGTGTCTCTCCACTTACTTCTGTGGATTTTCACTCTAATATACATTTCTGATTTTGATTGTCCTTATATAAGTCATTTTCTTCTATTGATGCCTTTCAACCCCGTTTTAACCCAACAAACCTATGATATTTATAAAGTACTATTTACCACTTAGTGTTGCAATATTAAATTTACTTTGCTCACTGCCATACCCTAGATGTTGGTTTGTAGAAATGCAGTGATTCAAGATAGCTCTCCTTTTTGTTGCAGAATATCTTGCAACCGTTGATGTCTGTAAAATAATGCTTCTCAAACTTCTGCTGACATTTACAGGACCATGATGCAACTTTATGTATGCCAGAATTTGATGGCATACCCCCAAAATATGAAGAAAACAATACATTAGATTTGATGTTTTGTGGTGATATTCATAAACACATGTCTAACGGTGACTAAAGAAATCAAAGATACAAAAAATTGTTATTTTTATGGTAAAATAAATACATATGGCTAATCTAATTTTTAAAATATTGTAATTTGTTTTTTAATATGAGCCATATTTCTTTGGTAAAAATGTGATCAAATATATTCTTTTGGAAAGAAGCAAAATAGATCATATTTAACTTCAAAATTATATAATTTGATGATAGTTAGCATCTATTTAATACATAATTATTATTGCAGATTTCTTTTGCTTTATAAATCATCTGTCTTTGCTTTGGTAATCTTTGCCCTTCCGTCATTCCTAATAGATACGTTCGTGGCGTCAACCTCACTTGCGTGCAACGTGGAGGGAGATGATTCCTTATTAAAATGTGTCCCAAAGTAGAGTGAATGAGAAAAAGAAAATGCCTATGAAATCACAACCCACTAGCACATCAACAGTTTGTGATTGTCACCTTGGCACAGGATGACAGTAAGCAGAGAGATAAGCTGGGGGTAAGAAAGGGTTTTTGAACAAATTCAGCGAATCAGCTGTAAACTCTACCCCTTTGCCACTGACTATGGGCATCAGAAGAAATACAAGGGACTGGGAATACTGCTATGACTTCACTCTAATTTATAAAGTTAAATCATTCATAAATTTCAGTTCATACATTAAGTAAGAATTTACTTGTAAAATACCACACAAGCAATAATAATGGAGATACATTGCAATTAATCTTTACAAATAACTGAACTCTTTCCAAGCACAGGCATTAAGATCTATATTATTCCTTGGCTCCTAACACTTGCTGTTCCTATATTTTACTCAAAACTTTAGAAAGGAAACCAAATCTTCATGGACATGCCAACATGGATTTTGACAATGAACGGGAAGTGCTTTAGCCCTGACTCTATAAAATGCTGATCTTAGCAAAACACAACATTGAGAAAGCATTTCCTATTGAACGTAAATGGAATTTAATACCAATACATGACAGGTCATAAGTATCTTTGGCCTTACCCAACTATAAAAGACTCATTTGTAATTATTTATTTAGTGCCTGTTATTGTCATTGCAAATAGCATGCCAAGTGGAGCATCTTTTGTGCTCATTTTTAAGTTGTTCTGCAACAATTCAAACATACACAGAAGTAGGAAAAATAGCAATGAACCCCAATGAACCCCATCACTCAGCTTCAGCAATTATCAGTCCTTTTTTTATTTATATTACCCCTTCCCAGATACCTACAAATATTTCAGTGTGTTTGTGTATTTTAAAAAATATATAACCATATTGCTTATGTTGCATCTTATGAAATTAACAATTATTCTTTAATATTATCAAACATTCATTCAGTTAATAAATTTCCCCACTTGTCTCATAAATATTTTTTAAAGAGTTGGCTTGTTAAATAAGATCCACTCAAGGTCCACACATTGCATTTGATTGATATGTCTTTTAAATGTTTATTAACCTATAGGTTACCACTTTCTCTCTTAAAAAAATGTTTTCTCTTGCAATTATTTAATGAATAAACTAAGTGACTTGGCCACTAGAGTTTCCTACATTCTGGATTTTTCTGGTTGCATCCCCATGGTGTGATTAAACACGATCCTCTGTATCCTTAATGTCTTGCAAACTGGTAGCTATTTCTAAGGCTTAAAGTGATTCAGGTTGGAATTTAAGACAAGAATTCATCATAGGTCATGGTGTTACCATTTCATATCTATCTCCGAGCACAGGGCATGACAGAGGGGTTATTCTTGAATATTTGTTGAATTAATGCATGATCTCTTGTCCCTATCATGTTCCTGATTGAATCCCTTGACATTTTCCATGCCACAATGTTGTTCCTCCTTCTCATGATATAATAGCTGGCTGAGCCAATGCAATGTTGGCCTTGTACTTAGTTCTAGTAACACAGAGATGAAAGACCTACCCCAGGGGACTCACCACCTGGAAGTCAGGGGGGACACGGACGCCAAAAGACTCCATAGGATACAATGAGAGTACAGTACGAGTTCATTAAATCAGTCTTGGGGAATACAAAGTCTTCTGGGAGGATGAGTGCCAGGGTTTAAAGGATAACCAGGAGTTATCCTTTGGACAGAAAGTGGGGGAAAATATCTAAGGCACAGGGGCAGAGCATACAAAGAGAATGATGCATGGGGAAGGCGCAACTGATCCCAGGAGCACAGGCAGTGATGAGCAACGAGGTGAGAGAGGCCAGGTAAAGGGTGACGTAGAATCCCAGCTGAGAAATATTGATTTAATTTTTAAGGGGATGAATGAGTTAAGTAGGGAAGTGTCAGTTACATTTTGCATTTACATTTAAAAGCAAATACTTAATTTCTATTTAGCAAAACTGCTGTGGCAGTGGTTTGGACATAAAATTAGAAGAGGGGGAGACTTTTGTTGGAGTCATGGGTAACAAGGAGGGAAATGATGAGAGGACTGAATTTTTGGTAGGGGCTACAGGGATCCAGAGGTGAACATGCATTTCAGGCACCTTTCAAAAGTAGAAACAACCAGAATTTTAGATGTGGGGAAGAAGAGGCAGAACCTGACTGAAGTGGCTCCAAGTGGCTGGTATAGTTATTCATTTTCTGTCATCTGTCATCTCTATCTTCTACCTCCATTGTACAAGCACGAATACTTCGGTAAATACCCGAAAATTACGGACAATTATCTTAATCTGTGAGCTTCTCCAAAGTATAGGCTAGATTATAAATCACAGAGCAAAGTGAGGGAGACTGGCTGACTTCCTGTGTGGGAATGGCCTTGGGGTTAGTAAATCTGGCTCTGTGGGACTCAGGACTCATTACTTAACTTTCTTGGAGTGGTACAAACACCTGGCCAAGTCCACTGTCCCATGGGGAAGCCTCTGGAAAGCTGCTCCCTGACCTGGGTCTCCTTATGTGTAAATGGCCTTGGAAGAGGCTGCCCTCCCTTCCACTGAAGGTTTCTGAGGGAATGAAGCATGACCAAGTGTGAGGAGTCTTGTGAAACCTGTAAGTGAGATTGTAATGGGATGGTTCCCTCCCTGAGAGTCCCAGAGCTCTGCTTCCCATCCAGACTTTGCTGCTAAGGACGTGAGTATCTGGATAGGTAACTCAGTGGGGAGACGCTTGAGGTTCTAGGCCACTGTCTTATCTGTCCAATGAGGTACCTGGAAATAATGACCTCCATTATGCCTTTCTTATCTAACACTGACTGACACTACAAGCCAAAAGTTACAAAGGATAATTGTTGTTTCACTCTCGATGCCAAATTCTTTCTGCTACTCTCAACATTTTTTCTCTTTTAGGGTGGAAAAGTAGTTCAAATAACATACTTTCTTGCTGCTTAGATTAAACCACAGCCCCTGTCAAATCACATCTCCCCGGGGACTGTTCTCACACTGTGGTCAGCAGCAGCCTCCGTGAATCCTCGTTACCAACAGACCAAATGGACCAGAATGCTGGGGTGGTGGGAGCAGGAGGAGTGCTACAAATCGGCAGGAAACTGCACTGCTAAATTTTTTTAAAACGTTTGTGTTTTTTTTTTGAAATAATTTTAGATGCACAAGAAGTTGCAAAAATAGTATGGAGAGGTCCCATGTGTACTTCACTAGGCTCCCCCAACAGTTCCGTTTTAATAATTATAATAATTATTAAATAATGAAATAATGCTAGTACCAAAATCAAATGTTTGGCATCAGTATAATGTATGCGTGTAACTTTTTGCCATTGTTTTCACACACAGATTTGTGTAACCACCACCGCAATACATGTGATAGTTAATTTTATGTGTCTACTTGGTTGGGTCATAGTCAAACGTTATTCTGGATGTTTCTTTGAGGGTGTTTTTGAATGAATTTAACAGTTAAATCAGTGGACTTTGAGTAAAGCAGATTTCCCTTTCTAATACGTGTGGGTCTCATCCTATCAGTTGAAGGCCTTAACAGAAGAAAAAATGGCCTCCCCCAAACAAGAGGGGATTCTGTATGAAGATGGCCTTGGGATTCAAACTGCAACATCAGCTCTCCCTTAGTTTCCAGCTTGATGGTCCACCCTGCAGATTTTTGACTTGTCAAGAACCTCCACAATTGCGTGATCCTATTCCTTAAAGTAAATCTCCGTATACTATATTTTGCCATGTATAATGCTCGGTTTTTCGTCAATTTGTGAGGGAAAAATAAGGATATACATTATACATGGGTAGTACTAATTCTGTACCTATATAAATGTTTTTAATTCTTTTTTTTTATGCTTATAAGTTAAAAGTGTAACTCTGGAAATCAATAACGATATCCGTATGCAAAATAATACCCTGGAATATGATCATTGGTTTTGTTGAGCTTACAATGAACTTGCAACAATGAAGAGTTCTCGGCCTTCTGTGATGCGCAAATATTGTACATTTGTTACCAGTACATAAAATTTCTTGTACCTCATATCTGTTCTTGTGTTTTATAATTATTTGTTACATAAAATTTCTTGTACCAAAATATGTTAAAATATAAATGCTAAAATTCCTTTATAATACAAAAACAAGTACCCAAATAAAATTCTGAATTAAAAAATCAAAATGAAAGCTTTTTCCCCTGAAAGTTTGGGCCAAAAATATGGGTGTGTATCATACACTGGAGCGCATTATACTCAGCAAAATACTGTGTGTGTATATGTGTGTGTGTGTGTGTGTGTGTGTGTGTGTGGTCTCATTATTTTATTTTATATATATACACACACACATACTCCCCATTGGTTATGTTTGCCGGGTGAATTCTGAGTAATACAGTTCAGAACTAAGGAGTCTGTGCTTTAACCAGCCGTCCAGGCAATTGCCAGGAGCTCTGAAGTTTGAGAAGTACTGTCCCCAACAACACCACTGCCAGCTGGACAACTAATGGACCTAAGAGCTGAACAGTCAGTGTGACATTACGCAGTCCCTCTGAACATTGAAGAGAGTTTGTCTTGGTTGCCTCAAGTGCCAGAGAACTTTCTATCCCCGTCTCACTTGGAAACTGTGGAGTTTCTCACACTTGCACATGCTGAGTGGGCAGGAGTCTGAAGTTCTGTGTCTCTAACAACCCCCTAGTCCAGTGCTTCTGTTTCATGGATCACACGTCTGGAAGTCAGATGAGCCAGAGCTGGACACCTGGCTCTAAACTTCAATGGCTCTGGGACACTGGGAACACTGCTGAGGCTAAGTTTCCTCATTTACAAATCGGGAATAGGTGGCATTGTGCCATAGAATGCCTAGCACAGGTCTGGTGCACAGTTGTCACTCATTAAGTATGACTTTCCTTCTCTTTCCCATTCGCAAATGGAGATGACCTTCCCGTGGGATAATGACAGCTCAAACACACACAGAAAGAACAGGGATTTCAGCGCTGCTTTCTCAGTTCTGAGTTTGCATTCTCCCAAATCCCCCTTCCTGAATTTCTTGAGATTAAGACTTGTCCATTCTGCTTTGATTTTGGTTGGACCACAGTCATTTTTGCTTTGGCCTCTGTATTTTATCATTTTCCCTCTAGTCCAAACTGACCTTTGATACATAACTATTTGAAAAATGAGTGTTCTTAGGGAATAATTCCCTAAAAAAGGCAGCTCCACTCCAATCCCCATCGTCTTGGAGATGGGGATCTCAGAGCCTGCCTCGGAATAATCCTTCTGAGCATGCACTTTTCTCCTGGGGAGAAAGGTCCTGAAATGCAATTTATTGTAAAACACACAGTGGTTACAAGCTACCACAGTCAATGATATTCCTTTTATTACCACTGAGATGAGAACAGAAAATGACATTGGAAAGCAGTGAACTCACCAGAAGGGCAGAGAAAGTCATTAAATGCAACATGCATCATATTTCACAATCAGAACCCTGCCGTCAGCCCTGACACCACAGAATGAGTTTGTTGCGGTCATGATAATATAAAACCCATTGCATCTGCTTCCCTCGGCTCTTTCTGTTTAGACCTTAGCTGCGGCCAGGCCATTGATCACTGGAGGCGGGGACGGGGCAGACTACTGCACTCTGGACTGCGTAAATTGAAAATACATCAGTCGTAGTAGGAAACACTGTCATTAGTTTATCTCTGTTTGGGACGGTGGCTTCTGAAGGTCTGGGGTGTTCTTATAGTTAAACCACCTGATCAGAGCACTTTCCCCAGCTTAAAGAGGGTGTGTGGTCCCTCAAGCTTATGTGGGAAGGATGAAGAAGAGGCCTTTTCTTCAGTCGGTGGAGCTGCACTGAGAGGTTGAGAGGGAGCTGATGGCTTCTCTTACCTGCCTTCCCAAATGGCATGTAGATGTGACGTTCAGTTCCATAGGTCCAGGGAGGGCCACTAGAGGTAGCATGTATTGTATAGGCTCCAGGCTTATCACAGAATTTTATTTTGAATTTGCATCCTATGCTGTAGTGTATATGTTTGTTTTAATTGAAAATAGTTCTCTTTGCATCAATCAATACTGACAATCCAAGGCAATGTGGCAAGGATCTCCTGAGACTCTTGTGCCCCTGGCACACTGTTTCAGAATTCCCAGTGTGTGTACTTAAGAAGTACTTGTCTGCAGGATAATATCCTCATACTTGATTCAATCATACAAGAGCCATTGTGATCTAACCCCTTCTTGACCCCATGTCTCAGCATGCAAACCCAGCAACCCCTGCTTCCAACACACTGAATCTCTAGATGGTTTCCTCTCTCTCTCTCTGGCCCTTTAAATGCAACCTGCCAGTTTCTTCCTGCTATTAAGGAACATGTTCCACTGAATTTGCAATTATTTGGTTTATCTTATCCTCTCCCCTGTGATTATAAGGTCACACAGTTTTTAAGTGGCAGAGTCAGGATTCAAAACCAAGTAATCCTAACCCCTAAAATAAATCTCTCACTTATGGTTAAAGAAGTGCTTTAAATGTTCACGGTGATACCAGAGGTGTTGCAGTTAATATACAAAATCAGTCTATGATGAAAGTATAATAACCGAAATCAGATCATTACTGAGGCAGTGAGAGGCTGAACTGATGTGGCAGAAAATCAAATCAGCCAAATGAATGTCAGAATAAAAAAAAAGACACTATACAAAAAATGAATAAAGAATGGGAAGTGGTGCTCATTGGAAACAGAGCATGGAACTCCAACCTGTCATCAAGGGGTTATGGAAAAGGAGAAGACAAAGCAAATGGTGCAGAATTACAAGTCAAGGATGTAAGTAAAGAACATCAAAAGTTACAAAAAGGAGGTTAAAAATGGTTACTCAACTCCAGGTACAATTAATCAGCAGACAACATCACCAAGATATAGCTTTCTAACTTTCTTCTTTTAATTGAAGAAAGTAAGTTTGTTTTACTGTGGAGGGGGTGTGCGTAAGTGAGGCAGTCTGATGAAACTGTTTTACTCTGTGTCTAATCAACCATGAGCTGTCAAATCATTTGTTTTTGTCCTTCAATGGGATCTCAGGCAGATCCAATAACTTCTTAGTCACTTTTGATTACCAAACATCCCGTCTACTTTAAACTTCAGTCTCAATCTTTATTTTAATCTAACATTTAATTCTAAACTCTTCTCTCAGTGCCTCTAATAGCTCAGAGTGGAGAAGGTTGGTCATGTCTAGCTCTGAGACAAGCCCCCCTCACCCCTATTCTCCCTTTATGACTCAGTTCCTCTGGTTGTGGGGGCAAGAGTATGGGGACTGGGGAAGTAATCACTATGTTTCAATGGTATATTTCTCAGGCCTTTTCATGGCTTTTCTGAGTCCAACTGTTGGTTGCCTCTGCTGGTATAGCCATTGGTCTCTTCATGGGGTATGAGGTTTTCCTTTAGGCCAAATTCAACTTCACCCTAACCCATCTTTCACCATGGACACCCCAATGGGCCTCTTCTTTTTCCCTCTGGACATCCAGGCATCCAACCTCTTTGAGAAATAATGTATTGTCTTGCTGTCCTGGCAGCCACCCAGGTGGTTCTACTGTTTCTACTCCCCCCTCCAACCACAGGACTCCCTTGTGAGAAGCTGCAGGAGGAGGCAGGGAGGCCTTCTGTGCCCTCCAAAGAATGGGATAACTGGAGAGTAGGTGACGCACTCAATCTACCCCCGCTTTTCTTCTGGGCACATACCGTACCGTTTTCTTTTTGCCCTTCTGGTGCAGTGAGCCTGCTGCTTTGAGAAATCGCTAGAAGAGGGTGTCTATAGTTCACATGGGCTCGCAAACTCTAGGGACTTTTGTCAAACTCTCCAAAAGTCATTACCATGCTTCTCTTTTCCCAATGAGAGTACCTAGAGGACATATGAATTCTTTAGCTCAACAAGCACATGGTTAGAACATAAGATGACAACGTCCAATTCCAGCAGATGCCCAGCCTAGAGTCTCTGAGAGTTTTTTCTATTAGAATCATCCTCTGGACAGAAGAAAAACTTCTCAGCATAACTACTGCTCCCTTCAAGATGTCAACAACTGTCCTTCTCCTTCCCCCATTCTTCTCCTTATTTAGATTGTACATAAGTGGATTCTGAGATGACTAAGGTGGGGGATGGTACTTGGATACAGCTCTCTTTAGAATATGGGAATACCAATGCCATTTTGACTTTAACCTTGAGCCTTAGTTATTAATTCCAGGGTAACAGGAAAAATCCAACTCAATATCCTGTTACACTTATAAAAACATCAAATATTGCATAAGGGTGAGGAGGCACATATTGCAATTTTAAGAATATAAAACCATTCCCCACATACATTTTTGAAACTTACATTTTTCACTTTAGTACAAATCCTGAAAACTATTCCCAGATCAACTTTTTCAGTTTTCTCTTGTGTACACAGGAAGTATCCAGCACCTCTGTATGAGTAAAACTCATACAGTTTTATAAGATTTTTTAATTGTATAGATTTGTGTAACCACTACCCCATCCAGAATACACAACAGTTCCATTGCTCATAAAAGTAGAGTTCATCATCAGATTGCCCTTTGTAAGCACACCTGCCCACAACAATTAGCTCTGGTGATGCCTGATCTGTTCTCTGTTGCTAGAGCTTTGCCTATTCTAGGCTATTATTTAAATGGAATCAAACAGTATATAACATTTGCGATGAGCTTCTTTCACTCAGCATAATGTTTTTAAGATTTATCTACATTGTTGCATTTACCAATCTAGTTCATTTCTATTACTGAGTAACACTCCAGTGTATGGGTATGTCACAGTCTGTTTTCCCATAAACCCACTGGAGCTTATTTGAGTTTTTTTCTGGTTTCTAGGAATTATGAATATGGCTGCTATAAAGATTAGAGTATAGGTTTTTGTGCAGACATACATTTGCTTTTCTTTAGGGTAAATACCTAGATGTGGCTCTGCTGGGTCGTATAGAAAATGTGTACCTCCATTTTTATAGATCTTTGATTTCTTTGACAGCATTATTGTAGTTGTCGGCATACCGAAGCATTTATTTAGAGCTATTAAAATAGCATTATTTTAATATTTTTGTTCAACCATATCTAGAATATAGAAATACAATTGTGTTTTGTGCCTTTACATTGTATTATATGACCTTGCGAAACTCACTTTTTAATTCTAGATTTTTTTTTTGTATAATACATTCAGGAGTTTCTACACAGATAATCACGATAACTCTAAAAATCACAATTTTATTTCTTCCCTTCCGACATGTGTGCATTTTTTTTTGCTTTATTACAGTGGTTTGGACTTTCAGTATGATGTTGAATAAGAGTAGTGAGAGAGAACACTATCTTTTCTCCAGAACTCAGGGGAAAACCATTCAGTCTTTCACCAACAAATAAAATGTTAGCTATGAGGCTTTGTGTAGATGTCCTTCAAAGAGTACAGGAAGTTTCCTTCTATGCCTAAGTTGTTTAGAATTTTTAACATAAATGGATGTTAAATGTTGTCAAATGCTTTTCCTGCACCTATTGATATGATTATGTGTTTTTTCTCCTTTAGTCTGTTAATATGTAGAGTGATTGATTTCTGAATATTAAGCCATCCTTTCTTTCAAAGGTAAAACCCTCTTGGTTGTAGTTATTATTTTTGTATATGGTTAGATTTGATTAAAGACTTTTGTTTCTATGCTTATGAGCATACAAGTCTCTACTTTTCTTCTACTATCTGTATCTGGTTTTGTATCAGAATAATGCTGGCTTGGTAGAATTAATTGGGAATTGTTCACTTGTCTTCACTTTCTGGAAGAGATTGTGTAAAGTTGGAGTTATTTCTTCTTTGAGTGTTTGGTAAACTTCACTAGCCTGGTGATTTCTCAAAACAAGATTTCTTTTCTTAGAAGATTTTTAATAAATTTAATTTTTAATAGATATAAAAAGTTCAGGTAATATATTTTTTCTTGAGCAAGTTTTACATACCATATTTTATACATCACATTAAGTTATATATCATATTAAGTTATCATATTGATGTGCATAAAGTTGTTCATTGTATTCCCTTATTATCTTTTTAATGTCTGTGGGGTCTGCAGTGATATCTTCTCTTTCATTCTTGTTATTGGTAACCTGAGTCTATTGTTTTTTCTAGCTAGAAGTATCAATTTTATTGATCTTTTCAAGAACAGACTCTTGGTTTCACTGAGTTCAACCATAATCTCATGAGATTTCTCACTTGAGTTCTCTGCTTTCTGTAATTTTCTTAACACTTTCTGTCTCCTTGAATCCCTTTCTCCCAGTTCTCTTGTCAGAAACCTGGGGCTTTAGTTACCCTCCTCTGACATATACTTCCTGCAACAATATCTGCAGTAGTGGTATGGGTGGTGGTAGGGGGTCATGGAATGGAGATTTGTGCTCTCTCGGAAACTGTGAGCAGAACATTTTATTCTCAGAAGGTACCTGCCTAATTCCCACTGCTGTCACCTTTGTTGCACCACTACTTAAGGATTGCTTAGTGTGATATTGTGATTTATTATAAGAAATATATATTTGGTCTTCATCTCTGCTTCTGGTACAGAGCTCCTAAAACCTTTGGAATTTTCTAAGTGATAAGAGTGATAAAGATGTCTCATTACATAATGAAGTGACTTTTGGAACTCAACTAAGAATGGGGGCTGGTTGCCAGGAAAACCAACCATGTGATTAGAGGGTGGTAACTTTCAGTTCCATCACCTCGATCACAGGACGAGGGAAGAGGGCTGGAGGTTGAACCAATCTCCCATGGCCAATGATTAATTATCATGCCTATATAATGAAACTTTCATAAAAAACCCCAAAGTGATGACATTTGGAGAGTTTCTGGGCTGTTGAACACACAGAAATTCAGGGAGAGTAGTGTGCCAAGAAAGGGCATGGAAGCTCTGCACCTTTTCCCCATACCTTGCCCTATGTATCTCTTCCATCTGTCTGTTCCTAAGTTATATCCTTTTATAATAAACTGTTAATATAGGAAGTAAAATATTTTTATGAGTTCTTTGAGCTACTTTATCAAATGAATTTAACCCAACGAAGGGGTCATTGGAACCTCCAATCTATAGTTCGTAGGTCAGAAACAGGTGATGACCTGGACTTGTGATTGGCATTTGAAGGGGGTGGGGGAATCTTGTAGGACTGAGCCCTTAACCTGTGGTATTGGATGCCATCTCTGTGTAGGTAGTGTCAGAATTGAGTTAAATTTTAGGACACCAAGCTGATGCTTGAGAATTACTTGTTAATGGAGAAAAAACTCCCATACATGCTGGAACTAGTGAACAAAATTTTACCTGGAAGTTGGGAGAGAACTAATAGAAAGAAAAAAGCAGTGTCTTCTTAAGAATCCCCTTTTGTGCTCCTCAAACTAGGAAAAGAAGGTTTTTCTTAAAGATAACTTCCATAGTGAGAATTCTCTCTTGGCGCTAAACACCTTTCAAAATACCTAAAACAGAATGGTATAGATGATACAGTACTCTGTGCTTGTGCTAGAATGAAACTCACTAATTCATAGTCCAATCAGCAGTTTAAAGTCCTGGCTGAGAAATATAATAATCACCAGGTATTTTCAACCTACTTGCTTGAAATCATTTTACTACTAAAATGATCTAATCCTCGCCTCAATCTCTCTGCAGTAGATCAAAGTCAAATTATGTACATTTATATGTACATAACGTCCTGCATGGAGCAATTTTTTAGGGGCCAAAAGGTCCCCCTCTCTTAAGGTCTCTGCTGACTATTTCATGTCAGTCCCTTTCTTCTGGGCATAGCCTGCCATGAACTGTGTCGTTCAACAACCCCACATCAGCCCTGGTTGCTCAAGATGAAGGTGTAAAGCCTTCACCTATAATGAAGCTAGAATGCTTACTCCACTTTTTACCTGTTATTTATTTAGTTTTTAAACGTTTATTTATTTTAAGTGTGGTTTTCCAGGGCCCATCAGCTTCAAATCAAGTAGTTGTTTCAGTCTAGTTGTGGAGGGCGCAGCTCACAGTGACCTATGTGGGGATCGAACTGGCAACCTTGTTAAGAACACTGCGCTCTAAACAACTGAGCTAACTGGCCATGCTTTCATCTGTTATTTTAGTCCCCAGTTTAACACCTGTTTATTTTACAAATTTCTCAGTCCCTTGAATTAAGATATTAGGATTTTTAAAAGCCCATAAATAATACCATTTTATTTTGTTTTTTTTCCCTTCCAGATTCTGGAACCAATTGAGAACAAAACCCAAGAATTAGGCAGTTGGAGATCAACATATTTTTCTTTATTACTGACAGAGCCATTGGGGTAAACTGGTTTTAGGCAGCTGGAGATCAAAATATTTTTCTTTATTACTGACAGAGCCATAGGGGTAAACTGGTTTTAGATCTGAGGCCAAATGATATTGTTACTACTTCAACCCTGAATCAGACAAACTTACCCACCCATTTACAGATATAAATGGACGAGTACAGCCCACTTCCTCTCCCCTACTCCTCAGGCCACCCAGATAGAAGGAGGCCAAATGGCTGAGTGTCTGACAGCATTTAGCTGCCAAAGAAAAGGAGGAAAGGACTTGGCCAGTCATGCTCAAATTGTTTCTCCAAACTCATCAGTCAGCTGTATCGTGCTTCCTCCTTTGGTGAGGAGTGAGGGAATGGAGGGAGTTAGAAAGTGAGGGAGTGCAAAGGGGCCAAGACTAGAGGAAGTTTTTGTCACCAAAACAGGATAAACAAGGAGTATGCAGTTTTCTCTGACAGTCATGTGTCTTGCCCTGCCTTCTGGAGAGGAGGGCAGAAGGTTTCTGATCCACTATCTCTAGCTTCCATAAAGACACACAGGACACCATTTCCCCTTAAGACTCACAAGAGGAAGGTGTTCAGAAGGCAGACAGCCACAAGTTAAACAAAACAGTGCAAAACTTAAAAAAGAAAAAGTCAATTGTCCACTCCGAAAAAGGACATAAAGGTTTCAGGTCCTCTTTAAAGCACGACTTCTTCATTTCAAATATGCTCTTGTCATGAAATACTCTGTGTATCTTCACATCTGTATATCTCGACTTCCTTTTGCTTGGAACAGCTGCTGGGCCCAGTTGTTGATGACAAGAGAAAAATTCTGAGATGTCCCAAATCAAATTACAGCAGGCCGGACAGGGGAGTGAGAGAAAGAGACAAGAGTAGTTAACCAGGTAACAGCTGTGGGCCAACGAACAAAAACTGCTCTCATTCCTGAATGTATGTGGGAGCACCAACCTCCAGGCATTTATGAGCAACCACCAGGTCCCACCACATCCCCCACCAGCATGAAATGTCAGGACTGGTGCCTGTAACCAATGAAAAGTAGTCCATATTTCTTCCTTATAGTCTGTGTACCTATTATAGAACTGCCCCCACTTCACCTTTTCCCACGTCCCCCCCCCCATTTGTAACCAATGCAAATTTTTTCAAAACAACTTACATCTTTCTTCTCCCAAATATTATGTATAAAAGAGCCTGTCAACTCCAGGACAGTCGGTGGACATGCTTCTCTTTTCCATCCAGCCCTGCTGCTCATGGTTCAAACTACATGCCCTAGGACCTGGTCCTTTTCTGGCTAGCATTTGGCTCAATAAACCCTTTCTTTCAGAAAAGCTTTCAGCCATGAAAGCTTTTTGTTTAAAAGTGGTACACAGCCCAATGTGAGTCAAAGTTAGCAATGAGAATACTGGAGCTTGTTACACAAAAATAGAAATTCTTAGAATAAAATGTCCCATGGTGTAATATTAATCACACAGGGTTCTAATATTAAAATAGCAGTGGACAGGGTAAAAATTTTCACCTTTTTCTCTCTTCCATTCACTACTTTGGGAGATGGCATTATCTTAAGCTTAGATGTCTTTTAATGGCCAAACACCTGCATAATTGTTTCTATTTGTCCTTTTATTGCTCCAAATAATTGTCCTGTTATCTGCAGCATTCCCAAGATAAGACCCTGTGCCAATGATTTAAAAGCTTCATTTAACTTACTTCTTTAAGTCACATGGCCAAGTTTGCCTACGGTTTTATGTGTTTCAGGATAGAGCCAAGGTTCCTGAACATAATCACAAAAGAAAACTCTAGTGCTTTTGCTATAAGGTTGCCGTGGTGAGAGGAGAATTAAACGTGTCTTAGTTTTGGTGCTAAGAAAACCCTATGAAAGTTTCTCCTTTGAATGAGGCTTGAACTGGAGGTTCCCAATAATTATTATCAAGATTTAGAAGGCCCCTAATAATTAATGTCAGGATTTAAAAGTCCAGTGAACTTTGTCTTGAGGGTCCAGGAATACTTGAGGGTTCTTGGTGAGGTTGATTATAATACAATCTCATTGTCCAGCCCATCACTCTGGACAAAAACTCTTCTCTTGCTGCTATCTTGTTCCTTGGCACTGCCTTCCACATCTATCTCAAAAGAGCAGGTCTGGAAGCCGAAGTTGCAAGCAAAGGTAGGATTAATATACGAGTAGGACTATTATCAGGAATGGTAGACTAACTTCCTGCTAAGGGAAATTATAAAAGATGGACAAGAACTTTTTTTTGAAAGTAACAGCGGACAACAATATGGTTAAGACTTTCCTGAACGAGGGTAGGCAGACTCTGTGTAAGGGGCTACTTTTCTCTTGAGGGCCTTTGTCAATTCCTAAAGGAAGACTGAGAAGCTAACTTGTGCTTTTGAGAGACTCCAGGGATAGGGGACCAGGATTGGAGTACAGAGTCCCTCCCGCCGCCCCTGCCCCATGGGGCTTCTCTGCTCATTTTCAATTGAAATCCTGAAATAAGTTTATCTCAGCCCAGGAGGGAGATGAACAAGAACAATGTCACATGAGTCAGGAGCAGGGTAAATGGAATCGATCCTTCCTATGGCCCAGGGAGGGCATAAAAGTACCTCATTTCTAGAGTAACTATTAGTAAAAAAGAATGCAATTTCCAAGCTTATTGGGGAAGGAGCTAGAAGTAAAATGATAAAAAAATATTCAAAAATTTGATCAATTTAAAATATTAAATAGCTCTAGCTGCCGTCTTGCGTCCCTGAGTGTGTGAGCTTATTCTCAGCTGGGTGGCCCAAGACCCGCTGAGCGCCAACCTGAGCCCCCTCCCCCACCCCCGTGGCCCTGTTTCCTCTCCATCAAGATGAAAGAAACTATCACTAACCAGGAGAAACTCATCAAACTGCAGGCACAAATGCGCATTGGTGGGAAAGGGACTGCTCGCAGAAAGAACAGTGAAAGCAAATGATTAAAAAAACTTCAGTTCTCTTTAAAGAAGTTAGGGGTAAACAATATCTCTGGTACTGAAGAGGGGAACATGTTCAAACACCAAGGAGCAGTGAGATCTGCTTGAACAACCCTGAAGTTCCAGCCTCTCTGGCAGCAACACTCTCGCCCTCACAGGCCACGCTGAACCAAGCGGCTGACTGAGAGGCCACCCGGCATCATAAACCAGCTCGGTGCACACAGGCTGACTACTTCAAGGAGACTGACTGAGCTCTGCCCACACCATCTGGGGAGGAGAAGCACCACTCGCTGCCTGAAAAGGCGACAATGATCAAGTTCCAGATCTTGTGGAGAATTCTGATGAGGCTTCCGAGACTGAAGCAAACTGAATTGAGTCCACTTCTGAAGAAGATAAAACTTGAAGGAGTTATTGGGAGCTGCTAGTTTATATTATGACAGTTTTTTAAAATTTTGTTCGTGGATCTGATGAAATCTCTCTCTCTCTCTCTAACATTTTTAAGCCCAAGCCCTTTGGCCACTGCAGCTCTTTCCAGCGTTTTCTCCTACACAAATCATTCTTCGCAGCTAATTAAAGTGAAGAGGCCTGGGAATAAGGTTTGAAATAAAAGTTAATAAAGTTATTTGCCGAGTTAGAAAAAAGTAAATAAGTAAAATAAAATATTAAATAAATTCAAAGGCAAGAAAGGAGAGTAAAAGAAACACAGAGAAGTTGGGAAAATTAGAAAGCACTAATGAGATGATGATTTAACTCAAAATATACTAATAATTTTATTAACATTAATGAAATGTTTCTGTTTAATGTTTCCAAACAGATGGAACTCTCAAAAGAGAACAGTTTATTTATGAAGAAGGAACTTAAAAATGCGTAATTTCAGAGGACAGGGAAGCAGCTTGGAGTCACTACCAGTTGAGCTACTAACACCCTTAGGCCTAAATGGATCAGCGAGGAAATGATTAACAGAAATGAGAGAGATTCCTTTTGAGGAGTAGTGGTCATCAACCAAGGGATACAACCTGCTCAAATCAACCCTTCCTCCTTCCTTCTACCTCCTGCTGGTGTCCCCCTTGGCTAACTCCAACTAGAAGCCCACGAGTAATATTTTTAAAACCTGAAAGCAGAGAAACTATCAAACTATAATTCTATACCCAGCAAAATACCTTACAAAACAAGAGAAATGACATGGATGGAAATTTGGATCTTCAGAAAGGAAGATCATAAATGGTAAATAAGTGGATAACTATAAAACATCATGCATATTTCTTTCTTGTACTTTCCTTCGAGAGATAAATGACTGTTTACAGCAAAATTATAACAGAAATATGGAGTTTATAAAATATATAAAAGTAATAGATACATCAACAATAACACAGAGTATGGTGTGGATAAATGAAATCACATTCTTCTAAAGTGAGAAATAAAATCATATTTTTGTCAAGTGAGGAATGTAGTGTTAGATAAGAAATGAGAAGGCAGAGACATGAAGGGTTATTTATGAAGGAAGTATAAAGTATGAAGTAATGGAGGAATAGATTAGTAATCATTAGAGAAAATAAAATGGAATACTAAAAAATAACTAACACCATAAAAAGACAGAAAATATGCCATCGTGGAAAATAAACAGATGGAAAGGTGGGAGACATAAAGCCAAATATATTAATAATTACATAAGATGCAAATTGTCTAAATAGTCCAATTACAATGTAGTGATATTTCAGACTAGATGAAATTGAAGGAAAAACTATATGTTGTCTCCACGAGATGCACTTACAGTTTAAAAGAAAAAGCTAACACATATTTGCAGCATCTGTATCCTGAAAACTACAAAATATTGAGGAAAAATCAGTAAGGTTTAGACATCTATCATGCTCATGGATTAGAAAATTCCCATTGTTAAGATTCCCGTTGTCACTCCAAGTGGACCTATATGTTCAATGTAACCCTAAACAAATTCCACCAAATGTTTTCATAGATATCTGCAAGATGATTCTAAAATGCATATGCAAATGCAAAGGAAGTATAGTAGCCAAAGGAATTCTGAAAAAGAACAAAGTAAGAAGGCTTCTCTTATCATGCTTCAAAATGCACTGTTAAGCTATGGAAATTTAGACAACATGGTGTTGGTGAAAGAACAGATATGTGGATTAATGAAACAGAGTAGAGAACTGAGAATTGGATTCTGTGATGATTAATTTTATATGTCAACCTGATTGGGCTAAGAGACACACAGATAATTGGTAAAACATTATTCCTGGGTGTGTCTGTAAGGGTGTTTCCAAAGAGATTAGCATTTGAATTGGTAGAGTGAGTAAAAAAGATTGCCCTCACCAGCACCAGTGAACAACCTCCATTCTGAAGAAGGCCTGAATGGGACAAAAATGTGAAGGGATGACAGATATTCTGTCTCTGCCTGAGCTAGGACATTCATCTTCTGGTTTTGGACATTAATACTCCAGATTCTCAGGCCTTCAGATTCTGATCAGAACTTACACCATCACCCTCGATCTTGGGCCTTTGACTCAGACTGAGGCTTACAACATTTTTCCACAGCTTGCAAATAGCACATCATGGGACTTCTTGTCCTCCATAATTGTATGAGCCAATTTCTATAATGAATCATATCTATATGAGAAATTCTATATATTTACATATAAAATACATTTCTTATGATTTATATACATTTATATATTTATTGCTATCGGTTCTGTTACCCTGGAGAACCCTGACTAATACAGACCCATATAAATATGTTTAACCAATTTTTGACAAAGATGCAAGGACAATTTAATGAAAGAAAGATAGTCTTTTCAATGAATGGTTTTGGAACAAATATTAAAAAAACTGAAATTCAACATGTATGCAAAAATACTGATATTCAACATGTACTTTGCACTTATACAGAAATTAACACAAAATGGGTCATAAAGCTAAATGTAGACCTACAAAACTTCTTAAAAAACCCTACAAAACTTCTAAAAAAAGGAGAAAATTTACATAACTTTGGTCTTGCCAATGAGTTTTTTAGATTTGACAGCAACTAAATTAATAGAAATTGAATATGCCTTTATATAATATCCAATTTTTATTTCATGGCTGCAAATGTTTCTATTCTCATGCTGAGGATAATAATGCTAGTTTTTAAAATGAACTTATTTTATTTGTAAAGATTTTGTAGGGGGTCAGACGGGCACATGTCTTATTAGGGAGACCACTTCATGGATGGTATAAATGCCTGACCACTGCTCTGTACACCTGAAGCTGAAGCTGAATAATATTGCATGTCAACTATAATTTAATATATATATGTATATATATACATATATATACATATATATATACATATACATATATATATTCACGAGATATAGAGTACAGCATAGGGAATAGAGTCAATGGAATTGTAGTAGATATATACGGTGCCAGAGGGGCAATATATTGGGGGAGGGGGTTATCACTTTGTGAGGGGTGAAATGTCTAACTATTACATTGTTTTGTACACCTGAAACTAATAAAAAAACCTTATTTTAGAATAATTTAGATTTGGAGAAAAGCTGGAAAGATAGAGAAAAGCAGAACAGACAGTTCTTACATACTCCATACTCAGTTTCCTCTACCATTAACATCTTCCATTAGTATGGTATATGTGTTATAATTAATGAACCAATGTTGATGTTATTAATGAAAGTCCACAGTTTATTTATGTTTCTTTAGTTTGACCTACTGTCCTCTTCAAGTTCCAGTATCCCATCCAGTATACCACATAACATTTACTTACCATGTCTCCTTAGGCTCTTGACTGTGACAACTTCTCAGACTTTCCTTGTTCCTGATGACCTTGAGAGTTGTGAGGAGTACTGGTCAGATGTTTTGTCCAATATCCCTCAACTAGTATTTGTCTTATGTTTTTCTAAAGATTAGACTGTAATTATGGGCTTTGAGTCGAATGCCACTAAGGTAAAATGCCATTTTTACCACATTATATCAAGGGTGCATGCTATCAATATGATTTGTCACTCTTGGCATTAATCTTGATCACCTGGCTGAGGTAGAGCTCATCAGGTTTCTCCACTGTAAAGTTGCTTCCCACTCCCACCTCCTGATACTGTTCTCTTTGGAAGGTAGTCACTATGTGAAACCCACACTTATGGAATGGGGGCTTATGTTCCACCTCCTTTAGGATACGTATGTACATAAATTATTTAAAATTCTTCTGCACAGATCTGTCTCTTCTCATTTATTTGTATGTTTATTCAATTGATAAATTCCATTCCAGAGACTACAGTTTTTATTTTCTGCAAAGATTCAACAACCCCTTTTCTGTTTGCAAGCAGAGTTGTACGGCAGCCTGGACTGGGGGAATGGGCTGGGAGCAAATGTCTCTTAAACAGCTTTCAACCCATCTTGATTTTAGCCTTGTGCTTTTACCCTCAGTTACAGAGGTACTTGGGACTGCCATTCCTCACTATCTTGAGGATACTATGGTGTATATTGGGTTAATTCTACTCTTTCTTCCCTACCTACTTGAGATTCAGCTTTCTCAGGTCTTCTAATATGAGTTTTCTTCTCAGCTATCTTTTAAAATGGTGGTTTTGTCATCTGCTTCTCTGTTTGCCATGTTTTGTGGGATAATGTCCATAGTATAATAGATTAAAGGTGGCTATAGGTTCCTTTCTACTCCTCCAATTGTGAGGTAGAGTCTAATTCCATCTCCTGAATCTGAACTCTCTTAGTGGTTTACTTGACCAATAGAATATGGCAGGAGGGACAATTTACTACTTTCTACAACCAGGCCTTAAGAGATTGTCAGCTTACCATTCTGCTTCCTGTCTCTTGGAATACTCGCTACTAGAATCAAGCCACTAAACTGTGAGGAAGCCCAAGCATCCACATGAGTAAATCAAGGGTCCTTGCCACTGGGCCAGGCTGAGCAACCAGATGACAGCCAGTAGCATGTTGGCAAGCCACATGAGTGAGATATCTTTGTGAAAAGGGTCTCTAGTTTCAATTAGGCCAACTCTAGCTGATGCAGTGTGGAATATATCAATATGCTCAGCCAAGTTCTTCCTAATTTCCTGACCACAGAATCATTAACAAAATAAAATTATTCCTTTAAATCCATAAGTTTTAGGGTAGCTTATTACACCACAATATATAATCAGAAGAATGCCTTTTAAAAATTCCTTTCCTGTAGTGTATTAGTTTGCTATGACAAAATACCATACACTGGGTAGTTTAAACAACAGAAATTTTTCTCACATTTTTGGAGGCTACAAGTCCAATATCAAGGTGCCGGCAGGTTTGGTTTCTTCTGAGGCCTCTCTGCTTGACTTGGTGATGGCCACCTTCTCCTTGTGTCCTCACATGGTCTATTTCTCCATGCACACACTTACCCTTGCTATCTCTCTTTGTGATCAAATTTCTTCTTTGTATAAGGAAAGCAGTCAGAACGGATTAGCATCCATCCCTACTGGCTTTATTTTAACTTAATCCCTCTTTAAAGACTCTATCTCCAAACATGGTTGCATTATGATGTACTGAATGTTAGGATTTCCACATATGAATTTGGAGGGGATACAATTCAGCCTATAACATGCAGTGTAAATGAAAATTCAAGATGGTGTACACACAAAATAACACGCATGTGTTCATTGTACCATTTTTTTCTGAGAGTCCATTGGTTTGTTTTTCACCAGTATGAACTCAGTGCCCATGTGTTCATCGTTTCAAAACAACAAATCAAAGCATAATAAGTCCTTTTGAAATGGTTTTCAAGCCTAGTTTATTTCACCCTTTATATAGAACAGAGCATCTGTTTAATGAACACCAAGCATAAGGCAGGAAATATGGTATACAAGATGAAAAAGAAAGTTTGCCCATAAATCATGTTAGTAGAACCAGTTTGTTAAACAATACATAAGGGGCAAATAATGTTTATAGACATTCTGGAATCACAGATTTGGGAAAATTGCCCAGTAAAAGCCCTGTGAATCTCAGTGCTCCTATCAGAAAATAAGGGACCCTCTGGATGATTGTGTGTGATACCTGCTAGGCCAATTGATTAGCATTATCACTAAAGTTCATTATTTGATGTTATGTGTTTACATTTCTGTTTTAGTCTCCTATGGCTGCAAACAAACCACTCAAAACTAAGGGGATTAAAACAATAACAATCACTAATTATCTTTCAATTATGTGGATTAACTGGGAAGTTCATCTTCTAGTCTGGCTTGGAGTCTCTCATGTGCTTGCAGTAGGATGTTCGCTGGGCCTGGAATCATCTGGAGGCCAAACTGAAACAGCTCCTCTCTCCATGGAATCTATTCTAATGGTCCAAAAGGTCTTGCAGAGGAGCTGGACCTCAACATGGTGGTTTAGAGCTCCCAACAGTTGCACAAATGGAAGCTGCCTGGACTCAGATATCACAGAATATTACTTCTACTGCCTTGTAGTGGTTAAAGCAAGCCCTGGGCCAGTGACAGTTCAATGTGGGAGAGGTCTATACAAGTGGGGGACTACGAGGAGGTGTGGTTAACTGGGGTCATCTCTGGAGACTGGCTGCCACAGCTTCCCTCTGGATACTTTGGGCAAGTAAACTTCTCTGAGATGGCATGTGGCAATAGCCTCCTATCTGGCCTCCCTGATTCTACCCTTGTCCCTCTCCAGTCTGTTCTCTTCTGCAGCCAGAAAGGTCCCATTCAAAGTTAAATCAGATCAGGTTAGTTCTCAGCTCAAAACCCACCACTGGTTCTCACTCAGAATAAAGCTGCAGATGTTACCTCCGAAAATGTCCTACATGATCCTATGTTTTCCTTCCAACGTCATCTCCTGCTACTTTCCTTCATTCATTTGGACCTCCTTCTTCCTTGAATATTCCAGGCACATTTCCCCCTCAGGGCCTTTCCATTTGTTGCTCCCTCTTGGAGCCCTTTCCCCACATATTCCTCTGGCTCACTCCCTCATCTCTTTCCGGTCTTTACTCAAACGCCACCTCACTGAGGACTTCTCTGACCATTATCTTTAAAGTGCCTATCTATCTTCCACCTGGTTGTCACTCCATGTCCCCATTCCCTGATTGAGTTATGTTTTCCAAGCACATTTCTCCATCTAACATGTTATATAATTTACTGACTTATTTTGTATATTTTCTCCCATCCCCACATGAATGAAAGTTCGATAGCAGTGATTTTTTATAACAACTGTATTGAGAATAATGTACACACCATAATATTCACCCTTTCAAAGTGTACAATCCAGTGGTTTTTAGTATGTTGACAGAGGAGTGCACCCATTACCTCTCTAGCATTAGATGAATTTCCTCACCCAGAAAGAAACCCCGTACTCATTAGCAGTCAGTCCCCACGCTACCCTCCTCTAGCTCCTGACAACCACTAATCTCTTTCCTGTCTCTATGGATTTGTCTATTTCGAACATTTCATATAAATTGAATTATACAATAAGTGGTCTTTTGTATCTGGCTTCTTTCACTGAGCATAATATTTTTAAGGGTCATCCACGTTGTAGCATGTATCAGTACTTCATTCTTTTTACGGTTGAATTATTCCACTGTATGAACAGACCACATTTTGTTTATCAATTAATCACTTGATGGACAGTTGGGTTGTTTCCACTTTTGAGTTATTATGAATAATGCAGCTATGAACATTTGTGAACAAGTTTTTGTGTGGACATATGTTTTCATTTCTCTTGGGTATATACCCAGGAGTGGAATTGCTGGGTCATATGTTAATACTATGTTTAGCTTTTGAGGAGCTGCCAAGCTGTTTTCTGCAGCAGCTGCACCATTTTACATCCTCACTAGCATGTACAAGAGTTCCAATTTCTCCACATCCTGCTGAACATTTGTTATTTTCTGCTTTGTAAATTATTATTATAGCTATCTCATTGTGGTTTTAGTCATTTCTCTAATGACTAGTGACGCTAAGCATCTTTACATGTGCTTATTGACCAGTGGGTATCTTTTTGGAAGAAATGTCTATTCAAGTTATATGCCCATGTTTTAATTGGGATTGTCTTTTATTGTGGAGTTATAAGAGTTTTTTTGTGTATTCGGAATACAAATCTCTTATCAGATATATAACTTACAATTATTTTCCCCAATGGTGTGGTTGTCTTTTTATTTTCTTGATGATGTCTTTTGAAGCACACATGTTTTTATTTTAAAGAAGTCCAATTTACCCATTTTTCCTTTGGTTGCTTGTGCTCTTGGTGTCATACCTAAGAAACCATTGCCTAACCCCAAAATTTTTTCTTACATTTTTCCTGAGAGTTGTACAGTTAATCTCTTACATTTAAGTCTATATTCCATTGGACTAATTTTTGTATATAATGTGAAGCAGGAGTCCAAACTCATTCTTTTGCAAATAGATATTCAATTTTCCCAGCACCGTTTGTTGAAAAGGCTATTATTTCCCCACTGAACTGTCTTGGCACTCTTGTCAAAAATCAGTTGACTAGACATATGGTTTACTTCTGGACTCCCAATTCTATTTCATTAATCTGTATGTTTTTTTCTTATGCCAGTACTATATTCTCTTTTTACAATAAATTTGTAGTAATTTTGAAAAAGGAAAGTGTTATCCTACAACTTTGATCTTCTTTTTGAAGGTTTTGGTTTTGTTTTGGTGTTTGATTTTTGGTTTTCTTTTGTTTTTGCTATCATTGGTCCCTTGCATTTCCATATGAACTATAGGTTCAGGTTGTTAATTTATGAAGAAATGAAAGCGAGGATTTGGTGGGAATTGCACTGAATCTGTAGATCAACTTTGGGAGTACTGCCATCTTAATAATATTAGATCTTTTAATCCATGGACATGAGAGTTCTTTCCATTTACTTAGATCTTTTAAAATTTCTCTTAACTATGTTTTGTTATTTTTAGTGAACAAGTCTTTAACTTCTGTGATAAAGAATCTGACTCCATTTTTAAAAATGTTTTCTGACAACTTGTAAACCTTACCTGGCCCTCTACTCCTTCAGTCCCACATCTAGTCAAGCTGATAAGAGTCTGTGCTCCCTTTGGCAAGGGTGGGAAGTTCAAGTGGTGCACAGAAATACTCATCCCAGCCCACCCATAACCATTGGAATTCCAGTCACATAGATCTATCTTTTCAACATCTCCATGTAGGTTTATTGACATCTCAAGCCAAATTCCTAAGTTTATTATTTCAGTAAGTGGCAACTCCTCTTAAGATGCTCAAACTAAAAATCTTGATTTCACCTCTGGCTACTCTCTTTCTCATACCCCAAAACTAATCCATCAGTAAATCTCACATCTACCTTTAAAATATATTCAGAATCTAACCACTGCCCACTGCCTCTACCGCTACCACTCTGGTGCAAGTCATCAGCATACAAAAATGCTCTTGTGGAAAAAAAAAAAAACAAAAAAAACCCACAAAATCCCTTTACACAAGTCTCCCTCTAGCTGGCATGGTTAGTTCTCTCTCATCATTTTGGTCTCAGCTCTTTTTAGATAAGTCTAAGACTTATTTAAAACCCCTACTTCACCCCCCAACTTTCTCTGGACATAATATTTTATTGCCTTCATATTTCTTATTACTATGTGGAAAATTATATTTTGTATGTTTATGTGTTTTGTTTCTGCTTCATTCCTCTAAAGGTATGTGTACCTTTTAGACCATGAAATATCCAGAGCCTAGCAGAAAACTCACTGCACTGTGCCCATCAATAAGTATTTATTGAATTATCAAAGGAATGAGCATCAAGGCTCTTCTATTTATGCTATACATAGAATAATGTATACTTAGTAGTTTTCTTAAGTCTCATGGTGTTGTCACAGGAAGGAAATGAGATAATAACATGTTGAAAAGTACTTTGTAAACTATGGAACACTATGTGAGTATAAGGAGATGTTCTTTTTAATAAATATTCAAGGTTTGCTAAAATGAATGTCTTCCCTAAAGAAGTACGACCCTTGTTGATAGCATTTTCCTGGCCAAGGCAATCTCCCACACTGGCACAAATATGTGTGGACACTCAAGAGTAAGGGCAAAGCTACTTTCTCCACTTCTGTTCAACATAGTTCTGGAAGTTCTAACCACAGCAATCACACAAGAAAAAGAAATAAAAGGCATCCAAATTGGTAAGGAAGAAGTAAAATTGTCATTATATGCAGATGACATGATACTATATATAGAGAACCCCAGAGACTGCACCAAAAAACTATTAGAACTGATAAATGAATTTAATAAAGCAGCAGGATACAAAATTAATATTCAGGAATTAGTTGCATTTGTATATACCATTAATAAAATTGCAGAAGGAGAAATTAAGAAAACAGTCCCATTTACAATTGCTTCAAAGACTATAAAACGCTTAGGAATAAATTTAACCAAAGAAGGAAAAGACCTGTACTCAGAAAATTATAAGACACTGAAGAGAGAAATCAAAGAAGATACAAATAGGTGGAAACACATACCATGCTCATGGATAGGAAGAATTAATATCATTAAAATATCCATATTGCATAAAGCAATACATAGATTCAATGCAATTCTTATCAAACTACCAAGGACATTTTTCACAGAAATAGAACACATAATCCTAAAATGTATATGGGACCATAAAAGACCTCGGATAGCCTCAGCAATCTTGAGAAATAAGAATAAAGTGGGAGGTATCACAATACCTGACATCAAATTATACTGTAATCAAAACAGCACGGCACTGGCATAAAAACAGATACATAGACCAATGAAACAGAATAGAGAGCCCAGAAATAAATTCATGCCTATATAGTCATTTAATCTACGACAATGAAAGGAAGAATTTACATTGGGGTGAAGAGAGTCTATTCAATAAATGATGCTGGGAAACCTGGACAGACACATGCAAGAAAATGAAGCTGATCTACCTCCTTACACCATATACAAGAATAAATTCAAATTGGATTAAAGACTTAAGTGTAAGATCTGAAACCATAAAACTCCTAGAAGAAAATATAGGAAGAAAATTTACAGATGTTACCCGGAGTAATATTTTTACTGATATATCCTCTTGTGCAAGGGAAGTAAGAGAAAAAATAAACATATGGATTATGTCAAACTAAAAAGCTTTTTTCACAGCAAAATCAATAAAACTAAAAGGGATCCCAATCAATGGGAGAAGGTATTTGTCAATGATATATCTGATAAGGGGTTAATATCCAAAATTTATGAGAAACTCATTCAACTCAACTCAAAAAAAACCAAAGAACCCAATTAAAAAATGGACAGAGGAAATGAAGAGATATTTTTCTAAAAAGGACCTAAAGATGGCAAACAAACATATGAAAAAATACTCACTTCACTAATCATTAGAGAAATGCAAATAAAAACCACAATGAGATACCACCTCACCCCAGTCAAAATGGCTATCATCAATAAATCAACAAACAACAAGTGCTGGCGCGGATGTGGAGAAAAGGGATCCCTCGTGCACTGTTGGTGGGATTACAGATTAGTGCAGCCTCTATGGAAAACAGTATGGAATTATCTCAAAAAACTGGAAATGGATCTACCTTATGACCCAGCAATTCCACTCCTAGTTATCTATCCGAAGAAATCTAAAACACTAATTGGAAAAAAAATTATGCACCCCTATGTTTATTGCGGTGCTATTCACAATAACCAAGACATGGAAACAACTGAAATGCCCATCGGTAGATGACTGGATTAAGAAACTGTGGTACATTTATACAATGGAGTATTACTTGGCCATAGAGAAGAATGAAATCTTACCATTTGCAATGATATGGATGGACCTAGAGAACATTATGCTAAGTGAAATAAGTCAGACGGAGAAAGACAAATACCATATGATCTCACTTATATGTGGAGTCTAAAGAATAGAGTAAATGAACAAACTAATCAGAAACAGTCTCAGAGATACAGAGGAAAAGCTGAGGGTTGCTAGATAGGAGTGCGGGTGAGATGAGGGAGAAGGTGAAGGAATTAGAAAGCACAATCAGTAACCACAAGATGGCCACGGGGATGAAAAAGTCAGTTTGGGGTAGGGTTTCCAGGTGGGAATTCCCGCCCGTTCTCAGGATTTTTTTTTGCTTTCCCATTCCTGGATCCTGAGATATAAACTGTTTCTTGTTCTCCACAAAGAATCATTTCCACAAAATGACGGCCAACACTACCAACCACCTGGGTTCAAAGAGCCAATTTTCCAAATTTCCTGAGCAACTTTTCTCAGGATTCAGGAACAGGAATGTGAAAAAAATTCCTGAGAACGGGAATTCCTGCCTGGAAACCCCAGTTTGGGGAATGTAATCAATAAGGTGGTAAAGATTTTGTAGGGTGTCCAATGGACACTTGTCTTATTAGGAAGAACACCTCAAGGATGGTGTAGATGCCTGATCACCTGAAGCTGAAGCTGAATAATAATGAATGTCAACTACAACTTAATATATATATATGTATATATATATATGTATATATATATAACATATTAACATATATATATACATATATATATATGTATGTATAGTCACAAGAAGTGGAGTACAGCATAAGGAATAGAGACAGTGGAAATGTAATGGCTGTACGCGATATCAAAGGGGTAGTAGATTGGGGGAGTGGTGTTATCACTTTGTGAGGGGCATACATGATAAATGTCTAAATATTACAGTGTTTTGTACACCTGAAACTAATAAAAAAATAGAAAAGAGTAAGGGCAAAGCTTGCACCCTATACTTATGTTACACAGTTCTGTGATGGTTGCTTTGGATTTATTGTGTGAGCTACAAATGTCAGAGTATAAAACACTTAGTACTGAGTAGCCCCTACTAAATGGAACTGTCAGCTTCCTCTACTTTGACACTGGTCCCCGAAGTGTGCTCAGCAACTTCCCAGGAGGCCTGTAACCACATATTCCAATGTCAAATGCATGGAGGAATTGTCTTAGTTCAAATCTTTTTTTAGCTAGGCATCCCAGTTTTTATTTTGTGTCTTGGGTAGAAGAGAAAAATGCATGTACATAGTATATACTATGATTGTATGTTTTTTTTCTTCCTGTTTCTAATTTTAAGAGAATCTCCTCCTTTATAGGCTAAGTGGGGTAGGATAAAGGTGAAATTAAAAGGCAGAAATGCTCCTTTTTGTTTTGAAATTTTACTCCAACGATCTGACCTTAGAGTTTTCCAGGCCTTCCCAGTTAACTTGCGTATCTACTCAGACAGTTCGGATGTGGTTTTGTCATACACTGTGGGCCCTGTCAAGCCATCCACCCACCCACTTCTCTCCTGGTGCACTGACCACAATCCATGTACAAAGCTTCTACACAGCATCCATTCTGCTTTCTCTCGTTACCCCTCCAGCAAAACTGTCAGAGGTGAGCAAGAGACTATGAGCACGGCACAAGATTCATCCTTGGTGTGATGTATCTTGACTGAGGCACTGACATGGTGCACAGTAAATTATATCCAGCCATCCAGTAGAATCAGTCACTATAGCTGTCGGAGAAGACAGAAAGAATTTGTGGCAGCGAGTGAGGAAGGAGGTGTGTGTTTCCTTCTCGTTTGTGAAAGCTAAAGCTATTTGTTTCTTAACTCTCAGTTTCTATACGCAGGTATTTGGAGAAACACCTGCCATCTCAGTAGGCAATACTCTCAGTCCTGCAAAGCACCTTTTTCCAAAATGTATTTCACAGACCACGAGAGGTGCAAGGTGGTCTCCGATAGAAGGAATATGTGGTCAAATAAGTCTAGCTACTCTGCCTACCATAGGAGATAGTCAATGCATATTAGTATCGACTATCTGAGATGTTCTGCAAGGGAAAAACACCATCCAATTGTGTTTAACTCTATATTTCCTCAATTTATTTATATCACAGAACCCTTTTCACATGATGCATGTCATCCCTTAGAACCAGTGCCCAATGGAGTACCCTTTTGGAAATACTATTGTAGGCTGATTTTTGGATTTGTAAACAAATCTCTGAATTTCCTCTCAGGCTTTTTCAATGCACATTTGCTTGTTGTATTGTGAGCGATGCAAAATGCACTGCTATGTATGGAAGCCAACTTACAAGATGGCTCCAGTGATCCCAGCCTCCACAGATTTGTTCCCTGAGTAGTCTTTTTCTACACGGTCCCATAGCCTGTGTGATTAATAGACTATGGCAGAATGAAAGTGACATTTGAGACTAGGTCATAAAAGGCATTGTGGGCTCTAACTTGGCCCACTGGACTGCTGACTCCAGGGAGAGCCAGCTGCCATACTGTGAGGAGGCCCAGGTTACCCTATGGAGAAGCACACATGGAAAGGAATCAAGTCCAGCTGCCAACGGTCATCACCAACTTGTCAGTCATGTGAGTGAGCCACCTATGAAGTAAATTTTTCAGCCCCAGCCAAGCTTTCAAGTGACTGTAGCCCCAGCTAATTCCTGACTGAGCCAGAACCACCCAGCTAAGCCACTCATCAATTCCTGACCCACAGAAACTGTGAGAGATAATAAATGTTTATTGTTGTTTTAAGCTTCTAAGTTTTGGGGTCATTTGTTACGTGGGAACAGATAAGTAATATACCACATATCTCACATTGTCTGTATGCTTGTAATTAATGAGAGACAGTGTGCGTAGTGGACCCAGTTTGCCTGGGTAGGAATCTAGGTTCTTATTCACCAAGTATAATAAGTTTGATTGGCAAGTTATATATCATTGTGCATGAGTTTCCTCATCTGTAAAAGAATGATGATAATAGTACCTATTTTATAGTGTTGGTTTGCAGGTGCTGCATAAATTAAATGATGTTAAACACCTTATAAGTCTCCTTGGCGTGAAGTAAATACTCAGTAAGTGCTAGGGATTATTCCTTGAAATATTTTTTTTAAAAAAGGACTATGGTGATAGTCTCCTGTTCCAGTTAGGGTGTAACATGGGGAACAGGAAAAACGGACACAGAATTACCTCCCCTAAATTTGATTTTCCTCCTAAGGGCTCTAGCCTAGGTAGTGCCTTTGTGTGAATTATTCAAAGTTGCCAATTCGAGGTTTCTGGCTTTGCGAGTGGAAAATGGGCCAGATGTCAGCACCCTCTTGGCCCCTCAGCTGGGGGCCTTTGTGTAGTGCACATCGTGCGCAATTGTACATGTTGGTCCTAATTCCCCTTGTATTCTATCTTTTGGTTAATGGTATCGCCATCATTCAGCCAGGTGGCCAAACCAGAAATTGGGCATCATCTTACTTTCTTATTCATTTCTCCTTCAATATATTACAATAACCACCAGACTTTACTAACACCATCCCTCAAATCCATTCCAAATGCCACTAACTCAGTGCAGGCTTTGATTGCTGCTTGCCTAGATTTCTTCCATACTTTTTTCTTGGTATCCAAGTCCCTTGCTTTGCTTCGTTTGATCCTTCCTCATTCTGGCCCCAGAGTTAGCTTTTGCAAACGGAAAGATAACCATGCCCCTCCCCCTCCACATCATTAGTGCTCTCCAACTGCCCTTTGGCATGGTACACAAGGTGTGGTGCGGTCCCAACCCCCACCAGAACCACTCCTCCCTCTGTGCTTCAGCCATCACAACCACCTGCAGTTCCCTGAGCATAGCTGGCAGCCTCATTTGCCCAACTTTGCACACTCCTTTTTCCTCTAACATTTACTCTTCCTCCCCTTCTCAATCTTTTCATCTTATTTGTTAAGACTCATCCCCTCCAGACTTCCATAAGAACTCTGCTCTAATTTTCTTTCTGTCCTCTAGTAAAGAACTCTGTCATGGTACTTATCATGCTGTATTGCAAGGATTTACCTGCCTAGTCTGGGGGATTCTAGAGGGCAAATGCTGTGTATCTGGTGCCTGGGAGAAAGACTGACGTGGAGTAGATGCGTTATATGTCTGAATGGTAGGATGGTGAATGCAGTCACATCAAGAGGAAGACTTAATTTTTCCTGTATCCCATAATGCAGCATTATGTGGAACTCATGTATGGCCAACACAATTGAATATTCTTTCTACCTTTCTTTGTCACTCCCTTCCTGACCTAAGAACAACCAAACCCACCTCAACCTCTTTGACAAAAATGGTAAAAAAATAAAAATTAAAATTAACTTAAAGCCTGAAAATTGGTGAAGACAAGTAGAAGAAAGATTTGGGGTATATGAAGAAGAGAGCATAGCCCAGACAGAAGTTATAATTGTGCAGGGTCCAAGGGATATCTCTTGTAATATCAGAACTAAAGCATGTTATGCATGCATTTATTTACGCACTCACTGTTTCCTACTATTATGTAAAATCTGGAGACCTTTTATTATCCGCTGGTGGGTTCCCTATTAAATAAACTTAGCTATGAGGATGGGAGCCCTGACGTTTACCTTTCAGTCGGTGCTGAGGGTGGGGAAGAAAAGGGACGTAGAGGTGAACACAATGAAACCTCTCACCTGTAGGAGCTCACAATCCAGTAGGAAGGCAGAGTGGTGGGAGAGCAAAACCAAACTAACTGAGTCCAGCAGTGGAGATGTGTCGGTGCTCAAAGGAGGGAGTGACCAACTCTTCTCCGAGGGCAGGACACCACCGCATGGGAGGTGCCACAGATCCTTCCCAGCTCATGGCTTGCCAGAGCCCTCGATAGATTTCACTCCATTTTACTCTGCCTAATCCATCCAATCCCCCAGGCTCAGCTTCCTTCCTCTGTTGCTCTCTGAAGGCCTCTGTGCAAGACCACCGCCTCTTAATTTGTGAATCCCATGTCTGTCAATACTGGGAATATATTAGAATCATTTGGGTGAGCATTAAAAAAACTCAGACTGGACACACCCTGGAGATTCTGAGCATCTCAGGAGGTCTGCCTGGTGATGGAAGTGGGGCTTCATCAGAGAGCATCTGTAGGAGTGTATCATGGGAGCAGGAGCTGGAGAGATATACAAGATGCCTCAGACAGTACGTCCCAAATCAAGGGGGCAGTCTAGTGCTCAAGATCTTTGAATAAGCACCCACCCCATCCTCTGTGAGAAAGAACCAGAGTTTGGGCATCTGTTCTATGGAGAGCATCAGTAACCAAATCACCAGGACTATTCTTCCTTCTTCCCCCCCATGTTAGTCTGAAAAATGCACCCTCCCTCAAAAATATTTGCATCCTAAACCCTGGAACCTGTGAATGTTACTTTATTTTGGAAAAGGGTCTTTGCTGATATAATTAAGCTAGGCATCTTAAGATGGGGATATTATCCTTGATTATCCAGATTGGCCCTGAAGGCAATCACGAGTATCCTTATAAGAAGGAGACAGAGGGACCATGCATTGCACACAGCAGAGGCAAAGGCAATATGATTATAGAGGCAGAACAGGAGTAACACAGCCACAAGCCAAGACATGCCACAGAAGCTGAGAGAGGCAGGAACAGATTCTCCCCTACACCCTTTGGAGGGAATGTGGCCCTGATGACACTGATTTCAAAGTTCTGGCACCCAGAACTGTGACAAAATAAATATGTGTTGTTTTAAGCCACCAAGTTTGTTATTTGTTACAGCCGCCACAGGAAACTAATACACTCCCCTTCTCCAACCCTAGAGGGAATATTATTATTAACCACGTACAGATGAAAAAGTAGAAGTAAAAGGGAAGAGCAGCTCCCACTTCACTTGCCTCTGCTGCCTTTCAATACTACATCAGGCCTGAGCTGAGGGAAAGGGAGACAATTTACATTACTTTCAAATCATGGAGACCTGAAATCTGCAGTACTGTATTGAAGTTTTTACTTGGAGTAGACTTTTTAGATATTTCAGAGTAAAGCTGAAACACATCAAAGTAACTGGAAAAATCTATGAAATTGGCCCAAGATATTATCTATGGGTAGGTAGAGAGAAATAGATAGAAGGAGTGAGGTTAAAAGCAAAATGCAAAAACAGATAAATCCCATGTCAGTACCCAGGATACAAGCACCTAAATGGAAGGGTGGCAGAAATACGGAGTGGGTTAGCAGTGTGGAGTGCAACGCACCTGCACTTACCGAGGGGGACTGGCTCTGTCCACAGGCTACATCTGTTGGACTCACCATGAAGAAAAAGAATGACGATAGCTTCCACTTGAGAATCCAACCCACACTGGTCCTATTATGATTTCTAATCCTCACAATAACATACAATATTGATATTTTACTGCATTTTACAAATGAGAAAAGATTGTTTGCAAAAGGTTAAGTAACTGCTTGGGGCTGCGCAGCTGGTGAAAGGCAAAAGCTCCCAAGTGCTTGCTGTTCTGCTATTGACACTAAAATATGCTATCCCTTGTCCATTCTATAGTCTACCCCATGTGCCTAACTCCAGGTCTACAGTTCCATGTGTCACCTATACAAACAAATTTAAATTTTAGGGGCTGACACTCAAACATTAGAAACCTGTCCTACAGAGTACACCTGAATTGGGTCAGCACCTGTTATTTATTTATGTTGTTTGTTTTTTTAGTGCCATGCATGAGTTCGGGAAAGCATCTCTGCAAATATTCTGTGAAAGAAACTGATTGCTGCTAATTAGGTTCGCTTAACATGAAAGTGGGAAATGACTGGTTTCTGTTGAGTCCTGGCAAAGTATGGTGGTTGAAAAAATATGTGCGATGAAGCACATAATTGACTTTATATTCAAGTTGTGCTGGAGAGGTGCTAGATGGTTGGAGGCATTTTGTGAAAGGGAGATTCACGTAGAGTGAGAGGAATTCTAGCCTGCTGGGCCACTGATATATGCCCAATGCCCCATCTTGGCCAAATGGTTCCATCTTCTCACAGTCACACAAGACTGAAATTTGAGATCGTGCCTCAATTTTTTATTTTTTAATCCTCCTTATGAAATTGGTATTGTCGTGGGACCTCATAAATACCCTAGATCCTTTCCCTCCTCCTCAGGCCCAATGGAGCTGCCCTGGTTCAGGTTTCCTTCATCCTTCTTCTGGACCCTTGCAATACATCACCTAATCCATACACTCCCTCTGCCCCTCATCTGCCCCTCTTTGTCCCCCTATCACAAAGGCAGCATTTCTCAAATTGAGGGGAAAAGAAGAACCACCCAGTAAGCTGTGATTTAGTCAGCTCAGCCTGCCATAAAACAAATATGACAGACTGGGTGGCTTAAACAATAGGAATTTATTACTCATAGTTCTTGAGGATGAAGTCCAAGATTAGGGGGCCAGCATGGTGTTTCTGGGAGAGCTCTATTGGTTTGCAGACAGCCACCTTCTTTCTGTGTCCTCACATGGCAGAGAGAGAGGGAATTCTCTGGTGTCTTCTAATAAGGACACTAATCCCAACATGAGGGCCACACCCTCAAGATCTCATCTAATCCTAATTATTTCTCCAACGCCCCATCTCCAAATACTATCACATTGGGGATTAGGGCTTCAAATACAAATTTGGGGAAGACAAGATTCAGTTCATAACAGTTTATGAAAACGCAGATCTCTGGATCCCATACCCAGAGATTGTGATTCTGTAAACTTGAGGAAGGGTTCAGGGATACATATTTGGTCAAGTATCCTATGAAATCCTGAAGTGAGCCTGCAGACAAATTTTTAAGAAAGACACAGTACTTCTAACCTGGGCTGCCCATTGAAATCACAATGGAGCTTTTAAAAATCATCAATTCTGGGCCCTGTTCCTAATCAATTCAATCAGGAAAAATGAGAATTAAGGAAGAGGACCTCAATGAGCCCTTGAATTTTTTTTTTTATTTTTACTAGATTAAAATAATATAAATCAGTATGTAAGAATAGTTTAATAACATAGGGAGGCTGAGAAGTCCCAAGATGTGTCATCTGCAAGCTGGGGAGCCAGGAAAAGCTATGGTGTAATTCAGTCCAAGTCCAAAGGATTGAGAACTAGGAGAGCCCATGACATAGATTCCAGTCTGGGTCTAAAGGCCTGAGGAACAGGAGTACCAATGACCAAAGATCGATGTCCCCATTGAAACAATCAGGTAGGAAGAGGCGAATTCCTCCTGTCTCTGCCTTTTGCTCTAATCAAGCCCTCAATGGGTTGGATGAGGCCCACACCCATCAGAGAGGGCCATCTGCTCTACTCAGCCCACCAAGTCAAATGCTCATCTCATCCAGAAACACACTAACAGACACACCAAGAAATCATGTTTAATCTGTGCACCCTCTGGCCAGTCAAGTTGACACATAAAATAAAGCATCACATGAGTAAATCCATGGGTGAACTTTGAAGTTTAGGAGTTAGAATAATGCTCATTTTTTAGGTCTTGTGTTGGATAAAATGACCAAAGTTACTAGTGAAAGCAAGGATGATAGAAACAGAATTACTATTGCAAGAGGCTTTAAAAATTTCCCAGTGCATTATTGTACACATGAGGAAACTGAGCCGGGGACGGTGTCACACAGCAGTTACAGTGGGCGAGGAAGGGACTGGACAGATGCCTAGAAGAGCAGCACATTGTTCTCTCTGGTGGCTTTTACACTGCAGGCTCATTCACAATCACCATGAAATTTCAAGAGTAGAAAGGTCCTGTCAAGGTACACACAGTAAATTTGGAATTGTTTCCGAAATGGTCTAGCCTAGGACTGGCTCAGCTTCATCCTTTAACAGATTCTGATGGTGCCTCTGGTTCTCAGGGCTTTGGACTCAAATGGAATTATACTTTAGGCTTTCCTGGGCTTCCAGCTTGCAGATGGCACAACTTAGGACTTCTCAGCCTCCATAACTGTGAGAGCCAATTCCAAGAGGCACCTTTATGTGCTCGATAAAGGTGTTGAGTGAATGCATGAATTAAGAAAATTTAAGTTATACCTCTTCGTATCTTGGTCAAGTTGTTAAATATCTCTGAACCTCAGTCTCCTCAACTGTAAAAGGCATTTATGTTCCTTATTGAGGACTAACGCAGATAAAGTGTGTGAGGCTTCATAGCCCAGCGCCTGGCACACACGAGAGTGGTTATTTTTGTGTTGAAGTGGCTGGTCTTCTCTGCACCATGCCAGGTCCTTCCTTTTCAGCCCCTCTCCTTTATTCAGCTATCAAAAAAAAAAAAAATATTTGATGATGTAAGTAAAATTTACCTGATGATTGTTTTATTTTACTTGAAAGCCTTATTTCCTAATGCGGACTCAATGAATGAATTTCAAGTGAATCACTGAAGTGATACAGAGAACACCCTGAAAGTCTTCTAGAGAGATGAGACATAGAAATTAACAGTGCAGCATCTCATTAATACTAAATATTGGTTAACATGTTATCAAACTATTCTTATATACTGTTGATGTTATTTTAATTTAGTAAGGAAAAAATATTTACAAAGGCTCATTGGTGTCCTCTTTCATAATTCTAATTTTTCTAAAAGGACATGTTTATTTAATCATGAAGCTATCTACCATGATTTATAGCATCGTAAACTTTGCAGTTGAACAGGAATTATTATATTAACATTTTGAAGAGTGGATATCAGCATATACAAACAAAACTCAGAGACTGAGATATGATACCAGAATGCCAATTTACTAATTTGCAGGGAAGAAACATAATAGTGAACCTTGCATTACCACCAGCCTAGCCAGAACATTCTTTCCTAAAGAAAAAATAAAAAAGAAAGGTTGATTTGCTTTATGGTCTTATGGGTCTTTAACTTGTTCTAATAATGACATCAGGGAGCTAAACTCAGCCACCCATGTCCCTCTATTTGCAAAAATGCTTCTCTTTTCACTATGCACCCCTTACTTCTGCTCTCCACACACTCCCTTTGTATTTTGAGTGACTTATCTTTCTAATTCTTAGTTGGTTATACTTGCTGTCACATGTACTTTTAAAAGTAACATTACTTTTCAAGAGTTCTCACTCCTATCTAGTTGATGGTGCTCTGAATTATGCCCTCCAGGCCTTTCAGCAGAAAGGGCTCTTGGTGAAAAGTACTAGAGTCTGTAAAGCTAAGAATGTCTTTGTGCTGCTTTCACATATGAATGACAGCTTGACTGGATATAGTAGTCTGGGTCATACCCTGATCCCTTGAGAACACTCAAGATGTCAACCTAGTGACTTTTGAAATTCATTGTGGAGAGCTTCTCTCTTCCCCTTCCCCTTGCTTGGAAAATTGTTCCCCACGAAGTTTACAATGTTGATACTTTTCACTTATTAACTCTAACTAGGAAAGAATAACCTTTAAAAAATTTCCAAGCTTGTTCCTTTTTTTTTTTTTTCATAAATTTATTTATTTATTAGTTTCAGGTGTACAAAACAAGGCAACACCTAGACGTTCATCATCCACACCCCCCACACTGTGAACCCCCCCCCATCCACCACCCCTCCGACCCCACACCGAACCATCACATTATATATATAAAATTATAGTTGGCATTCATTAATGTCCAGCCTCTGGTGTCCAATGCCATGATCAGGTATCCACAGCATCCCTGAGGTGGTCTCCCAAACAGGACGCATGCCCATCGGATACCCAACAAAATCTCCACAACATTATAGAATACCTTCCCCAAATTAATTTTCAAAAACAAAAAAAAAAAAACAAAAAAAAAAAACAAAAACAAACAAACAAACAAACAAAAAAAACCCCCGAGGCCATCTTGTGGTCACCAGCTGCCTCCAAATCCCTTCACCTTTCCCCTTATCCCCAACCCCCTCCCACACACCCATCTAACCACTCTCGGTTTTTTTCTCCGCGTCCCCAAAACTGTCTCTGATTAGTTCATTCGCATAGTCTTTTCTTTAGATTCCATATATAAGTGAGATCATATGGTACTTGTCTTTCTCTTTCTGACTTATTTCACTTAACATAATGTTCTCTAGATCCATCCATGTTGCTGCAAATGATAAGATTTCTTTCTTCTTTATGGCTGCGTAATACTCCATTGTATAAATGTACCACAGCTTCTTAATCCAGTCATCTACCGATGGGCATTTCGGTTGTTTCCATATCTTGGCTATTGTGTAAAGTGCTGCAATAAACATAGGAGTGCATACAGATTTTTGAATTGGAGTTTTGGATTTCTCCGGGTAGATGCCTAGGAGTGGAATTACTGGATCATAGGGTAGTTCCATTTTCAGATTCCTGAGATACCTCCATACTGTTTTCCATAGTGGCTGCACTAATCTGCAGTCCCACCAACAGTGCACTAGCGTTCCCTTTTCTCCACATCCGCGCCAGCATTTGTTGTTTGTTGATTTATTGATAATAGCCATTTTGACTGGAGTGAGGTGGTATCTCATTGTGGTTTTTATTTGCATTTCTCTGATGGTTAGTGAGGTTGAGCATTTCTTCATATGTCTTCTTGCCTTCTGTATGTCCTTTTTAGAGAAATGTCTCCCCAAGTCCTCTGCCCATTTTTTAATTGGGTTGTTTGTTTTTTTGGAGTTGAGTTGAGTAAGTTTTTTATAGATTTGTGATATTAATCCCTTATCAGATATATCATTGGCAAATATCTTTTCCCATACAGTAGGATCCCTTTTTGTTTTATTGATGGTTTCCTTTGCTGTGAAGAAACTTTTTAGTTTGATGTAATCCCACATGTTTATATTTTCTCTTACTTCGCTCGCGCGAGGGGATATATCAGTGAAAATCTTACTCCGGGTAATGTCCATGAAGTTTCTTCCTATATTTTCTTCTAGATATTTTATGGTTTCAGATCTTACATTTAAGTCTTTAAGCCATTTTGAATTTGTTTTTGTATATGGTGTAAGGAGGTGGTCCAGCTTCATTTTCTTGCATGTGTCTGTCCAGGTTTCCCAACACCACTTATTGAACAGACTGTCTTTACCCCATCGTACATTCTTGCTTCCATTGTCGTAGATTAGATGGGCATATAGGCATGGATTTACGTCTGGACTCTCTATTCTGTTCCATTGGTCTATGTATCTATTTTTATGCCAGTACCATGTTGTTTTGATTACTGTAGCCTTATAGTATAGTTTGAAATCAGGTATCGTTATACCTCCCACTTTGTTCTTATTTCTCAAGATTGCTGAGGCTATCCGGGGTCTTTTATGGTCCCATATAAATTTTAGGATTATATGTTCTATTTCTGTGAAAAACGTCGTTGGTAGTTTGATAGGAATTGCGTTGAATATGTATATTGCCTTAGGCAGTATGGACATTTTAACTATATTAATTCTTCCTATCCATGAACATGGAATGTGTTTCCATCTATTTATGTCTTCTTTCATTTCTTTCTTCAGTGTTGTATAATTTTCTGAGTACAGATCCTTTACATCTTTGGTTAGATTTATTCCCAGATATTTTATAGTCTTTGGAGCAATTGTAAATGGAATTGTTTTTTTAATTTCTCCTTCTGCTATTTTATCATTGGTATATACAAATGCAACTGATTTCCGAATATTAATTTTATATCCTGCTACTTTACTAAATTCATCTATCAGTTCTAATAGTTTCTTGGTGGAGTCTTTAGGGTTCTCTATATATAGAATCATATCATCTGCATATAATGATAATTTTATTTCCTCCTTACCAATTTGGATGCCTTTTATTTCTTTCTCTTGTCTGATTGCTGTGGCTAGAACTTCCAGTACTATGTTGAATAGAAGTGGAGAAAGTGGGCAACCTTGTCTTGTTCCTGATCTTAGGGGGAATGGTTTTAGCTTTTCCCCATTGAGTATGATGTTAGCTGTGGGTTTGTCATATATGGCCTTTATTATGTTAAGATATGATCCCTCTATTCCCACTTTCTTAAGGGTTTTTATCATAAAAGGTTGCTGTATTTTATCAAATGCTTTTTCTGCATCTATTGATATGATCATGTGATTTTTATTTTTCATTTTGTTAATGTGGTGTATCACATTAATTGATTTGCGGATGTTGAACCACCCCTGCATACCAGGGATGAATCCCACTTGATCATGGTGTATGATCTTTTTAATGTATTGCTGAATTCTGTTTGCTAATAATTTGTTGAGAATTTTTGCATCTATGTTCATTAGAGATATCGGCCTGTAGTTTTCTTTCTTTGTGGTGTCTTTGTCTGCTTTTGGGATCAGGGTGATAGTGGCTTCGTAAAAAGTGTTTGGGAGTCTTCCTTCCTTCTGGATTTTTTGGAAGAGCTTGAGGAGAATAGGTGATAATTTTTTTTTGAACGTTTTGAAAAATTCACCTGTAAAGCCATCTGGTCCAGGGCTTTTGTTTGTTGGGAGATTATTGATTACTGATTCAATTTCCCTGGTGGTAATCAGACTGTTCAGGCTTTCTGTTTCTTCTTGAGTTAGCTTTGGAAGGTTGTGCGCCTCTAGAAAATTGTCCATTTCTTCAAGGTTGTCAAATTTGTTGGCATATAGTTGCTCATAGTAATTTCTTACAATTTTTTGTATTTCTGTGGTGTCTGTTGTCACTTCTCCTCTTTCATTTCTGATTTTATTAATTTGGGTCCTCTCTCTCCTTTTTTTAATGAGTCTGGCTAAAGGTTTGTCAATTTTGTTTATCTTCTCTAAGAACCAACTCTTGGATTCATTGATCTTTTGTATTGTTTTTCTGGTTTCTATTTCATTTATTTCTGCTCTGATCCTTATTATCTCCTTCCTTGTGCTCCCTTTGGGTTTATTTTGCTGTTCTTTTTCCAGATCCCTTAAGTGTGAAGATAAACTGTCAATTAGTGATGTTTCTTGTTTCTTTAGGTAGGCCTGTAGTGCTATGAACTTCCCTCTTAGGACTGCTTTCGCAGCATCCCATAGATTTTGGGTCGTCGTGTTCTCATTCTCATTTGTCTCAAGATATCTTTTGATTTCTTCTTTGATCTGCTGCTTGACCCATTCATTATTTAGCAACATGTTATTCAGCCTCCATGAATTGGTGTATCTTCCTGGTTTTTTTCCCCTGTAGTTCATTTCTAATTTCATAGCACTGTGGTCAGAGAAGACAATTGGTATGATTTCAATTTTCTTAAATTTATCGAGGCTTGTCTTGTGTCCTAACATATGATCTATTTTAGAAAATGTTCCATGAGCACTTGAGAAGAACGTGTATTCTGCAGCATTGGGGTGAAATGCTCTGAAAATATCAATTAAATCCAACTGCTCCAAAGTATCATTTAAGGCTGTTGTTTCCATATTGATTTTCTGTCTGGAGGACCTGTCCCTTGTTGTCAGAGGTGTGTTGAAGTCCCCTACTATGATAGTGTTGCTGTTGATCTCTGTCTTTATGTCCATCAGTACCTGTTTTATATATTTAGGTGCTCCTATGTTAGGTGTATAGATGTTTACTAGGGTTATGTCCTCTTGTCGGATTGATCCCTTTATTATTATATAGTGCCCATCTTTGTCTTTTAATATTTTTTTCATTTTAAAGTCTATTTTGTCAGATATAAGTATTGCAACTCCAGCTTTTTTTTTGCTTCCATTTGCATGAAATATGTTACTCCAACCCTTCACTTTCAGCCTGTGTGTGTCTTTTGATCTGAAATGAGTCTCTTGTATACAGCATATACAAGGGTCTTGTTTCCTTATCCACTCAGCCACCCTATGTCTCTTGATTGGAGCGTTTAATCCATTTACATTTAAAGTGATTATTGATAGGTACATAGTTATTGCCATTTTTAGATTTGTAGTAAATTGTTTTCATCTTTCTTCTATTTACAGAAGTCCTTTTAGTATTTCTTGCAATGCTGGCTTGGTTGTCATAAATTCTTTCAGTTTGTTCTTTTCTGGGAAGCTCTTTATCTCTCCATCAACTTTAAATGATAGCCTTGCTGGATAAAGCAATCTAGGTTGTAGGCCTTTGTGTTCCATCACTTTGAGTATCTCCTGCCACTCCCTCCTTGCCTTCAATGTTTCTGTAGAAAAGTCATTTGATAGTCTTATGGGAGTTCCCTTGTATGTAACCTTCTGCCTTTCTCTTGCTGCTTTCAAGATTCTCTCTTTGTCTTTAAGCTTTGCCATTTTAACTATAATGTGTCTTGGTGTGGGCCTGTTTGGGTTTATCCTGGTTGGAACTCTCTGCACTTCCTGGGCTTGT